>NC_091284.1:43442046-43752046 GCF_032444005.1 Ranitomeya imitator
TTAGGGTCCCTACCCCTAACCCTAGCTATTTCTGTTTATAGTGGGATTTTTACTTGATTTTGATGATTGGCAGCTGTCACACACTTCTCATCATGCATTTAAAAAACGCAAACGCATGAAAAAAACGCATGTAAACGCGTCAAAACGCCACGTTTTTTTCACCACATCCAAAAACGCATGCGTCTAAAAAACGCGTTTTTCCACCATGCGTTTTTTTTTGTTTTTTTTTTTTAAACGCATGCGTTTTAAAACGCAAGTGTGAAACCAGCCTTATCCAGATCCATCTGTAGCAGAATACTACCTTCTTTTGTATTGACTGTCACACAAAATACTTAAGTACCATTTCCCACATGTCTACATCAGCACAATTTTGGAACCAAATTGTTTTTTGTTAGGGAGTTGTAAGGTTTAAAAATTGACCAGAGATTTCTCATTTTCACAAAATTTTTTTTTTTTTTTAGAGACCACATCACATTTGAAGTCACTTTGAGGGGTCTACATGATAGGAAATACCCAAAGTGACATCATTCTAAAAACTGCCCCCCTCAAGGTGCTCAAAACCAGAAGTTTATTCACCCTTCTGGTGCTTCACAGGAATTTTTGAAATAAAAAAAAACTAAACTTTTTTCACAAAAAAATTACTTCAGATCCAATATTTTTTATTTTCCCAAGGGTAACAGAAGAAATTGGACCCCAAAACTTATTGTGCAATTTGCCCTGAGTACGCTGATACCCCATATGTGGGGGTAAACCACTGTTCGGGCGCACAGCAGAGCTCGGAAGGGAAGGAGCGCCATTTGACTTTTTCAACACACAATTGGCTGGAATTGAGATCGGACGCCATGTCGCGTTTGGAGAGCCCCTGATGTGCCTAAACAGTGGAAACAAGTGACCCCATTTTGGAAAGTAGACCCCCCCAAGGAACTTATCTAGGTATGTGGTGAGCACTTTAAACCCCCAACCCAAGGACTTCACAGAAGTTTGTCGTAGAGCCATAAAAATTTTTTAAAAAAAATAATTTTTTCCACAAATATTTATCTTTTCACCCCCAATTTTAAATTTTCCCATGGGTAGCAGAAGAAATTGGACCCCAAGAGTTATAGTGCAATTTGTCCTGAGTACGAAGATACCCCATATGTGGGGGTAAACCACTGTTTGGGCACATGGCAGAACACGGAAGGGAAGGAGCACTTGATTTTACTGTTCTGGTTTGCAGGTGCCATGACCTACTGGGAGAGCTCATGAGGTGCCAAAACAGTAGAACCCCCCCCATAAGTGACCCCATTTTATGAATCACACCTCTCAATTAATTCATCTAGGGGTGCAGTAATCATATTGACACCATAAGGGTGTCACAGAATTTTATACCATTGGGCAGCCATGCGGAGAGACTCGGGAGGAACGGAGCACTATTTGCTTATTCAATTGAATGGGTCTCTGCACGTCCATGTGTCCATGGGCAAAACACGTTAACATGTCTGTTTTTTAATATTGGCACGGGCCACAAAACATCCAGCACACGTGCATATGCGTAACACATGGATGTCATCCATGTGACACGCATCAGTGCTGGGGAAGAAGCGTCACAGTAAGCGCTGTTCCCCGGCGCCGAGTGCTGAACACGGCTCTGATCATTCTTCCCTGCTCTGCCGGTGATCGGCACAAGCATGGGAAAAAGATTCTCCGCTGCTTGTGCCGATCACTGGCAGAGCAAGGGAAAATTATGAGAGCCATGTTCAACACCAGGCATCGGGGAACAGCCCTTACTGTAACACTTCTTCCCCGGCGCTGATGCGTGTCACATGTTATGTGTATGCATGTGTGCTGGATGTTTTGTGGCCTGTGCTGATCGACAGATATGGATATATACACACACACACTCCTGCATATTCATATACTCACTTTCCTTGACTATGGACATTAGACTACTAAAATATTATACAGGAGCATATTTTACAAACATCTGTACATCTAGTTTGTGTGAGAATGCCCTCATCCCTATATATACACACTTATGGGTTTGGAACTTTCCCGGCACACATACTTATGTTATAATAGGTTAACATTTTTCTAATAAATGTGGTATTAATTGGTGTATGATACATTTTTTGTAGGATCTACATTCTCCAATATGTCAACTACTATTAATAGACAACATAGTATAACCTTACCTTAATGGCTTTAATTGCAGCTTTTGTTATTAGAATCATTTTTGCTCGAGAAATTGGAGGTTTCATATCCATGAGAGCGAAGAGCTAGCAAGAAGAAATATTTATGTTAATCACAAAATGAAAATTGTTTTCACACTATTATAAAATCAGTCCTCTGACATGTTTTTTTTTTTTTTTAATCTTTACCTGCAATTTTGCGAGAAAGCTGTGTTTAAACTACCTTTTTACCCTGAAAACTACAGTTCCCATGATTCCTCTCTTCCAGCTCTCCATCTCCTGTGATAGCCGCCCTCCTGCCCACTACCCTGCCCCCACGTCACATTCCTTCCCTGCATGAAGCTGCACAAATCCTTGCAGCGTATGACGGCAACTGTGGAGCTCTACGGTTTCTACACCAAGCACTTAAAAAGGACTCAACTCCAAAAATCAGCAGTCTCCTGGTACGTGCACTCGAGCATTTAGAAATGGATTCAGCTTTTAATTCCGTATTAAAAAAAACACCATGTTGAATAAGTTTGACTGATTTTAATGGGAAAAGCACCTTTAGTGCACACACAGCTGTTTATTTCAAGTTATTTAATACATTCCACAGTAAAAGTAATAGGAAACTTATTAAAAAAGTATTTGACGCATTTGTTAATGCGGATTCCCAGTAAAATTCATTTTGAAACCCTCATAAAAAACTGAATAGGCTGTAAAGAAGAAGAGGTCATGGACAAAATATCATTATTTTTTTTTGCTTACAACCTATTTCACAACTCCCATAAACTACAGTGGAGCGAGCCACAGACAAGGAAGCCACCAGACTAATTCACATATTCCTGAGTGCCGAGAGTTACGTGACCCCATTCTCCTGTATGAGGCATCCAGAGACGTCTACACAGGGCACCATTAGTATTTGTTAGGCCCTGCTCTACTCTTATGTGTGTAGCTGCTTATAGTCACAGTCAGACTAGCATTTTTCTGTCCGTATGGTTGGAAGCCGCACAGAAGGGCATTGTGGGCCGCAGGTTGTGCACCTCTAAACTAAGCATTAGCCTATGGATTTTCAGACCTAGACAACCCTTGTACAAACGGAATATTAACACCAAGCTGTCATTGTAGTCATACAGTTACAGGAGCAAAAGGAACGACAGCGTGAGATAGATCTAAGAAAACATCCTCTGAATTATTTCATTGAGAATTTAGAAATGAACTAAGGTACTTCAGGAGAGCAGAAAGTCTTAAACCACATTATAAGAACAATGTTTGATTATTAGATATGTCACTGAACATGTGAACAGTGTCCCATTTTAATGAACAAATGGTCACCTATGTGCCCTAGAAAAGCAGTGACAATACCCAAGTAGAGGATCTAAAAGGGGAAAGTTTCTCTTGGTAAAGAGCACCAAGCAGAATGTACAGAAGGGAATAAGCCACTGCCAGACACCTCAAAGAAAGCAAGGAGCTTGGGTAATGTAATTTAATAGTTTCAATCCTAGTCTCCCCTGACCTTTGTTGATGGAGTGATTGTAGGGCTCTATTCCCACTGGACGGTTAGCGGCTTATCAATAACATCTTGTAACAAAGTTATGTTGATGTTCTTAGAAAGTGCTGAATGCAAGTGAGGTAGATATGTAAGGGTACATTCCCACGATCAGTTTTTGTTCAGGCTTTCAAGAAGTTGAACATCCGCATGAATCCCACACCTCAACTCAGGCTTTTGTCCCTATTTGGTGTATTCGATTAAATGTGCAGAGAGAATCTGTGAAATATTACTGCCATGATCATATATTCTCTCTCTATATAGCCAGGATTCCCGAACACCACCAGAACCCTCTGGCTGCCCCCATTTCCTCGTTAGATATAAGCATGGCCCATTAACAAGCTTATATCGGGTCAGAAACAAACCCCATGTAGCATAGAAGTACTAGCCAGACTCACGGATGTGGGAAATCTGGTTTCAAGATAAAAGAGCAGCGCAAAATTACTTGACATTTTAATTGCCAAAAGGCACACTAGATACTGCATATACAGAATAATATACAGATATCGCAGCCAGAAGTAGAGGCGTACAGGTTGGGAATAGCAATTAGCTGTATGTGTCACGTTCCATTTCTTACAACTTGTGGACGATGGGAAGCTCTCGTAGTTTCTGGTCTGTCTCCGCACGTGAAGTGGCTTCCATGGCAGAACACAGAAAGGCTAAAGGTGTGTAGCTAGCTTTTAACCCCTAGCTCACCCCTCGCATATTTCCTATCTCCTCTCTTGACCTCCTAGCTGAAATGATTCCTAATATCTCGGTTGGGTCATAAGTTCCTAGCGGGAGGTTCAAACGGGATGACTGACATCTCAATGGGTTCGTTGTGGCTGGACCGATAGCCGACCCAAGTTTGGACTCTAAGAGGTTCTGGTGGGCCAGTCTCGATAGCTTGGTATCCGGGACAGCTAGAGAAATATATATGGGACGCAGGGGTGCCTGCGGAGGGCTCTGGTGGTATATTGGGCTTACCCCTAAAGGTACCTTCACACTAAGCGACGCTGCAGCGATACCGACAACGATGTTGATCGCTGCAGCGTCGCTGATTGGTCGCTGGAGAGCTGTCACACAGACCGCTCTCCAGCGACCAACGATGCCGGTAACCAGGGTAAACATCGGGTTACTAAGCGCAGGGCCGCGCTTAGTAACCCGATGTTTACCCTGGTTACCATCGTAAAAGTAAAAAAACAAACACTACATACTTACCTTCCGCTGTCTGTCCCCGGCGCTCTGCTTCTCTGTACTGGCTGTGAGCACAGCGGCCGGAAAGCAGAGCGGTGACGTCACCGCTGTGCTTTCCGGCTGGCCGACGCTGACACAGGATGCAGGAGGAGTGCAGAGAAGCACAGCAAGGGACAGACAGCAGAAGGTAAGTATGTAGTGTTTGTTTTTTTTACTTTTACGATGGTAACCAGGGTAAACATTGGGTTACTAAGCGCAGCCTTGCGCTTAGTAACCCGATGTTTACCCTGGTTACCAGTGAAGACATCGCTGAATCGGCATCACACACGCCGATTCAGCAATGTCTGCAGGGAGTCCAGCGACGAAATAAAGTTCTGGACTTTCTGCAGCGACCAACGACATCACAGCAGGATCCTGATCGCTGCTGCGTGTCAAACACAACAATATCGCTAGCCAGGACGCTGCAACGTCACGGATCGCTAGCGATATCGTTGTGAAGTTGTTTAGTGTGAAGGCACCTTAAGATGCACAGTACTCTCATAATTCATCTCTAGGTGTCGGTGCCTTAGGCTGGGTTCCCATTGCGTTATGGGACCACGTTAAACGGACAGCGTTGCACGGCGAAATTAACGCCGTGCAACGCGGCCGTTAACGCGCCCATTCACGCTAATGGGAACGCGCTACACTAGCGCGTTCCATGTTCGGCACGCGCTAGCGACGCGCCGGAGATTCCTGGCGCGCCGCGGACGCTGCTTGCAGCGTCCGAGGCGCGCCCGCGGTCCGTTCCCCGCTCTCGCAGATCGGGGATCTGCGAGAGGGGGGACGTTACCGCGACCCCGAACGCGGCCCCATAAAAAACATTGCGTTAGCGCAATCCGCTAGCGCTAAACGGATTGCACTAACGCAATGTGACCCTAGCCTTAGTGTCTACACTTTCCCTTGATGTGGGTTGCACAAAAGACAGCAGGGGGTCCCAGCGCTGCTCCTCTCTTTGTCTTCATTAACATGTGACCTCTATTCTCTGGCCATTTGGCAAATGTCCTTTTCTTTTGGAAATTTGCGTGTATACCAAGGGTTGGGGGCGACTTCAGGAGTGGAGGAAGATCTCTGGACAATATATTGGGCCTGAATTATTAAATCCAAAATGGAGTCTCCCTCGTCCCTCAATATTTTTTTATTACTTGTTTTTTGCATCAATACATTTCCAGATTTTATCCATTTTTTAATTGGAATTTGTCGATAAGTGAAGTTTTATTGTTTTCACTTACATCATTGTAAGCGGGTTACTTTCTCTTGTTGGATTACACACAGATGAGGCCTTAGGCAATCCGCATAATCTGGTGAGAAATCACACTGCAACCCCGTGACAGAAGACCGAGCCTGCCTCACCCCTCCCCAATTACACACTTTGATGTCATCAACAACCTGCAATATTTTTGGAGAAGGAAAGAAAAGATTGCTGAAAACTACAGGGACATGTACCTAATGGAACATATGTGGGTTAGCTCAAACGACAATGGCTTAAAGGGCCACTGTCACCCCCTCCAGCCGTTATAAACTAAAACCACGTTGTGCAGCAGTAATGCTGCATTCTAATAAGGTGGCTCTTTTAGTTTTGTGTTCATGTATTACTAAAATAAAGCGCTTTGAAACTTTTCAAAAATACCTATCTTTGTCCATGGAGGCAGGTCTGAAGCCTCCTCTGAAGCGCCCAACTGCCATCACTCATCTCTTCTGGGGCGATGGTCGCCGCCCCCTGCGCGCTGTTTTCTTCTGAAATCCGGCGCCTGCGCTGTGCGTGCCTGCCTGGGGCAGGCGCAGTGAGAATTGGCCGTCATAGCTCTCAGATGCCGGGTTCCTGCCTGCGCGGGCAGTGTGGCCACCCTGTTATGCATTATGCACAGTGCGGGGCTGGGATTCCTGGGCAGATTCCTGCACAGACCGACGCTGGAAGGTGGGGAACCTGGGGGAGCGTCTGACAAGCGCAGTGCACATGCCCAGGAATCCCAGCCCCGCACTGTGCATACTGCATAACACAGTGCGGGGCGGGGATTCAGTAACAGGGTGGCCGCACTGCCCGCACAGGCAGGAACCCGGCATCTGAGAGCTATGACGGCCAATTCTCACTGCGCCTGCCCCAGGCAGGCACGCACAGCGCAGGCGCCGGATTTCAGAAGAAAACAGCGCGCAGGGGGCGGCGACCATCGCCCCAGAAGAGATGAGTGATGGCAGTTGGGCGCTTCACAGAGGAGGCTTCAGACCCGCCTCCATGGACAAAGACAGGTATTTTTGAAAAGTTTCAAAACGCTTTATTTTAGTAATACATGAACACAAAACTAAAAGAGCCACCTTGTTAGAATGCAGCATTACTGCTGCACAAGGTGGCTCTTTTAGTTTATAACGGCTGGAGGGGGGTGACAGTGGCCCTTTAAACAGGTTGTCCACTACATTTTATAATGCCCCAACGATATAAACCTTTTTGTAAATACATACTGCTACCATATTTGCCTGAGTGGTGCATTCACTGACCGCTCAGTCCGAATCACGCAGCCCCAGCTGCAGCGAATCCCTTGCATCACCCAGGTGTGACCCAGTCACAGATTTCTATAAACCTTAATATAATTTGCTGTAATTGCAAGACGCTGTGTTTTTTTTTTATTGCAATACAATAATACTCAGCGTTAAAAACTCACGGTGGGCATATAACCTTAAGCATCATTCAGTAATGTCAGTTCTTCACAGCTAGAACTCATACCTATTATACTCTATAAGTATCTCATTTCTTTGGAATTTCCCAGACCAATGAGCACAACATCACAGACTTCTCCAACTTTGGAGTCTCAGATCAAGCTCACCAATGTAAGTCTGATTTCGCAGAAAAATTGGATATAACATGGATGAGAAAAAAAAAAATTCTATAAATCAAAGTTTTTTGGTTTTTGTAGAAGGGACCATGTCATAGTATGGGAAATGGTGTACAGTGATATATAGTTCCGTGACAAAAGATTTAGTATAACCTGCTTTAATCATTCAAACCTCTGCTCTTTCTGGCGCGGTAGGCGGTCCCATCAGAGACAGCCTTTATGTGCATATAGAGAAAGCTGTTGGTCACTGATCGGACCGCCTACTGGAACAAAAATCCCAGAAAGAGCAGAGAATTTATTAAAGCAACCCTCCAGAGGTTTATTTTTATTTTATTTTTTTTAAACAAAACACACAGTGTTGCTTTTAAGTTAAGGTCATACTTGCCAGCAGTAGTCTTCACCTTTAATTTGGACCCATGGCACCATCTTGTGACCGTATCTTCTGACTAATTGGAAGTCAGACGTAATGGTTAAAGACTCTCTGAGTCCATGAGAGTCAGAACGGGGGTCTCAGACCTGCATTGAAAAGTGACCTTAGACTCGCTTCATAAAACACTGGAGCAAATCAGATTGTTGCAGACCAACGGAAGCAGCAGTGAACGCAGTATGTCTGTTTACCTTGCTCTTAAGGTACGTTCACACTGAGCAACTTTACGAGAACGACAACGATCCGTGACGTTGCAGCGTCCTGGACAGCGATCTCGTTGTGTTTGACACGCAGCAGCGATCTGGATCCCACTGTGACATCGCTGGTCGGAGCTAGAAGTCCAGAACTTTATTTGGTCGTCAGGTCGGCGTGTATCGTCATGTTTGACAGCAAAGGCAACGACGCCAGCAATGGTTTTACATGGAGCTAACAACCAGCGAGAACGATAAGCACGTCACTGGATCGCTCCTGCATCGTTCTGGTGTTGCAGTGTTTGACGTCTCTAAGCGACCTAAACTGCGACGCTGCAGCGATCGGCTTGTTGTCTATATCACTGCAGCGTCGCTGAGTGTAACGGTACCTTTAGAATTTCGGCTTCAGTAGCCATGCTGCAAGGTTCAACCTGTGTAGGTTTGGATGAAGCAAGGGACCCTGATGAAGAAGGTTGTTCTTCTGAGGCATTTGAATTGGACCTTCCTGGACCATCTCCAACAGTGCACTGTACCAACTCCTTCCCGGCCACATGGGAGCAATCAAAATTGTAGTGACCCGTTCGGCTCGGATCTTCTGGAGCATTTTTGACAGAATCGGGATAGGAGGAAAAGCATAAGCGAGGTTGAAAGCCCAGGGTTTGTGAGAAAGCGTCCATACCCAGTGCCCTGTCTGACATGTCTAGGGAAAAATATGTTTGTAGTTTGGTATTTTGGCTGCTGGCAAATAAGTCTACATCCGGGATCCCCCATCCGGAAACTAAGGAGAGGAAGACTTCCTGATCCAAACACCATTCTCCCGGATGTATATCCCTTCTGCTGAGAAAGTCTACCTGGGTAATGGCAGACCCCTTTAGATGGGACTGCTGTGATGGATAAGAGGTGTCGCTCTGCCCAGGAAAAAATTCTTGCAGCCAGAAATTTTAATTTCTCGAACCTCGTGCCCCCTTAACTACGGAGGTACGCTACCGTAGTCATGTTGTCGGAATAGATTCCGACATGGTGACCATGGATTAGTCGATGCAGCCTTTCTGGCCTCCTCCACCGCTTTCAGTTCTCTGAAGTTTGAGGAGCAGGCTTTGGTGCTTGGAGACCATATGCCGTGGAAGTGAGATTTCTCTACTACGGCTCCCCATCCCCTCTGACTGGCATCCGATGATGGGTCACAACTGACCCCCCATTGAAGGTTTCGGTGACAGAGCCACCATGTGAGAGACGTCCTGACATGGTTGGGGAGGAGAACTTTCTTTGATAGGGAGCTCTGCCGCCTGTCCCAAGACGACAATACATGTGTCTGGAGAACTCTGTGTGGGCCTGGGCCCATGATACCATCTGGATACAAGATGTTAGGGACCCCAGAATGGACATGGACTGTCTCAGGGTGGGAGCCCTCAGGTTTCTGTATTTTGTTATCTTCTGCCCAAATAACAGCGGGATCTGGTGCAGAAAGGATTCTCTTACCTCCAAATTTAGAAGTACCCCTAGGAATTTCTTTTCTGTGGAAGGAAGCAGATCCGATTTTTCTCGGTTTGGGATCCATCCCAGGGATTCGAGGATTTCTAGGGTCCTTGCCATGTCCGTGTTTAGATGGGAGGCAGATGGAGCGACTGAGTAGGTCGTCTAGATATGGTATAATGCAAAGCCCCTGAAGTCATATGAAGATCACTACCTCCGCCATGATCTTTGTAAACACCCGAGGTGCCGATGAGATACCGAGCGGGAGGGCATTGAACTGATAATGTGTGATCATCTGGTCCTGGGAAATTGCGAACCTTAGGAATTTTCTGAATTTCTGATGGATGGAGACATGATAATATGCATGCCTCAAATCCACTATAGCCATCACCCAGATCTGACCTATCAGGGGAATTGCAGATCATATTGATTCCATTTTGAATCTTCTGTATGTAATTACCCGATTCAAGGGTTTCAGATTGATAATTATCCTGTGCTTCCCTGAAGGTTTTTGGATTAGAAATATGCGAGAATAGTGATCCCTGCCTATCTCTTGTTGAAGGGGTATCGTTTCTCTTTATGGAGAGTGACATATCTCTGGCTTGTCAAGGTAAGGAGGCTTATTCGCCGGGCAATGCTCCTCTGGGAAATACAATATGCAAATTGCCTCTTCTGACGAGGGCCAACAGCCCGAAACACCGTGTCTGCGAATTGAGATACTGATTTGGCTTTTATCCTAAGTCATATTGCACGACTCGTTAAAGGGTTGATTGTGACTTGTAGGATCGCTACTTCCAACAGGTGGCGCTAGAGTTTAAGTCCTCTTTTTCTCAGAAGAGGCAATTTGCATATTATCTCTTGTTGAGGAACTGGAGAAATTACTCCAGTCTGGAGTCATTCCTGAAGGCCCGAGGAAAATGCATCCAGGGGATGGAGACTTTGTAAGGGAGAAACCCTTAGGCGACAAGGGGGAGGGCTCTCGAACTCCAATTTTAGCCAGTCTTGAATGGTATTGAGTACCCACGGGTTGAAGAGATGGAACGCCACTGGCCGATAAAGTTCAAGAGGGACCCCCGGTTTATCCAGGGCTTGCTGGGTTTGGGGAACGAGGATATTTCTTCCCTTTCCCCTTTAGGATAGCTCCAGAGGCCCGATTTGCCCTTGCCTTTGAAATCTCTTTGAAAGGTCTGATCTTTAGAGGGACGAAAAAAATCTCTTTTTTGGATTCCTCTGTTCAGGAAGTGCCTTTTATCAGTGGCTTTGTCTAAAATATCATCAAGGGCTTGACCAAACAGGTATCGACCCTGAAACGGAATGGCACAAAGTTTTGCCTTGGATGTGATGTCGCCACTCCATGACTTCAGCCAAAGGGCTCTCCTGGCAGAATTGGAAAGGACCGCGGATTTGGCTGCCACTAACCGATTCCGCCGAGGCGTCAGCAAGAAACCCCGTTGCTTTCTGGAGAAGGGAATCAAGAATCACTTCTCTTGATGTTCCCTGTGAAAGGTGATCCTTTAGAGTGCAGAGCCAACGAAACCGAGATCTAGCCACACAGGTAGATGCTATGTTTGATTTAAGGAGATTTGTGGATGTGTCCCAAGATCTCCTAAGAAGACTTTCCATTTTCCGATCCATGGGGTCCCTGAGCTGGGACGAGTCTTCAAATGGAAGTGCTGTCTTTTTTGCTACTCTGGACACCTGGACATCTACCTTCGGTGTATCCCACACAGAGATGTCTCCATCTAGAGGGAAGCTGTTTTTTTTTTAACTCAGATGGGACACTAAGCCCTTTCTCAGGAGATCCCATTTGTGTAGAATGAGGCTCTGCACATTTTCATGGACCGGGAATCCCTTTAGTTTCTTAGGTTTTAAGCCCCCAAACATTTCATCTTGCACAGACTGCTTCACCTCCTCTTCCGATATTGTATGTGACGGAAGGTTAAAAAGGGACTGTCTGCAAGGATAACTGTTCAACCAAATACAGGCGATCAGTGCTTCATGGCGGGGCCCATCATTTATATTCAACTTCCAACCTGATTGTTTTCCCATTTATCTCCACCCTTCTCTGGTTCTGTGAAGTCAGTTGTCAAAGAAGAGGAGAGGTTGAGATTGAGGGAAAACAAAGTACATGGAAAGGTGTATTTAAAGGGGATGTCCACTAGTAGGACAACCCCATCTTACACTAAATGGTCGGCCCCCTCAAAAAATAATAAAGCCTATACTAACCTCCAATTCCGGCTCCGTGCCAGTGGTATCAGCACTCGCTCTCCCCTGAGCTATGATGCGATGGAATGACACGCGATACCCAGCGCTGGAGTCACTTTCTCCGCCTTCAGACAAACTGAACTGAAGAGGAAGAATGGGATCAGCTACCGTTGATCCTGGACTTTCTCTTCATGTTGAGTTTGTCTGAAGGTAAAGATAGTGACGCCAGTGCTAATTGGGTGCCGGCTTGGCGTGTCACAGCCCTAGGGACAGCGAGTGCTGACACTATGGGAACGGTGCCAGCAGGGGAGGAGAGTATAGGCTTTATTATTTTAATCAGGGAAAAAAAAATAGTTTAAGAAGGGATTGTCCTAGTAGTGGACAACCCCTTTAAATGAACGGCCCAACCGTGAAGCACCGAGAGGCGGGACTTAATCTGAACAGTCCCTTTAAGGCCATGTTCACACAGTGCGTTTTTTACCGCGGAACCGCGGCGGTTTTGCCGCTGCGGTTCCGCGGCTGTTTTCCATGCAGGGTACAGTACACTGTACCCTATGGAAAACAGGACACACTGTGCACATGGTCCGGAAATTGTAAAAAAAAAGACGCGCTGAATAGCTCCCGGAAAAAAGAAGGAGCATGTCAATTCTTTTTCCGGAGCCGCAGCGGTTCTGCACCCATAGACCTCCATTGTGAGGTCCAAACCGCAGTAAAACCCGCAGATCAAAAATATATCTGCGGGTTTTACTGCGGTTTGATGTGCAGAACCGCTGCAGCAGGAAGTGCGGGGAGCGGGCGGAAGTGCGTGGGCGGAGTGTGGCTGCCCCCCCCGTGCTCCGATCCCGCCCCCCCGTGCTCCGATGCCCCCCCCCCCAGTGCTCCGATGCCCCCCCCCAGTGCTCTGATGCCCCCCCCGTGCCCTAATCTCCCCCCCTTATACTCACCCGGCGTCCCGGTGTCCGTCCGGCCGTCTTCTCCCTGGGCGCCGCCATCTTGCAAAATGGCGGGCGCATGCGCAGTGCGCCCGCCGAATCTGCCGGCCGGCAGATATGGCGGGCGCATGCGCAGTGCGCCCGCCGAATCTGCCGGCCGGCAGATTCGTTCCAAAGTGCATTTTGATCACTGAGATATAACCTATCTCAGTGATCAAAATAAAAAAATAGTAAATGACACCCCCCCCCCTTTGTCACCCCCATAGGTAGGGACAATAAAAAAAATAAAGAATTTTTTTTTTTTTTTCTTTCACTAAGGTTAGAATAGGGGTAGGGGTAGGGTTAGGGATAGGGTTAGGGTTAGGGTTAGGGGTAGGGTTAGGGGTAGGGTTAGGGGTAGGGTTAGGGGTAGGGTTAGGGGTAGGGTTAGGGTTAGGGGTAGGGTTAGGGGTAGGGTTAGGGTTAGGGGTAGGGTTAGGGGTAGGGTTAGGGGTAGGGTTAGGGTTAGGGGTAGGGTTAGGGGTAGGGTTAGGGTTAGGGGTAGGGTTAGGGTTAGGGGTAGGGTTAGGGTATTTTCAGCCATTTTAACCCTAAAAAAATTCCTAGAAAACACACAGACTCTGGCTAGAAAACTGCATCAAAAAAACGCATCAAAAAACGCATCAAAAAACGCATCAAAAACGGACCAAAAAAGGACCAAAAAAAGGACCTGCGTTTTCTGCCAAGAGCTGCAGTTTTTTAAAAAACAGTCAGGAAAAAAAAAGGATGGAAATCCTGAACGTGTGAACATACCCTAAAGGTGTGGATTTTTTTCTTACTTAAATGCATGCAGTTGGGGCTCAGAATCCATTTTGCAATTGGGTTTTATTATAATTTTTGCACCAGTTGCCCCCTATAGCCTTTGTATTAGGGCTCATTCTCACGAGCGTATAACTGACAATTGCTATCTGATGCTTTATCAGATAGCATACGCAAATCAATTTTATACTATATGGCAGTGCAGATCTGCTCTTTTTTTTGCCGATTTGGCATGAGGGAGAAGAAAACCCCAAAATGCAGCAGGCTGCATCCAAAGATCGGATTATGTGCACCCATTTAAGTCTATGGGTGCTTGTAACACATCAGACTGCACTCGATCATCCGAGCGTAGTCAGATGGAGAAAAATGGAGAATTTAGGTTTTGCATTTTTTCCGCTCCAGGAGAGAATTCTCTCGTGTGAGAGAACTGGGTCACAGTAAACTGACACTCTGCCTAAACTCTGATTAAGGTACCGTCACACTAGACGATATCGCTAGCGATCCGTGACGTTGCAGCGTCCTCGCTAGCGATATCGTCCAGTGTGACAGGCAGCAGCGATCAGGCCCCTGCTGTGCTGTCGCTGGTCGGGGAAGAAAGTCCAGAACTTTATTTGGTCGCTGGACTCCCCGCAGACATCGCTGAATCGGCGTGTGTGACACCGATTCAGCGATGTCTTCACTGGTAACCAGGGTAAACATCGGGTAACTAAGCGCAGGGCCGCGCTTAGTAACCCGATGTTTACCCTGGTTACCATCCTAAAAGTAAAAAAAACAAACACTACATACTTACCTACAGCCGTCTGTCCTCCAGCGCTGTGCTCTGATCTCCTCCTGAACTGGCTGTGAGCGTCGGTCAGCCGGAAAGCAGAGCGGTGACGTCACCGCTCTGCTTTCCGGCCGCTGTGCTCACACAGACAGTACAGGAGGAGTGCAGAGCACAGCGCTGGAGGACAGACGGCTGTAGGTAAGTATGTAGTGTTTGTTTTTTTTTACTTTTAGGATGGTAACCAGGGTAAACATCGGGTTACTAAGTGCGGCCCTGTTACCCGATGTTTACCCTGGTTACCGGCATCGTTGGTCGCTGGAGAGCGGTCTGTGTGACAGCTCTCCAGCGACCAAACAGCGACGCTGCAGCGATCCGGATCGTTGTCGGTATCGCTGCAGCATCGCTTAGTGTGACGGTACCTTTAGGCCGAGTCTGAGCTGAGTATTATTACCATAATCGATCAGATTAACTAGGAAGAGCCCTCACACTATTGCTGGATGCAGAATGAGGTGATGGGGTCGGCCACAATCACGTGTTGAGGACATGACTTTGTGGTACTTACTATTATATTATACAGCTGGTGGAGGTACATTTATCTCCTCGAACAGAAAAGCATCATGTGAGCTTTCCAACTGGGGAAAACTGATGGGACAGGTTTGGTCACGGACAGGAGAGCTACTGTATCAATTGCAGGAGGAGAATCCGTCATACCTAATAGGTGCCACAAAATCATGTCAACACATCTGTTAAAATAAAGATTATGTGACCAACACTTAAATTTTGCAACCAGCAACACAGTTTAATAGAGGCTATAGAAAGCAAACTGTGCATAATTTTTAATGAAATCCATTTGCAAAAATGATTTTTAGCCCAAACTGTATACACAAATATCCCCAAGGTGAAAAAACACTATGGTGCGGTGGACTCTATGCTTTATCTAGTGCAGAACAATGTTAGGCCTTATGTGGCCAGTGTGCAGACAGCTCTTGATTGATATTAACAACTGTCCCTCAACTTCCCCAAACTCGAATAAAAGAGAGAACCTCATGAACATTATGTACAAATGCATGAGCCTGTGCAGGGGCCACTGATGCCCTTATCCAGGGCTAAGAGGAGAGTCATATTAATGGAAATTCAGGCCAATAGATTCAATTTTTGTTTCTTTGATAGCCAAAAGTGATTTGGAATCCAATCCTCAAATGACAGGCAATTTTGGATTAATTTTCGATATACCATTTTGTTTTGAACTAATTACACTATTGTTATCAGTAAAGATCTTCAACCTGAATGACAGGGGTATGAGAACAAGTTGTCCAAGTAGTGGACAATTTCTCTAAATATAGCTGTCAGAGGTTGTCAGCAGCACTTACCGTAAATATTCTGATGGCTACAGTTATTGGGCAGGCGGTGGCCTCTTGCTTTTATAGTGCAAGCTCAGCTCTCAGACCAGCTTCATACACCTGCACTTAATGTGTAACGTACACGTTTGGAAGAGGCTAAAAAATTTAAACCATAAAAAAAAGCGAACAAAAAAAAAAAAAAAAAAAAACCTTGATTCGAAGACTAGGTCATCCACAGGATAGATCATGGATGTCTTAATAGATGCTGGTCCAACCTGAGACCAACACACTTCTCTAAAGGCCCCGTCACACATAGCGAGATCGCTGCAGAGTCACAAGTTTTGTGACGCAACAGCGATCTCAGTAGCGATCTCGCTATGTGTGACACGTACCAGCGATCAGGCCCCTGCTGTGAGATCGCTGGTAGTGCCGGAATGGCCTGGGCCATTTTTTGATCGTTGAGGTCCCGCTGACATCGCTGAATCGGCGTGTGTGACGCCGATTCAGCGATGTCTTCGCTGGTAACCAGGGTAAACATCGGGTAACTAAGCGCAGGGCCGCGCTTATTAACCCGATGTTTACCATCGTTAAAGTAAAAAAACAAACGCTACATACTTACCTACCGCTGTCTGTCCTCGGCGCTCTGCTTCTCTGGTCTGGCTGTGAGCGCCGGTCAGCCGGAAAGCAGAGCGGTGACGTCACCGCTCTGCTTTCCGGCCGCTGTGCTCACAGCCAGACCAGAGAAGCAGAGCGCCGAGGACAGACAGCGGTAGGTAAGTATGTAGCGTTTGTTTTTTTTACTTTAACGTTGGTAACCAGGGTAAACATCGGGTTACTAAGCGCGGCCCTGCGCTTAGTTACCCGATGTTTACCCTGGTTACCGGGGACCTCGGGATCGTTGGTCGCTGGAGAGCTGTCTGTGTGTCAGCTCTCCAGCGACCAAACAGCGACGCTGCAGCGATCCGGATCGTTGTCGGTATCGCTGCAGCGTCGCTAAAGTGTGACGGTACCTTAAGGGTTCATTCAGATGAGCATATCAGACGGACTTGCATCATCTAAGTAAATATCGGACAGCACACTGACCAACGTAATTCAATGAGGCTGTTCAGGTGACAATTTTTTCACAAGTACCAACAGTCCGCGTGTGAAGAAAAAACTAAATGGATCTCATATGGATCATAGTGCATTGCACCTGATTTTTATGAATATCGGATATATAGTCGAGTATAAGACGAGATTTTCAGCCCATTTTGGGGGGCTGAAAGTGCTCCTCTCGGCTTATACTCGAGTCATTGTCCCAGGGGGTCGGAGGGGGAGTGGCAGCTGTCAAATCATACTTACCTGCTCCCGACGCGTATCTGCACGTTCCTGCTTCTCCGGCGCCGGCAGCTTCTTCCTGTGTTCAGCGGTCACGTGGTACCGTTCATTAAAGTAATGAATAAGGACGCATATTCATTACTTTAATGAGCGGTACGATGTGACTGCTGAACACAGAAGGAGCTGCCGGCACCGAAGATTACCTGTCAGTGAGAAGCTGCCAGGGACTGCGCCGGGAGCAGGTGAGTATAATGGGGACTGTAGGTTGAGTATTGCGCGATAATCACCTGTCTGCGTTCCACCGCTGGGCACCGCTGTGTCTTCTGCGTCCTCTGCCCGTGACGTTCAGGTCAGAGGGCGCAATGACACGATTAGTGTGTGTGTTGCCCTCTAACTGAACAGTCACAACGGAGGATGCGGAGACAGCTGCGCCCAGCGGTGGAACGCGGACAGGTGAATATTGCAAGTGTCGGGGGCCTGCTCAGGACAAGAGGCGAGTATGTGATTTTATTTTTTTTATCGCAGCAGCTGGCTATGGGGCAAATGTTTCTATGGAGCATCTTATGGGGCCACAATCTATGCAGCATTATATGGGGCCATAATCAACCTATGCAGCATTATAAGGGGCATATTTTCTATGAAGCATCTTATGGGGCCATCAAACTTTATGGAGCATTTTATGGGGCTCCTGATTCAATATTGATATTCAAAAACACTTAACCTACTGATGTCTCTAATTTTACTTTTATTGGTATCCATTTTTATTTTTGAAATTTACCGGTAGCTGCTGCATTTTCCACCCTTGGCCTATACTCGAGTCATTAAGTTTTCCCATTTTTATGTGGCAAAATTAGGGGTCTCGGCTTATACTCGAGTATATACGGTACATTACCATTATTAACCTAAACTGTATTCAATTGAGCACATTTTCAAATGTTAATATATACAAGATGCAAAATACGGACACAACTGACAACATGGAGCCACTGTGCTGCCTAAAGGTACCGTCACACTAAGCAACGCTGCAGCGATACCGACAACGATGTCGATCGCTGCAGCGTCGCTGTTTGGTCGCTGGAGAGCTGTCACACAGACAGCTCTCCAGCGACCAACGATCCCGAAGTCCCCGGGTAACCAGGGTAAACATCGGGTTACTAAGCGCAGGGCCGCGCTTAGTAATCCGATGTTTACCCTGGTTACCGTTGTAAATGTAAAAAAACAAACACTACATACTTACATTCCTGGTGTCTGGTCAGGTCCCTCGCCTTCAGCTTCCCGCACTGACTGAGCGCCGGCCGTAAAGTACAGCGGTGACGTCACCGCTGTGCTTTACGGCTGGCCGGCGCTCACCAGTCAGTGCGGGAAGCTGACGGCGAGGGACCTGACCAGACACCGGGAATGTAAGTATGTAGTGTTTGTTTTTTTACATTTACAACGGTAACCAGGGTAAACATCGGGTTACTAAGCGCGGCCCTGCGCTTAGTAACCCAATATTTACCCTGGTTACCAGTGAAGACATCGCTGAATCGGCGTCACACGCCGATTCAGCGATGTCAGCGGGAGATCCAGCGACAAAATAAAGTGCTGGACTTTCCCTAGCGACCAACGATCTCCCAGCAGGGGCCTGATCGTTGGTCGCTGTCACACATAATGATTTTGTTAACGATATCGTTGCTATGTCACAAAAAGCAACGATATCGTTAACGATATCGTTATGTGTGACGGTACCTTTATACTTCTTCCTAATTACAGTAAATACCAATTTAAATTGCAAAATTGTTGGCTTCAGAGTAAATCACATTTCATATGGTGTTAATTAGAAGTGATTAGAAAAAGGATACCACATACAGCGGCTTATGAAAATATTCACCCTCTTGGCTTTTTACCTATTTTATTACATTATAACCTGTGTATAAATATTTTGTAATCAGATTTGTGTGTGATGCTCAGCAATAAATAGTCTAACTTGGTAAAGTGAGAAAAATATAGGCATAAATTAAATTTATGGGATCAACTAAAATTTGTCATGTGCATATGTATTCACCCCTTTTGCGATGCAGCCTCTAAAAATTTATGGTGCAAGCAATTACCTTCACAAGTCACATGCTTAGTGAAAGAAAGTCCACCTGTGTGCAATGTAAGTGTCACATGTCTGTCCGTACATACACTTTACCTTTTCTGAAAGGACACAGAGGCTGCAACGCCATCAAAACGGCTGTTCACCAGGACAATCCCTTTGTAAACCCAGAAAAAATAATGAAGCCTATACACGCCTCCCATGGCGGCATTCTCTCTCCCCGGGGCTGTGATGCGGTGTTGCGACACACGACGCTGAATCAGCACTAGCGTCACTGTTTCCAGTCAAACTGAACAAGAGGAGATCCAGGCTACAACTGATACCAGGCTTCCTCTTCAAGTTCAGTTGGTCTAAAGACCAACCAGGGTTGAGTTACCGTATTTTTCAGACTAAGACGCACCCCAAATTTTGGGGTGGAAAATAGCAGAAAAGATTTTTATAAGATCGGGGTCTGTCTTACTGTCAGAATTTAAGGCATCTTACCTGAGGGCCAGCGGTGGTGGAGTGGGGTCACAGGAGGCATGGTCCCTTCCTCAGGAAGCCGGCGGCAGCAGAAGTGGGGCAATGCTACAGTCCCGGTGTGAGGCAGAGCATGGAGCAGGGTCCCTTCCTCAGGATGCCGACAACAGAAATGTGACGACGCAGCCCGGTGTCCACCGCGAGCACAGCCGAATGCATCACCGGTTTCTTGGCGTCCATCTTCCAGAGGCCGTGTGCGTGCAGCTTGAGAGCTTGGCAGCCCTCGGTTTCAGGAAAATGGCCACCGAGATCTCAATTTACACACGCGCCACCTCCGGTGGCCCAAGGCTTCGGGGAGATGCACCGCCGATATTGGAGCCTCAGCATCGCCACACCACTGCAGCAACCCCCAGTAAGACTGCGTTCTAACTATAAGACGCACCCCCCATTTTCCTCACAAATTTATTTGGGGAAAAGTGCGTCTTATAGTCCAGAAAAATACGGTATAAATTCTTTTTCCAGATCAATGATGATCCCCGGAGCACCATCAAATCCATCATCAAATGAAAGAGCATGGTACCATAAGCCTGCCAAGAGAGGGCCGCTCAACAAAACTCTCAGCCCAGGCAAGGAGGGCATTAATCAGAGAGGCAGCACAGAGATCAAAAGAAAACCCTGAAGAGATCCTAATTACAGGCTGGAGTATTTGTCCATATGATAACAATAAGCCGTATGCTCCCATAGATGTGGCATGTATGGAAGAGTGGGCAGAAAAAAAAAGACTTTACCTACACACAAAAATTGTAATGCTTGTTTTAAGTTTGCCAACAGACACGTGGGAGACTCCCCAAATATATGGAGGAAGGTGCTCTGGTCAGATGAGACCAAAGTTGAACTTTTTGGCCACCGAGGTAAACACTGTCTGATGTCACAACAACACAGCTCATCACCCCAAGAACATCTTCCACACAGTGAAACGTGGTGGCAGTATCATGCTGTGGGGATGTTTTTGGAAAGAAGGGACATGGAACACGGTCTGGAGGGGAAGATGAATGGTGCGAAATACAGGGATATTCTTGAGCAAAACCTGTTTGTCAGTGATTTGAGACTGACAGATTCACCTTCCAACAAGGCAATGACCCAAAGCATACTGATAAAGCAACATTTAAATTGGTTTAAATGAGCCTGTCAGCAGGATTATGCACGGTAACCTACACTGTCAGGTCAGCGCCGTTGTACTGATTACAATAATACCCTGGTTAATGAAACCAGTCTTGTGGTTGACGTGCAATCTTTATTTTCATTTTTGAGTTTGTGATATGCTTGTGCCCTGGGGCGGGGCGCGCGTGTGTGTGTGTGTGTGTGTGTGTGTGTGTGTGTGGTACTCTGCTTACCTATTCATAATGAAGACTGCTGACAGGTCACTGATCCCTTGGTGACCTGCCTCCTAGTTAACATAATGAATATTATACTGTATATACATATATTGAAAAAAAAAAAAAAAAACTTCTACAGGTAGTCGCTAGCTGTGGCACCTGCGCTGCAGCATAATCGCATATGCACTGTGTATATCATTAGTAAGGTTGGAGTGGCCTAGTCAAAGCCCAGACCTTAAACCAATTGAGAATCTGTGGTCAGACTTAAAGATTGCTGTTCACAAGAGGAAACCATTAGTGATGAACTAGTGCACTAATATGGTGTATCGTCCGTACGTACGTATTAGGACGTTCGTGTCCTAATTGAGCTCGAATTGCTGCCATATGTCTCGCGGCTGTTCGACAGCCGCAACACCTGCATGAATTGCATGTTAGGCAATCTCTGCATCTGTTGCGGCTGTCGAACAGCGGCGAGACATGCAGAGGCAGCTCCTCTTTCGGGCAAGCTGAAATTACTTGATTAGGACACGAGCATGCTCAGATAACATGAGCATGGAGCAGTTTTGCCTTGAGGAATGGGCAAAAATCCCAGGAACAAGATGCGGAAATCTCAGACTTAAGGCCCCTTCACATTAAGCGACACTGCAGCGATACCGACAACGATCCGGATCGCTGCAGCGTCGCTGTTTGGTCGCTGGAGAGCTGTCACACAGACAGCTCTCCAGCGACCAACGATCCCGAAGTCCCTGAGTAACCAGGGTAAACATCGGGTTACTAAGCGCAGGGCCGCGCTTAGTAACCCGATGTTTACCCTGGTTACCAGCGCAACAGTAAAAAAAAAAAAAACACTACATACTTACCTACCGCTGTCTGTCCCCGGCGCTGTGCTCTGCACTCCTCCTGTACTGGCTGTGAGCACAGCGGCCGGAAAGCAGAGCGGTGACGTCACCGCTCTGCTTTCCGGCTGCCCGATGCTCACAGTGAGTGCAGGAGGAGTGCAGAGAAGCAGAGCGCCGGGGACAGACAGCGGTAGGCAAGTATGTAGTGTTTTTTTTTTTTTACTTTTACGCTGGTAACCAGGGTAAACATCGGGTTACTAAGCGCGGCCCTGCGCTTAGTTACCCGATGTTTACCCTGGTTACCAGTGAAGACATCGCTGGATCGGTGTCACACACGCCGATCCAGCGATGTCAGCAGGAGTCCAGCGACGAAATAAAGTTCTGGACTTTGTTCAGCGACCAACGATCTCCCAGCAGGGGCCTGATCGTTGGTCGCTGTCACACATAACGATTTCCTTAACGATATCGTTGCTACGTCACAAAAAGCAACGATATCGTTAACGATATCGTTATGTGTGAAGGTACCTTTATACAAAGTGATTTGCAGCTGTAATTGCCACAAAAGGTAGTTCTGCAAAGTACTGACTTTAGAAAAAAAACAAAAAACAAATGTCCACAGTTGTAGGCATGTTCTTTACATGAACTGGTGCAACTGCAGAGTTCTGACCATATGATATGGGCGTCTGACTTTGCAACTGTTTTTTTTTTTTTTTGCAAGAGACTCAAAGGGCAAAATAGAAACCACTCAGCTCTTTAATTTCAATTTTTTACAAGTTGTTCTGACTGGCTTCCACAATCATGTTATGTTGATATTTGTTTATATTTCCTAAGTACATTAGACTGTTCACATCTGTGCTTAAGGTTGCAATTTAAAACTAAAGCCACAACACTGACAGTTGTCTTGTAGGACAAACACTACCATCGCCTGATGGGACATCAGTTTCTTGTAACAAAGTCCATTTGTTTCTGAGAATGATCTGATAAGGCCCTAGCCCAGCTTGCAGAGCAAATGTGAAGACAGAGTGCATCGCATCACAGATAGTGGAGCTTTAGGCCGGCTTCACACTCAGCGTATGAAAATACGGTCCGTATATTACGGCCGTAATACGCTGAAATGTCCCGAAAATAGTGGTCCGTAGCTCCTCCGTAGGCAGGGTGTGTCAGCGTTTTTTGCGCATGGCATCCTCCGTATGTAATCCGTATGGCATCCGTACTGCGTGGTTTTCTCGCAGGCTTGCAAAACCAACATACCGCTATAGAAATGATCCATGTGTCCCAAAAAGAAAAAAAAAAAAAAAAAATATATATATATATATATATATATATATATATCTATCATTAGACACATATATGTATATATATTACTATTTATTCCAGCGCTATACAGCTTGAAAGCCGGTAATTCAATTACCGGCTTTTTCTTTCTCCTTCCTAAAACCCGACATGATTTGAGACATGGTTTACATACGGTAAACCATGTCTTCTCTCCATTTTTTTTGCAGATTCCACACTACTAATGTCAGTAGAGTGTATCTGCAAAATTTGGCCGTTCTAGCTCTTAAAATAAAGGGTTAAATGGCGGAAAAAATTGGCGTGGGCTCCCGCGCAATTTTCTCCGCCAGAGTAGTAAAGCCAGTGACTGAGGGCAGATATTAACAGCCTGGAGAGGGTCCATGGTTATTGGCCCCCCCCCTGGCTAAAAACATCTGCCCCCAGCCACCCCAGAAAAGGCACATCTGGAAGATGCGCCTATTCTGGCACTTGGCCACTCTCTTCCCATTCCCGTGTAGCGGTGGGATATGGGGTAATGAAGGGTTAATGCCACCTTGCTATTGTAAGGTGACATTAAGCCAGATTAATAATGGAGAGGCGTCAATTATGACACCTATCCATTATTAATCCAATTGTAGTAAAGGGTTAAATAAAACACAAACACATTATTTAAAATTATTTTAATGAAATAAAAACAATGGTTGTTGGAGTATTTTATTCTACGCCCAATCCAGTCACTGAAGACCCTCGTTCTGTGAAAGAAAAAACATAATAAACCAACAATATACTTACCCTCCGCAGATCTGTAACGTCCAACGATGTAAATCCTTCTGAAGGGGTTAAAACATTTTGCAGCAAGGAGTTCCGCTAATGCAATGCTACTCCTCGCTGCAAAACCCCGGGGAATGAGGCTAAAAATAGATCAATGAGCTATATTTAGCTTCATTTGCGGTGAAGCCTGGGAGCTTTCTAGGTAAGTTCCCACGATCTATGAACATCCAGCAGAGGGCGCCTCACCGCAAATAAAGCTAAATATAGCTCATTGATCTATTTTTAGCCTCATTCCCTGGGGTTTTGCAGCGAGGAGCAGCCTGCATTAGCGGAACTCCTTGCTGCAAAATGTTTTAACCCCTTCAGAAGGATTTACATCGTTGGACGTTACAGATCTGCGGAGGGTAAGTATATTGTTGGTTTATTATGTTTTTTCTTTCACAGAACGAGGGTCTTCAGTGACTGGATTGGGCGTAGAATAAAATACTCCAACAACCATTGTTTTTATTTCATTAAAATAATTTTAAATAATGTGTTTGTGTTTTATTTAACCCTTTACTACAATTGGATTAATAATGGATAGGTGTCATAATTGACGCCTCTCCATTATTAATCTGGCTTAATGTCACCTTACAATAGCAAGGTGGCATTAACCCTTCATTACCCCATATCCCACCGCTACACGGGAATGGGAAGAGAGTGGCCAAGTGCCAGAATAGGCGCATCTTCCAGATGTGCCTTTTCTGGGGTGGCTGGGGGCAGATGTTTTTAGCCAGGGGGGGGCCAATAACCATGGACCCTCTCCAGGCTATTAATATCTGCCCTCAGTCACTGGCTTTACTACTCTGGCGGAGAAAATTGCGCGGGAGCCCACGCCAATTTTTTCCGCCATTTAACCCTTTATTTTAAGAGCTAGAACGGCCAAATTTTGCAGATACACTCTACTGACATTAGTAGTGTGGAATCTGCAAAAAAATGGAGAGAAGACATGGTTTACCGTATGTAAACCATGTCTCAAATCATGTCGGGTTTTAGGAAGGAGAAAGAAAAAGCCGGTAATTGAATTACCGGCTTTCAAGCTGTATAGCGCCGGAATAAATATTAATATATATACACATATATGTGTCTCACTGACATATATATATATATATACCTATTCTATGTGTCCACATTTATTCTACCTATTCTACTGTAAGCTGTCAGTGTGATTTTACTGTACACCGCACTGAATTGCCGGCTTTTCTCTCTAACAGCGCTGCGTATTTCTCGCAAGTCACACTGCTTGTCCGTGTGTAATCCGTATTTTTCACGCTTCCATAGACTTTCATTGGCGTATTTCTTGCGCAGTACGGTGACAAACGCAGCATGCTGCGATTTTCTACGGCCGTAGAAAGCCGTATAATACTGATCAGTAAAATACGGCAGATAGGAGCAGAGGCATAGAGAATAATTGTGCCGTATGTTTTGCGAGTTTTACGGACGTAGTTTCTGCGCTCTTACGTCCGTAAAACTCGCAAGTGTGAAGCCGGCCTTAAAAGCAACCTGCTGTTCACTATGTGCCAATGACTAGCCCTCAGTAGCATGTAATAAGCAGCAGAATAAAAGTACCCGTATTTTTCGAACCCAGACACTCCTCCACCCCCAATATTTGGGGGTGAGTGGGGGTATAAGGAAGTGTCTTAATACTTCAAACCTTGCTTACCAGTGAGGTGGGGGTTGTGGCAGTGGTGGAGCAGGATCACGGGAGGACGGGTCCCTTCCTCAGGTGTCAGCGCAGCAGAAGCGGTGTGATGCCATAGGCCTGGTATATGCGGTGACCCCGCTCCACCTCCCAGGTAAAACACTTTAAATTTGGACTATAAGATGGATCCCCATCTTATAACAAAAAATAAATAGTTTTCCCCATTTTTCTCCCCAAAATTAGGGGTGCAACTTATGGTCCAAAAAATATGGTACTTTATGTTAAAAAAGAAAAAAAAAACCCACACACCACAACATTAGTAATGAAAACAAAATACATTAGAGTATCATTATGTTTACTATTATAGCAGCTGGAAAAGTCAGGGCACCATTACAAAAAAAAAACAAAAAAAACACCATCAATGAATTTTCTATAATGGCGTATATACAAGCAAAGTGAAGTAACAGGTGGCCCGGTGTCAGAAGAAAAGTCTGCAGTCATGATGTGCACACTATCACACAGATTACTCTTGTTCATTGATAAAAATATACCATCAACACTTCTATAGCTGTTTTTCCACACCTATTTAAAACTTTGCAAGGTACTGTACAGACAAGAGATCAATGCAAAGAACTGTCATTCATGAATGTATGTAGGGAAAGCTGTTCATAGAAGACCTTCTGAATACATTATGGGATAATACTTTAAGAAGTTGTCCACTATTTGGACAACTCCTTGTCATACCCCACTCTTGGCCCTGATAAAATAAAAAAGTCATATACTCATCTCCCTTTGCAGCGGTGTTGGCACTTCCGTGCGGTTGTTGTGACACATGAGCCTGGTGCCCAAGCAGTGCTGGTGTCACGGGCCCGGACTTCTGTAAAACTGAACATGAAGATGAAGTCAGATCAGCTGCAGCCCTCACTTTCTCTTCATGTTCAATTGGACAGAAGGCGGCGACAGCGCTGATGGTGCCAAGGTCACCTCACAACAACCGCATGGGTGTTCCAGGGAGAGCGAGTGGTGACACCATGGGAACGGCAGCAGCAAGGGAGAAGAGTATAAGCTTTTTTTATTTTAATGGTGACCAAAAAAGTAAATCAAGTAGTGTTTCTCCTAGTAGTGGACAGCCCATTTAAGAAGTAATAGTGGCAAATACAATGTGTTAGGAATAGGCATTAAACTTAGTATGAGGACCTGCCCATTGGCTAGGTCTCCAATATCCGATCAATGGGGTCCAACAACCTGCATCCCACTAATCAGCTGTTATATGCTCTGGCAGCCTCAGAATGTAAACACTACGAACGGCGCTGCTGTTGGGTACTGCACAAAAGCTCAATTTCAGATTGGACACACAGATCTGATGGGAATACCGATCCAGTAGGTAGGTTACTTTGTTGTGCCCAGACAACTCCTGTACTGAGGTTTTCCAGGATCAGAATACATATTTCCTAGTGCTACACAATACCACTATCATTTAGCTGTTTGAGGTGGACCTTGTGCAAGCTGCAGTTTCTTCCATGTTATCACACTGTATACTTCGTAGCAGTGGTGAAGGGCACTGCAGCCATGTCCAGATGAAGAGAAGAGAACGAAACTGCAATTTCCTATAACACCTCTTCCATGTAGATGACTTGCAGGCAGACAAAGCAGTAGTTGAAGCGGTTGCAGCCCATTCTAAAGGCTGATCAGCGGAGTGCTGAATCATAACGCCCACTATCTGGAATTGATGATACATACTAAAGATAGGCTACCAATATTGTGACCCCACGAACAACTGTTTAAAAAGTGGACCTACATAATAGATAAATGTCCGCATGGTCCAGCTAGAACATACGTTAGGGCAAGTTAGGTTAGGCTATGGGTTGAACTAGATGGACTTAAAAGTCTTCCTTCAACCTTAATAACTATGTAACTAACTATGTAACTATGTATGGAGACCTCCCAACTCTCCTCTGTTGGCAGAAAATCGGGGAAAGAAGGGGTTGACATGTTTTCAACAAAGTTGTGTGGCAGCAGCTTACTCCCCTCTCAAATGCAGCTAGGGGTGCATGTGTATGCTACGAAAATGAATCTAGGCAAATTATCTGACATTTAGAGGTGAGCAATTCAATTCGAGATGCTACTGTCCAGTCTTCCTTAGCAGTCAATCTTCACTTCTGCACCCAGAATTCTCAGTGCCATTGTTGGACATGTCATGACATCATAGGGCCCAGAAAGAACCAGAGGAACCTAAAATGCTGGGCCACTAATGCTGCATTCTGACAAGGTGGCTCTGTAGTTCGGGTCCCTGGCACTGCTGCAATAATCGCTTCTGAAATTTGTCCCTCATACCTGTGAAATCGCCAGGGGGGCAGGTCTTTCCCCCCCTAATCCAGACGCCTCCCAGCAGTCACTCATGGCCTCTGCGCGCTGCCTCCTCTTCCTACAGTAGCCTCCCCGAAGCCTGCGCTGTAAGTTCAAAGGGCAGCATAACTGCACATGCCCGAAAAAAAAAAACTGCGCAGGCGCCGGGGACGCTACTGAAGGAAGAGGAGGCGGCTCGCAGAGGCCATTAGTGACGGCTGTGAGGCATCTGGATTAGGGGGGAAAGACCTGCCCCCTGGCGATTTCACAGGTATGAGGGGCAAATTTCAAAAGAGCTTATTGCAGCAGTGCCAGGGACCCGAACCAAAAGAGCCACAAACGCATGGGGGGGTGACAGGTTCCCTTTAAGCAAAGCATTCCTGCAACCCTTTCATAAAATCCCAGCTGCTTACCCTTTAGAATTGTCCTAATCATGGTCCGACTGTGCTCGGTGCCTCTATTGTCCCTACAATACCCAACTCTCCTGCCTTGATTTGAAATCCGGAGATGCCCATCGGACAGGTCCAGATAAATGTATAGCGTCGGACAATTAAAAAGCCATTTTCTCAGCTGTGAGAGGCAGCAGGAATGCCATTAAAGGGGTTGCCCACTACTAGGGTAACCCCTTCTTAAACTAAATATTTCGCTCAGATAAAATAAAGCCTATAGTCACCTCCCGTACCAGCTCTGTTCCTGCTTTGTCGGCACTCGTTCTCTCCCGGGCTGTGATGTGGTGTTGCGACACGTGATGCTGGCGCCCAATCAGCGCTGGTGTCACTGTCTCCGCCTTTGTACAAACTAAATATGAAGAGGAAGCCAGGGCTGCAGCTGATTCTGGACTTCTTCATGTTCAGTTTGTCCAAAGGCAGAGAGTGACAGGCACTGATTGGGCATCGCGTCATTCCAATGCATCACAGCTTCGGGGAGAACAAATACCGACACTGCAGCACCAGAGGCAAGCATGGGCTTTATTATTTTATCGGGGCCAAACATTTAGTTTAAGAAAGTGTTTTCTGAGTAGTGGACAAAACCCTTTAAAGGGCCACTGTCACCCCCTCCAGCCGTTATAAACTAAAAGAGCCACCTTGTGCAGCAGTAATACTACAGTCTAACAAGGTGACTCTTAGTTTTTGTTGCTGATATTCCCACAATAAAGGTATTTATAATTTTGCTCAAATACCTGTCTTTGTACCTGGAGGCGGGTCTGAAGCCTCCTCTTTGAAGCGCCCAACTGCCGTCAGTCATCTCTTCTAGGGCGATTGTCGACGCCCACTCAGCACTGTTATTGTCCGAAATCCGGCGCCTGCGCTCTGCTCTTCTGCCTGGGGCAGGCGCATAGAGCAGCTGCCGTCCTACCTCTGATGCCGGGTTCCGGTCTGCGCCTGTGCGGGCAGTGCGGCCACCCTGTTACTGAATCCCCGCCCCGCACTGTTATGCATTATGCACAGTGCGGGCCGGGGATTCAGTAACAGGGTGGCCGCACAGGCGCAGACCGGAACCCGGCATCAGAGCTAGGACGGCCGCTGTTCTATGCGCCTGCTCCAGGCAGAAGAGCAGAGCGCAGGCGCCGGATTTCGGACAATAACAGTGCTGAGGGGGCGGCAACAATCGCCCCAGAAGAGATGACTGACGGCAGTTGGGCGCTTCAAAGAGGAGGCTTCAGACCCGCCTCCAGGTACAAAGACAGGTATTTGAGCAAAATTATAAATACCTTTATTGTGGGAATATCAGCAACAAAAACTAAAAGAGTCACCTTGTTAGAATGCAGCATTACTGCTGCACAAGGTGGCTCTTTTAGTTTATAACGGCTGAAGGGGGTGACAGTGGCCCTTTAAGGACAGCACAAGGGTGGTAAATACAGGTTTGTTTGTTTTTTTACAGTGATAACCTGGTGACAGGTTCTCTTTAAGTGGCCTAACTCAAAGGGTACATGATCTGGTCTGATAGGCCAACAACTCTGGCCTCCCCTCGAACACTCTCGCACCTCTCCAATCTATTCTAATCTCTGCTGCCCGACTAATCCACATGTCCCCCCGCTATTCTTCTCCCCTCTGTCAATCCCTTCACTGGCTCCCCAATGCTCAGAGACTCCAGAAAAACCCTAACATACAAAGCCATATCCACAACCTGTCTCCTCCTACATCTGTGACCTCGTCTCCCAGTACTTTCCTGTACGCAACCTCCGATCCTCACAAGATCTCCTTCTCTACTCCCCTCTCCTCTTCCCACAATCGCATACAAGATTTCTCTCGCGCATCCCCCCTACTCTGGAACTCTCTACCACAACACATCAGACTCTCGCCTAACATCGAAACCTTCAAAAAGAACCTGAAGACCCACCTCTTACGACAAGCCTACAACCTGTAGTAACCACCGATTGACCAAACCGCTGCACGAACAGCTCTACCCTACCTACTGTATTCTCACCCATCCCTTGTAGATTGTGAGCCCTCGCGGGCAGGGTCCTCTCTCCTCCTGTACAAGTTGTGACTTGTGTAGAATATTATTGTGCTTGTTTTTATAATGTATACCCCTCCTTACATGTAAAGCGCCATGGAATAAATGGCGCTATAATAATTAATAATAATGTCAGTGTTACTAAAAGTTAAGCTACAATAACAGTACGTAACTGGAAAAATCTATGTGAGGGTACGTGCAGACGATCGGTAAACGCTGCGGGTTGGACGCTGCGTACTTGTGCAGCGTCAAACCCGCAGCGTTCAGATGTTACAGCATAGTGGATGGGATCTTGAGAAATCCCATGCCCAAGTGTCCACAGACGGCCGAGCGCTCACCCGCAGAGACGGACATGAGGCGCGTCTCTCCAGGCTGCAGCATGTCAGATTTCACCAATACTACGTATATTGGACACAGTGAATCGGCTCGGTTCAGTGAACACATGCGGATGTATCTGTGTTCAGTAGACGGCGGCTCTTTGGATAACCATGTGCTGCTAGTGCCGGATCGTCTGAACATTCCCTAAAGGGCCTGGGGTCAGCACAGAACGGATCCTGCCACTGGCACAGTAAGAAGAGTGAGGTTTCGGGTAAATGACACCATTGCTTTAGGACAGTGACCTGTGCCCCACCTCCCAGAGATCACCATCTACCCTGCACACCATAGGCCCGATCCTTGCGGGCACGCCCGCCCTTGCTCCCCGCAGGCCTCCTCCCTATCCCCTCCATCGCCGCACAGCCTCACCTCCTGGTTGAACGCGTTCACGGCGTCCATGCTGCCCGTGCGAGGGGAGAGGCCGCTGGGGAGGAGGGGTCAGGCGACGTCTCGCAGAGGCTTTCTTCTTCGCCTCAGAATCCTGCTCCGAGAGAAACCACTACGGCTGCTCCTGCGTCAGGGCCGACATGTCCGGCGGATGGAGGGTGAGGAACGACGGATAACGGTGAAAACGAGGCGGCCACAGGAAACACACACACAAAAAAAGAAAGAGCAAGGGAGATGGAAGGAGACGGATTCGCAGCCTCGCCACCGGAACAAGATGGCCGACCTCCAGCCGCGCAAAGCAAGATGGGAAGAAAAGGAAAAAAAAACTCCACACAGTCAGACCGCACGCCCCGTGACGTCACTGACTCACTTCCCGCCTTCCAGAGTCCGCGAGGAAGAGAGCACGTGACCCGAGAGCTGGGGGTTCTTCCCGCCTCTTTTGAGGAGATGTGACTGACTGACTGTCCCTCAGTGCTGCTGAGGCGGCCGGGGGGAGAGTCAGTTACTCAGTCAGGTCATGTGTGAGGTGAAGACGGTTGTGCCCCTCCGGGCATCCCCTGTGACAGGAGGGCGAAGCTTGTGAGGTGGCATCCAGTGATTGCCAAGGTGGCCATTGCTTGCTAGTAACAGAAGATACCATCCTGATAAATCTTTGTTTTTACGTCACACGACATTTTGTTGTCACAGACCACAACAGAAGTAAATGACGCTTTTTTTTTAGCCCCCCTCATTGTGGCTCTCTTAAGGCTACGTTCACATTTGCGTTCTGCCGGGCGCAGCCGCGGCGACGCATGCGTCATGCGCCCCTATATTTAACATGGGGACGCATGGACATGCATTGCGTTGCGTTTTGTGACGCGTGTGTCACGGCGCAGAGGACGCAGCAAGTTGCATTTTTTTTTTCGTCCAAAATCATGCCAAAAAAGGACGCATGCGTCGCAAAACAATGCGTTTTGCATGTGCTGTGCGTTGTGTCGCCGACGCAGCACCGCACAACGCAAATGTGAACGTAGCCTTAATACTGACCTTTTTTGTAACCATTTATCCATTTTGATGGGTTAAAAAACATTAATTTGCCTTCAGCATACAGGACCGAGGTCTTCATAACTGAGTTGTAGGCTGTGTGCACACACGGTGCAGATTTGGTGCTTTTTTTTGTAGAATTTTTTTTTTTTTAGATAAACCTGAAGCAATCCTGCTGCTAGCAAAGTGAATGAGAAAACTGGTGTCATGCACATGTTGAGTGTGACGTGAAGATTTGGTTGGGGGGGGGGGGGTTTCATTTGCGTTTTTTTCCTGCCAAGAAATGCAGAAATTTTTCCCAGCGTGTGCACAGAACCTTATAATTTAGCTTTAAAACGTCGGCAAGTGGTTCTGGATTTATCAAAACGATTTTTTTTTTCTTAAAGCAAATCTTGTGAAATTTTAGTCAAGTGCACTGTATCATACAGGCAGGTATGAATTTAGGGACGGCCAATTTTGTATTTACTGGGATTCATTTGGAATAGAGTTCCTGTCTCTCGTGAGAGTCTTCCTGCTAAATCCTCAAAAAACAAGATTCAGAGGCGCCCCTGACAAAGCGATGGAATCCAAAGTCTCTGTTTTTGCTGCTGTCTTTTCCAAAGAGCACAAGAATGAAGTCTATGACATTCTTGTGCCCACCTGACTTGAAACTTGTGCAAACAAAGCCCAAAGTGCTATAATTTAGGCTCCCTTTGCCATATTTAGAACACGCAGGGATACAATTAGTATGAGGTAATTTGAACCCCATAAACTCTACAGGTTATTTTGTAATTAGAGGGGCCCATTGTTTAATTAGGGCTTCTCCCTGCATTCGGCAGTACATTCAAGTTAAAACCGAGTCCAAAGTATGAAACTTTGAATCACCATTTCCTCACTTTTCTGACAGCTTCCATATTTTCAGAGGGTCACAAGAACATTGCTACATTTTTATGTGCATCTGAAAAGACTGACAACATTAGAACGGTACACATAGACAGCCCAATGTTCCATGCTTTGGACTGCGTATGTGTTATTACACCTAATAGCTCCATCAGTGGCATGTAGATGTATAGACAATCCGGGGCCTGCAGCAGAGGGATGGCTAATAGCAGAGGTGTATGCAATTAAAGACCTGATGTTGTCAGAAGGGTTTTTCTAAGCTAAGGTACCGTCACACTAAGCGACGCTGCAGCGATACCGACAACGATCCGGATCGCTGCAGCGTCGCTGTTTGGTCGCTGGAGAGCTGTCACACAGACAGCTCTCCAGCGGACCAACGATGCCGGTAACCAGGGTAAACATCGGGTTACTAAGCGCAGTAACCCGATGTTTACCCTGGTTACCATCGTTAAAGTAAAAAAACAAACACTACATACTTACCTGCCGCTGTCTGTCCTCGGCGCTCTGCTTCTCTGGTCTGGCTGTGAGCACAGCGGCCGGAAAGCAGAGCGGTGACGTCACCGCTCTGCTTTCCGGCTGCTGTGCTCACAGCCAGTACAGAGAAGCAGAGCGCCGGGGACAGACAGCGGTAGGTAAGTATGTAGTGTTTGTTTTTTTTACTTTAACGATGGTAACCAGGGTAAACATCGGGTTACTAAGCGCGGCCCTGCGCTTAGTAACCCGATGTTTACCCTGGTTACCAGCGAAGACATCGCTGAATAGGTGTCACACACACCGATTCAGCGATGTCTGCGGGAGATCCAGCGACGAAATAAAGTTCTGGACTTTCTTCCCCGACCAGCGACAGCACAGCAGGGGCCTGATCGCTGCTGCGTGTCACACTGGACGATATCGCTAGCGAGGACGCTGCAACGTCACGGATCGCTAGCGATATCGTCTAGTGTGACGGTACCTTTACCAAAGTAACCCAGCAGAGACTGGCTAAAAGGAGCCAGTCATAGGGAATGGAAACAAGGCCAGGCAACTGACCCTTGACAGTAAAGTAACAGTTTTCTAGTTCCCGCCTCAGAAGAATCTAATAGAAGAAGAAAGAGGATGCTTGGAATGAAATCTTGTTAGAAAGTGGGAAAGATGACACCTGGGGGTCGCAGAGATCCTACCGCTGTCACCAGTTTGTCAGGGGATGCAACTCCACTGCCTCCAATCGTCAGGACGATTAAGCAATTAACTAACGAGTGATGGACACGGCCTCGGCTGCTTCCACTACTAGGTCGGTTATTGGGGAACTTGCAGTGAGCGTATGGTATATACACCTCCGATGCCAGCTGATGGAATATATTTACCCCAGTAGGTCACTGCCAACTCTACAATAACAAAAGAACTACTATTTGCCATCACCAATTATTTATACAGGTCAATTGGAGTATGGCTTCAGATGTGTGGATTACAGAGCAAGAGTAACAGCTATAACATTTTACATATTTAAAGGGACACTGTCACCTGGATTTGGAGGGAACAATCTTCAGCCATGGAGGCGGGGTTTTGGGGTTTTTGATTCACCCTTTCCTTACCCGCTGGCTGCATGCTGGCTTCAATATTGGATTGAAGTTCATTCTCTGTCCTCCATATTACACGCCTGCGCAAGCCAAGATTGCCTTGTGCAGGCATGTACTACGGAGGACAGAGAATTAACTTCAATCCAATATTGCAGCCAGCATGCAGCCAGCGGGTAAGGAAAGGGTGAATCAAAAACCCCAAACCCCGCCTCCATGGCTGAAGATTGTTCCCTCCAAATTCAGGTGACAGTGTCCCTTTAAGCTGGTAAGGTAGGCAGTGTTTATAAAAAAAAATATCAAAAGAAATGGAGAATCTAGGTCAACAAGGTAGTGAAAAACCTTTCCTTTATTCACTAGAAAATGTGTTCAATAGAGGATGAAAACATCTGCGTAAGCCGTGAATAAAATGCAACATCAATGGGTTTCTCGTGACCAAGTACCCTCAATCATGATAAGGGTGCTTGGTCACCAGAAGCGCATGCATTGATCCGCTTACTTTCCTCATGTGGCTATGCCCACCATGCGGGAAGTAAGCAGATCATGTGCGGTTGGTACCAAGGGTGGAGGAAAGGAGAACCATATAATTGTTAAAAAAAAATTAAAATAAAAAATCGTGATAGTCTCACCTTCCGGCGTCCCTTGCTGCCTTCCCGTTCCTAGCGATGCTCCCGTTCCAGTGATGCTTTGCGGCAATGACCTGTGATGATGTAGCGGTCTCGCTAGACCGCTACGTCATCTAGGGTTATTGCCGCGAGGCATTACTGGGAACGGGAGCATCGCGAGGAGCTGCAAGGTGAGAATATCAGAATTTTTGGTAATTATTTTTAACATTAGATCTTTTTACTATTGAAGCTGCATAGGCATAATCAATAGTAAAACGTTATTTGCCTCTATAATGAAATGAATTACCAATGATGAACGTGTTAATACTTGGGTCATGTATCAGTAATAGCCCCTGCAGTAACCATGACAACTGTTATGAAGTCATAAACAAGTGTGATAAAGAAGCTTCTATAATAGGAGGCCGCGCTGCCACGATCAGCACCATTACTGATGCGCCTGAGGACGTTGAGCTTGACCACCCCACGTAATGTGCCAACCTTGGTGAAATTTGGAGGTTCTAGCAGGGAAAGGGTTTGTCTGCTTTAGACACCCCCAGGGCATGGGAAGGTAACCGAGGGGGGTGCCCAGCAGAGGATCCCATTCTGTTACACTCTACAAACAGCTGCTCTCCTTTGGGAGTTCATGGAAGCACCTATGACTTTAATGGGTGATAAATTGGGATGGGGGAAGGGGGTATTTTTCCTATTAGATGTTATCCATTATGAACAATCCCTGTAACCACAAGCCTAAATTTATGAGAGGTGGACCTGGATCTGTAAGGAAGAAATGGTTCATCCATCTGGGCAATCAGATCAACTAAATTGGGTCTAACAACCAATGTGGTGACCGATATCGAAGCCAGATCTTTCCCACATCCGGTTTATCACATTTATAGTCTATATTTGTTATGTTGTTCTCTGTAAATCTGGTAAAATGTACAAATCTTAAAACTTGCTACATCTATTATATATCGGCACTAACTCTCTAAGCCCAAGGGAAGGGCGATCCTCCAGACATGGTTTCCTAGAGGTTTCCACCATGGGGTTTTTCTTCTCCTGAGTACTGGAGGGTGACTCTTCGTGAGTCAGGGGTTATGTCATTTTTGGTGTCATGTGAATGTAAATAAAATTGAGAACATTTGACACCTAATTACAATGCTTCGTGTATTTATTTTGTGTGCATCTGTGTGATTCATTTTGTTTGGGAGTCTGGGTCCATCACATGTCACTGTGTCATAGGGCCGGACATCTGCCGGCCACAGATTTGCCCCTGGTGTTGCTTCTGCTCTGCTGAATATCATGGCGCAGAGAAGACAATCAAGTGTGCACTCATCATTGGAATAAGAACTTGTATTACAGCAGGATTACAAGCAGCTTCCTCGCCTCATTCACACAGTGAGTATTTTGGCCAGTATTTTACATCAGTATTTGTCAGCTAAAAAACAGACAGGAGCAAACACTGAGAAAAATAACTGAATGACTTTCACCTCTTCTGTGTTTTGGATCCACTCCTGGAGCCTGTTAACAAATACTGATGAAAAATATCGCCATGTAAAAGTGCTGTAAATCCCTACTGACTTCATCATTACATGGATGACAGCGCTGCAGTCAGTAACTTAGCTCAGTGACTCAGCTTCAGTTGACATCATAAGCTGCTGAGCTCACTAATTGTCTTCAGCACTGTCGATGTGAAGTCAGCGCTGCAGACAATAACAGATACCATGGGTGGCAGCAGAGATTCAGCCCTGGAGCAGGGGAGAGTGTGTAAAGTACAGGGGAACAGAGATTTCACTTTTTAAATACCCTTTATAAAAACCGACGCATTTCGAACCAGGACTAAGAATGTTGTAAAGTTTGAAACGCGTTGGATTTTATAGAAAGTGTTCACTTCAACCTTTTGCAAAGTTTGTATATTTTTTCACTTTTTTAATGGATTAAATTAAAAAAATATATTCTGGAAGCTGGATCCTTTACCGTTCTTGGATTTGTTTACTTTGTTAATACTACAAAAATTGAGGTGTGTTGAATTTTTGAAATCTTGCGAATTATATGTGTTTTATTTGCGGGATATCCCCATACACATTAATGAGATGCCGAATATTTGCATATAAAAAATTCAGATGGGTTTTTATTACATTTCAGCAGCAAAAAAATGGATGCAATCCACATGCACACATAACATTATCAATAACGCATTATCTAAGCTCACAGCAAACAGGAAGTTTACAAAACAAAGTAATTTTAATAAAAAAAATATTCAAAAAGAAGCAAGAGCAAAGCTGAAAAAAATGAAATAAAAACGTAAAAAACACCCAAGAGACAACGAAGAAACACAAATAACCTAATCTGGCAAGTTGAAGAATGAAATACTGCAGGAAATCTACAACTTCAAAATCTCACCAAATACTCATCGTAGAAACATAGCCTTAGATGGTAATTTCACTGATTGTGAGACGGGAGATGAGAGACAAGTCTGCTGCCAATGGGAGAGAATTTGTGGTCTAAATTATGAGATTGTCCAGCTAAGAAAAAAGTGCACAAAACCCCCCAAAACAAAACATTTTGATATGGTATCTTGAAGGATACTAAGGAATATAGGGGTGTCCTTGTCCGTGATCCTCATGGTCAGTGTGTTTACAGAGAATATGTCTTGCTCTTGCATCTGGACTGCTGTTATACCCTGCAGTAACTGACAATCCACAGAAATGAATAAGCGCTCTATTGTGAGCGGCAGCCAGGGCCGTAGTCATGGCCCGCATAGGTGTCTGCTTTAGTGTGCCCTGCCCACCCCATCACATATATACAGTCCCACTGTCTCACTTGCCTGGTTCTCAGAGGCCTCCCTTAGACGCAGGGACACGTCTTCACATAAAGAGACAAGAGTCCAATTCCAACTTAAAACGTAGAACTTTGCTAGTTTCCAATTGGTGCACGTCCACATCAGTTACAGCATCAACACAGAGTTCTGAACAGTTCACATCCTTCGCTTTCCCTGTGCTCTCCCTATGTCCTTTAGGTTGTACCCGGTTTTCCCATCTCGACCAGTACTGCAGCGTCCTCCCTGTTCAGCTTCACTACGTTCAGGTGTTCCCTTGTCTGTTTCGCACCTGACGTAAGGGCATCTGCCCAAGTAGTAAGCTGCCACATTTTGGAATAGAAAGCGTCTTTTAGTGTGTGACAGCAACCAAACCGAAAAACCTGCCATAAGGACTCTTTCACATGTCCCGATATTTCCGGTACTTGAGATGTCAGTGTCCGTGTCTGTAATACTTGCGGCACACGTGTGGCATGCGTGTGCCACATCAGTACCACAAGGACGGGCGCCAAGGATGAAGCGGCGCCGGGTGCTGAACACGGCTCTCATCATCATTCTCCCCTGCTCTGCCGGCGAGTGGCACAAGCAAGGGATTGTGAAGGAACAAATTATGAAAGATTCTCCATTTTGTGCTTTGACTCCATTTTGTTGTTGGTTAAAGATAAATTCTGTTATTTAATTATACAGAGGTTACAGCTGCTATGAAATAACTCTGTCCTGTTTCTCACGAAGATAACATTTTGTTATTCATCTAGTCTATGGTTCATAATTGGTATAAAGACCTTGAGTTTTCTCACTCGAGCCAGATAAGAGACTCGTGGGTGTATCGCTATACAAGACTGAGGCATCTGTTAATATGTTTTTCTATGCCAAAAAGACATGACCATATCTGTAGTTTCCATTTTTCCTGTATCCTCATGGGTTAAGTTTTTCCTGCATTCTTATAGGTTAAGAACTGTGAGCGTGTTCTTATGCTGATTGGTTGAAGTATAATTTCTATGACTATGAAAACTCATACACAATAAACGGGGGCCCAGAGATCTGCTCGATCCCCCACACAGAGGCACGAGTCTCCGTCTGGTCATTTTCAGTTGCCGGCAACGCCCTTTAGATTAATTTTGAAATCACTGAGTCAACCGTGAAGGATCACTTTAGATCCTCCCTCAACAGCTTGGCGCCCGAAAACGTGGGGCCCCAAACAGGAACGCCTCTGCCCCCCGGAGGACAACAAGACAAAGGACCCTCGGAGCGGACACAGGCACTGGAAAATTGGGACTGATCATCCCCCACAACAACCACGGTAAGTTGGCAGTTATACTGTCCAGACTGACCGTTTGGTGTGGTTTTCCTGTTTTTGTTGCTGCAAAGAGGATCTGAGGTTTGTCCCCGATGGTGGGGTGATTTTTGGGTGGAATCATATAGAGGTGTAGTTCCGTTGGGAGCCCAGTGCTCGAACCGTACCTCATAAGGGACGGACACCCCGGATTGACCAGTGATGTAATTCTCTTTATAGTCAAAATATCCTGAATTCCTGATCATTGTTAGAATCAGGCGCGGTGAGGTGATCGAAGATTGGGTAGGATACGTAACTCAGGAATATATAGAAGTATACAGTATATATCCAGAGGTATTCGGAGGGAAGTCTAAGACGCCCTCCTCCTTTCACCGAGTACCGCGTTTTTGGGTTGTCCCAGCGGGGGACAGAGAGACCCAGTGGAACAAACCGTAAAGGCCTCTCGGTATTGTGCACAACTAGGTAAGGATATTTAGCTCTAAAGGAGAATCATGTTTCATGGAAGTAAGAGAAGACAGTGAATTTGTGTGTTGAATCTGATATTGTTAGCCCAAAGATGGGGAAAATATTCTCAATCATTGGTTTTTCTAAGGTGTTCTGGCATATGAATTGTGTGATGAAGGTTTTGTAGAAATTAATTAAGTCTGAGAACTGCTGTATTCTGTTTCTGTGTATAGATTTCCAAAATATCCGATGGGAGGGGTAGGTCAAACAGCTGCGTTTTTGCTTTCTTTTGTGTTGAGGAATGCTGTGATGTTCTTATCTGTTCTGTGTTTCTGGTATGGAGGGGGCAATGCTGCGTCCTCTCTGAATTTTCTATCCTTGTGTAGCATGTGCTGGGAGATCTGTGCTTTATTTAAAGCAATAGTACAATATTGTATTGAAGTAGAAAGAAATATTGTAAGTTTAAAGTAAAAAATTACGCCTATTTTTAGAAGGAAACTTGAAAGAGATTGTTTGGTTATCAGTGTAATTGAAAGATTGGTAAAAGATTCACCTGCTTCAAGTTGAGTGGTTGATATATAGCAAATTAAGGATCAACAGAGAAAGTGAATTCGGATTTGTTTTTGTTACGTTGAAAAAGGAAAGTTATCTATTACTATGACAAAAACTGGATGTTTGTGGTGCAAGAAGGAACTGAGAAAGTGATTGAGGGTAATGTGTTAGAAAGACAAACAATTAAAAATCATAATCTGAAACAGGGGGGCTCCCTGCTAGATGATAAGGTCCCTCCCCAGGAAATCAAGTCTCTTCTCCCGACTGTAAGCTCTGTGCCCCTTAACCCCAAAGCTCCAATATATCCTGGGTTGACAAAACTCAGTGCGCCCCCACCCTATGATCCTGCCGGGTGGATTTGTGATGTATGCAGAGTTACTAATTCTCAGTGGAGACAGGTCTGTTACAATTGTGAAGCAAGAAGACCCGGAGTTGTAGCCCCCACCTTTCCCTTGCTAAACGCTGACGGCACTTATTATCAGCCACCGCCAGCACCAGTCCCTGCTATGCTTCGTATTGCTAGTGGTTATGAGTATCCACCCCCTCCTACTTTAGTTACCCAATTCAGAAACATCCCCCATGGCCATCTATAGACAAATAGCAGCGAATCGAGAGATTTATTCCACTCCCCGGAGAGATCTGTTACACTTACTCCATGTGAAGGCTGGAGAGGGGTATTTTCCAATTATTGAGGGTGGCATAATCTATAATGTGAACGGGGAACCTATGAGAGTGATGTTGATTTCTGTAATGCTTTAAAGGTTTGGGCACAAGATAGATTAGCGGACCAAGCTACCTCCCTCACAGATGTCACACAGGACAAGGAGGAGACTGCCGAGAAGTTCTATGGGCGTCTTATGGTAGTACTTAAAGATTTGGGGTTTTCACTGTATAATAAAGCCCATTCACACCTTTTTGCAGTAGCTTTGATGTCCGGCCTTAAATCTGAATTGAAAGAGGCAGTAATGTCAATGAGACCCGATACTGAGACTTCCATTCTGGACGATGCATTGAAAGAAAAAAAAAAAGTAGTACAAAGTTTTCAGAAGAACTTAACCCGCTCTGCATCAACAGTGAGATCAAGTGAGATCAAGGGTTAAATCAGTAGCTGCAGCGATTTCTGCTCCAGTCTCAGCCCCCCCTCCCCCACAGCTGCAAGGACGCAGCTCCGTTCCTTATCAGTGGCCCACCAGACTCCAGCTCCTGCCCTCCTCCCACCTTACACAAATCCAGTCCCATACTCCAATATCCATTTTAACCCTATGTCTGGGAATCTCCCTCCCAAGCCCCGCCATGTCAATTCTCAGATCAAGAGCTTGTTTTAATTAGAGTAGATGGCAGACCCAATAAATATACTCTCACAAAACCCATCCCTGTGGGACCTTTCCCTGAAGTTACTGCTCAGTTTGTAATCTCTCCCTCATGTCCGGTAAATTTACTGGGGGCAGATTTATTATCACAGTTCCGCTCCAGAATATAATTCAAAGATGATGGTCAGATGGTATTTACGTTATATAACTCCTATGCAGATGAACATAATGAGATGTATATCTTACATGCCCTTCCCACGGTTATGATGGCCCTGATAGGCCCAGATTCACCCCAATAATGCCTGTAGAACCAGTAAAAGTGTTTCTCAAACCTGGTGCCCCTTTTCCCAAAGTCCATCAGTACCCTTTGAAACATGATCAGGAGCGGGGCCTCAAGGGGCAAATACAAACGTTACTCGATAATGGTGCCCTGATACCCTGTGTTTCTCCATGTAACACGCCCTTGTTTCCCGTTAAGAAAAAGACCCCACCCGGCCAACCCCCTGTGTACCGGCTGGTACAAGATCTACGGGCAGTTAATGCAGCCACTGTTCTAGAAACTCCAGTGGTGCCTAATCCACATACTCTTGTCCCAGATACCTCAGGATGCTGCTTGGTTCACAGTCATCGACCTCGCCAATGCCTTCTTCAACATTCCATTACACCCAGATTGCCAGTTTCTGTTTGCATTCACTTATCAGGGACGACAATTGACGTGGACAGTTATGCCACAAGGGGCCCAAAACAGTCCCAATCAGTTTGCAAAAAATATGGGCGAGTGTCTTTTACCCTGGCAGTTAAATCACCCCTATGTCACGCTGCTTCAGTATGTGAATTATCTTTTCTTGTGTGTATGGACAGAGCAGGAAGCCATTGTTGCCACTGTTAGTTTCCTCAAGTATCTTGCAGATCTGAACTGTCGGGTTTCGGCCTCGAAACTTCAGTTCTGCCTTGGTCAAGTGATATTTTTGGGTCACTGTCTCCTTCAGGGTGCCAGACACCTCACAGAAGAAAGAAAAATAGCCGTCAGCTCCCTTCCTTTCCCAAAAGATGAGACTGCACTCCAGCGTTTTCTTGGACTATGTACTTATTGTTGTCAGTGAATACCGGACACATCCCGTATAATGCAATCTCTCTACAATGCCCTGAAAGACGGTTCAAGATATGATTTTAGCAGATTCCACACCGGATACGCTGTTACTACGGAAGACACTGTATTGCCCGGAGCTGCACTCCCTCCCTCACTGTCAGCACAAGTAGAACTTCAGGCTCTGTCTACTGCATGTGTTCTGGCCAAAGACAGGCGGGCTAATATATACACAGACTCACAGTATGCATTTGGTATTGCTCATGATTTCGGAGCCCTATGGGCCAATCGAGGGTTTGTTACTACTGCCGGGACTCCAGTGAAGAATGCTGAAGCTGTTAAAACCCTTATGGACTCAATCAAATTACCTACCCAGGTGGCCATTATCAAAGTTAAGGAGCATGGTACTATGGAACAGTCCACAGACTGTTGGTAACACCTTTGCGGATATGCAAGCAAAAGCTGCTGCTCTCCTACCCGTTGAACCGCCCATACCAGCTATGGTGACCACACGCTCTCAGCGTAAACAGTTACAAGAAACACTGACTCTACAGGAACCTGATGATCTATGCCAGACTGAGGTTTTCTACCGGAACCCGCAAGACCGCTTAATGACGATGCAGAGAATGTTTCCAAAGGAAGAAGTGAAGCAGTGGAAGCTGATGGAGCATGTATGGACAATGGTCACTGGAAAAAGGACCAACTTGTGTGTCTCCCTAAGCGGATGTACCCTGCTATTGCCACGTGGGCACATGGGCCCACACATCGAAGGAAAAAAAAAACCAGGCCCTTGACCTGGTACAAAAATTCTACTGGGCTCCAGGTATTTCTACAGTCCTGACAGCACTCAACCGTGCATGTAATATCTGTCAGACCTGCAATCCCGGTCAACTTCAACGTGTACCCCCGAAGCATCTTGCTAAGCCCGACTATCCTTTCCAAAAATTTCCAAAAGCTCCAGGTGGACCACCTCACGTTGCCTAAGTCTGGAAGGTATGAATATTGTCTGGTGGTTGTCGACATGTTCTCCAGTTGGCCAGAAGCATTCCCCGTTACCAACATGACTGCAAAAACCACAGCAAAGAAACTGGTGATGGAAGTTATATGCAGATATGGTGTTCCAGAAGTTGATGAAAGTGACCAAGGCCCGGCCTTTTCTTCTCATGTGTATCAGGAGGTTCTGACAATGCTTGGATCCACTGTAGCCCTCCATACTCTGTACCATCCACAATCTAGTGGGAAAGTTGAGAGGCTGAACGGCACACTGAGGGGACAATTGACCAAAATGATGCAGGAGACTATGGCTCCATGGCCAGGGCTCTTACACATTCATACTACCCCTATTGCAAAACATGGCCTGTCCCCATATGAGATATTGTTTGGTGCTAGGTTCTCAGTTGCAAATTTCCAGTCCCAGTAGTTATCAGAAGAAACTGTCCGTGCTGTTCAATATGTTATTCAGCTTAGTAAAAATGTTGCTAACACCCATGTTTTAGTTTCTTCTTCCCTTTCAGATTCAGCAGAAACCGACACTTGTCACAATTTGAAGTCTGGTGGTTTTATGGTCGTGAAAAGCTATGTCAGAAAACACGGACTAGAACCCTTGTATGATGGTCCCTACCAAGTCCTCCTCATTATTCCTATGTCAGTAAAGCTGGAAGGAAGGCCGACATGGATCCACGTATCGCACTGCAAGCTGGTCAAACAGACTAGTGGCAAATAAGGGGACATGATGTTTTGGTTTTTCGTATTTCCATATAATAATATTGATAACCGAATGGGACAGCCTAAATTCTCCAACATCCTTGAATAATAAGTTTGTACAATATCATGAAAGATTAAAGGGAACCTGTCACCCCCGTTTTTTGAGATTGAGATATAAATACTGTTAAATAGGGCCTGTGCTGTGCGTTACTATGGTGTATGTAGTGTACCCTGATTCCCCATGTATGCCGAGAAATACATTACCAAAGTCGGCGTTTTCGCCTGTCAATCAGGCTGGTCTGGTCAGGTGGGCGTGTTCACAGCGTTCTTTTCTTCCCCAGGTTTCCGTTGGTGGCGTAGTGGTGTGCGCATGTCCAAGGTCCGGATTCCCTGTGCCCACGTGAAGACACAGCGCGCGATCTGCGCTGTCATTCCTTTCATCGGTGCGGGCGGCCATCTTCCTGGGGCCGCGCGTGCGCAGATGTAGTGCTCTGCTGCACGGGGCTTCAGGAAAATGGCCGCGGGATGCCGCGCGTGCGCAGAAGAGATCGCGGCGGCCATTTTCCCAAAGCCGAGATGCAAACTCGGCTTTGGGAAAATGGCCGCCGCGATCTCTTCTGCGCACGCGCGGCATCCCGCGGCCATTTTCCTGAAGTCCTGTGCAGCAGAGCACTCCATCTGCGCACGCGCGGCCCCAGGAAGATGGCCGCCCCCACCGATGCAAGGGATTACAGCGCAGATCGCGCGCTGTGTCTTCACGTGGGCACAGGGAATCCGGACCTTGGACATGCGCACACCACTACGCCACCAACGGAAACCTGGGGAAGAAAAGAACGCTGTGAACACGCCCACCTGACCAGACCAGCCTGATTGACAGGCGAAAACGCCGACTTTGGTAATGTATTTCTCGGCATACATGGGGAATCAGGGTACACTACATACACTATAGTAACGCACAGCGCAGGCCCTATTTAACAGTATTTATATCTCAATCTCAAAAAACGGGGTGACAGGTTCCCTTTAATAGTACAGATGGGTATAGCCAATAAAATTCAGTTCTATTTTCATTTACCCTATGATTACACAAATGTGGGATAAATTGCTTAGGGCCACAGATTATCCAGATGATCAAATTTGGGATATATTGGATATACTTTATACTACTGTTGCTGTCCAAAACTAACTTATCATAGTCACTAATCAACACACTGTAGTACTGGACTACTTAACAGCAGCACAGGGTGGTATGTGTCAGATTATTGGACCCGAATGCTGTTATTATACAGATCCCAATAGTACTCTAAAGTTAAAGTTAGAAGATATTCAAAAAGTCAGAGATCAATATGATAAAGACAATGACTGTAATAAGGACAGTTGGTGGGCAGACACCTTCTCCTTTCTTAATCCAGCCAATTGGTTTGAGGGACTTGGGGGCTGGATAGCTGGAATCTTGTAAAGTTTGTTACATATCGCTGCCTTTATCCTTGTCATGTATGTAATACTAAAATTTGTTCTTTGGTGTATTTCTGTATGTATTAGGAAATTCTGCACTAAGACAACTAATGATGAAACCAAAAGCGTTGCCACCCCTGCTCTTCTCTACACCGATTTCACAAAGTTGATGATGATGTTGAAGCCAAGCGCATGGCTATCTTCAAAAGATCCCCACCACCGTCATCAATAATTGTTATTCGTAAATTCTAGCATACAGGGGGGACGGGTACGCCGCAACAGCCATGGCTGGTAACATGGCACCAGTCTTGTGAAGACCAGTACCCCTCGAGCTTATAGCTTGGGATAGTACCTCTGATGCTGGACATTAACAAAATTTATCTAGGGGGGAATGTGAAGGAACAAATTATGAAAGATTCTCCATTTTGTGCTTTGACTCCATTTTGTTGTTGGTTAAAGATAAATTCTGTTATTTAATTATATAGAAGGTTACAGCTGCTATGAAATAACTCTGTCCTGTTTCTCACGAAGATAACATTTTGTTATTCAGCTAGTCTATGGTTCATAATTGGTATAAAGACCTTGAGTTTTCTCACTCGAGCCAGGTAAGAGACTCGTGGGTGTATCGCTATACAAGACTGAGGCATCTGTTAATATGTTTTTCTATGCCAAAAAGACATGACCTTATCTGTAGTTTCCATTTTTCCTGTATCCTCATGGGTTAAGTTTTTCCTGCATTCTTATAGGTTAAGAACTGTGAGCGTGTTCTTATGCTGATTGGTTGAAGTATAATTTCTATGACTATGAAAACTCATACACAATAAACGGGGGCCCAGAGATCTGCTCGATCCCCCACACAGAGGCACGAGTCTCCGTCTGGTCATTTTCAGTTGCCGGCAACGCCCTTTAGATTAATTTGGAAATCACTGAGTCAACCGTGAAGGATCACTTTAGATCCTCCCTCAACAGGATCACGCCTCTCATCATTCTCCCCTGCTCTGCTGGTGATCGGCACAAGCAGGGGATCTATTTTTAACATTTTAGAAGAAACCCAACATAAACTACCTAAACATATTAAGGCTACCCTCACAATCTGGGCATGGGCAACCAGAAAAAGTATATTACAACACTGGTTGAGTCCGGTAGTTCCACCACAGTCTCTTATACAGGCTAAGATTATGTTCCTCTTCAAAATGGAGTGGATGGATGCATTGACCAGCAAAGAAAGGTTGTCCAGTGAACATGGTCTTTATTTATTCCGTCTCTCCCATTGGGGGTTAAGGAAAAACTACGAGCTCACTTTGAAAATACCCAATGGTATCTAATGCAGCAAATAGGCGGTCACACACCAATTCCATAACACAACTCAAATATTCAGTGCACACAGAGAAGGGTTGGGGAGGGTTAGGGTTCTGGGGACTGGTTATTGCTACGTGATAAATCTATATTGTTTATATGCCTTGTTATCTTTAAATTAATAAAAAGAATTATAAAAAAAAAAAATGCTTTCAAGCAAACCGCTATATATACTGTGTGACAGTCGGGCGAGCTCACTCTGAACACCACAGCGATCAAATGCAGGTGTCAGTTCTATACAGCAAGGCACACAACTGGTGCCAGCACCGATCGCGGGCGTTTACCTCTCTGATGTAGCTGTCAGCAGTGACTGCGACTTTGATGGGCATTGCAGATGGAGAGATCTCACTCTCTGCTTCCATCGGCACAACGTGATTGTGATTGCATTGTGCTGATGGTCTCCATGCTGAAAGATGGCCATGGAGTCACCCAGAGACGGAGGCCTGTAAGCTCCTGCCCAGAGCAGGTGCTGACACGCTTCCTCTCTGCCTTTGAGATGCTAAGGTAATGCTCTGCAATGCAAAAGCATTGCAGAGTATTACATCAGTGATCAGGGCAGTAAATGTTGATGTCTCATACTGGGACTGTGTAAAAAAAAAAAAAGTTATTAAAATTATTTTTAAAAAATTCACAAAAAGAAAAAAAAAATATCCAATAAATACATTTCTTTGTGTAAAAACAAAAATGAACAAAAAAGTACACTTATTTGGTATCACTGCATTTAAAATTACTCGACCTATAAAACTGTCCCACTAGTTAACCCCTTCAGTGAATACCATGAAAAAAACAAGGCCAAAAAAATGCTTTCTCATCATACGGCCGAACAAAAAATTGAATAAAATACGATAAAAAAGATAAATGTAAATAAAAATGATCTGCACTAAATCTGCATCGTGTGCACACAGCCTTAGAGTGTCCATCTTTTTAGTGGCAAAAATTGTGCAGCATGTTGTACCTGTTCTCTAGTGAATATAATGAAACTTACGACTGAGCTTCCTAACAAATACTACAACACAAATGTGTACCTACCTGAGCATTGAAATTTAGAGTGGGTCCCTGGAGTCAGTTCTATTGGTGGGCCCTATACACCCCAGTCTGACACTGCATGAACCCCTGCGCTACAGTGCTAACCACTGAACCACCATGCTGTCCTGGGCTTCTGGGTGGACTTCACAGGACAACCAAGGTGGTGCGGTGGCGCCTCCAGGACAACCCATCAGCACCTGTAATCACACCTTGGACTATGGAAAATTACCATGTGAATTGCTCTACACTGGAATCGCGAGTCTTAAATGTCATTGTCATAGATTAATAGCTGCATTTAATGGGTTAAACAGCAGCGATCGGAGCGTGTATGTCACAGTTTGGGAGGGGGTGAAAGTAATCCAATCTGACAATGAGAATTATTATTATTAGAGTTAGTGACTAGGGCCGTGTTCATGCTGGCTCCTATATAGGACTAGTGGGAGTAGGCGATGCTGTACTTTTCACTCTGTGCAGTTACAGGATCCATCACAATATTTTCATTTTTTTACCCATTTCCCAATTTCTGAGCAACAATGTATGTCAGAAATGTGAGCCACCATCTCTAAACTGCAGCTGCTTTACCTGTCTGATGGTGGCGCTACAGAGCCCTGTGATCACTGCTGTACAGTAGTGGGTACTGGGTAGTTAGAGGGCCTGATGCAATTGCAGAAATCTGATGGGTCAGAAAGGCCCCATTTTGCCATGGCTAGGTGCTTATTACTCTGAGTCAAAGTCAGAGCCACTAGATTGCCACTAGTGAGGTTTTTTTTTCTGTCAAGATCTAATCCCTTTTTATACTATGCAAACCCACTTCTACTTTACTGTATAGGACGGCAGCTCCCCTGGACCGATCATCCTCCAGGAGACGGTGGTGGACGATTCAAAGGTCCCTGCATGTACACAAATGGAAGAAGCTGAACAGAGAGCAGTGGCCAAGGCCATATACCTAGTAGCCACCAGAAGTGTCACCTTAGGAACAGACAGCTGTGTTGTATGGAAATCTGGGAACTGAAGGCAGGTTTATACTGAGGTGTTACTCCCTGGCTGAGCTCTTACTACTGTAACACAGTAGACGGGTAAATTTATTAAAACTGGAGGAAGTAAGAGTGTTGCAGTGACCCACAGTGACCAGGAGAACAGCCCTGACGTGTACCTGCACTTTACACCTTTATCTATAAGAATTGGTATTGCTGCATCTGTAACAACCTGAACTAATTTCCAAATTATTTCTACTGTACAATTAATGCTTAAAAAACCTCAAATTCTGCCAGAGACTTTTCTTTCTTCATCCAGCCTTTCAAAAATAGATTTAGCAAACTTAAACAGATTTAAAATTAACCAAAAAGTCTTGTGTGTTCCAAAATGGTACCAATGAAAAGTACATAAATTGTATCAACACATTACACTTTGTTCAAAAGGGGTAAAAGCTAAAATTCTTTTCCACTTGGATATAAAAAAAATCTACTACTAGCACATGATGGTGAATGGTCCAGTTTATTGCTGGTAAATGTCCTCTTAGGTTCCTCTATGCCACTTTTGGTTGGTGTGAGCTCCACCGAGGGCAAAAGACAACAAGTTGCCATTTTCTTGTTGTGCTTATCCGTCGGCACTCAGCAGAGGAAAAAACCCCTGTGGGGAAAACCTCTAGGGAACCACGGCCTAAGGATAAGTGCCCTTCCCTGGGAGCACGAGGCAACATGTCATTTAGAAGCGCTGGTCCACGGTCATTTTATTGACCCCTGGTAGGATTTTTATGGTCTCCAGCTTCTTCTTGTATTCGGACACTGCAGATTGCCATAATCGAGAATATCTTCCAGCCCGGATTACAGCAGGGAAAAGGATTGGATATGGCTGCAGGTCACGGCCCTCCTAGCGGTGAAGGTGGAATAGGAACTAGTGAACAGCAGTTTTCAAAGCTGTTCACTTCCAGCGTTTTATTCTCCTCCAGATTTTGTGGAAGGTGGCCTTCACAATACTGCCAAATGTTCTGCCAGGAGAGATAATAGGATAAAAAGAATTCTTATATCCCAATAAGACATATGACATGGGGTTATCCTAATATGAAAACGCCTCCAGGATCGCCCTGTGGACTCAGCAGTCAGTAAGAGGTTTCCATACTACACTCTGCAGCATTTTAACAGTATAAGAGGGGAGTCTTAAAAAGCGCCATAATTTGTGTCCCGTTTACAGTGACTCACCTGTGATGGGGTATTGCAGGTCCTCGATGAGATATTACAGGTTTTGGTGTCTTCTTTATGACCTTCCATCCGTCACTGGCAAATGTGAATCCACAAAAGAGTTTTTGATCTGTCTCGGCCATTGGTGGTTTAATGGCTTCAGTGAATGATAACACATCTTTCATTATATCTGATGTCATCACAGGTGGCTGCAGAGAGAAGATACAAGATCCTGTGGTCATAAAGAATACACACGATAGAAATGTACAGCTTCCACCATCTTCTCTGGGTGATATACTTACAGGTGGTAGTTGGAATGGTGAAGTAAATAAGGCAGCACACTGCAGCGCTAAAACATGCAAACTTGAAAACACGAAATTTGAACTGCATTACTGCACTAGAAATATGAAAAATGAGAGCTTTTAGCGCATAAAAATGGCCAATTTTATGTGTACCTGGTAGCCTCTTTACGGCATCTCTCTTATACCAGGTCTTACGCTTGCCTTACCTCGCTGAGAATAAACGTCTCCATCTGAATGGGTGCATGTGAAACCTCTTCTTAGACTAAAATTCTCTCTCTATGTGGAGGGGTATTGGACCTGCTGTAATTAAAACACCTGAAGCTAGGAGGCGGAGTGCACGATCAGAAGGCTAGAGAATACATTTCAAAAACCTGACCTGCACATCCAAACATAGACTCAGTGTGAACAGGTGCTGAACCTAGAGTCGCCAACTCGTATATAGTTAAGTAAATAAGGCAGCACACTTTAGTCTAAGAAGAGGTTTATTATATATACTGAGATGTGTATTTATACTCACCCCCTCTATGATGGATTTGGCTTGGAGGTCTAGTCCTTTTGGGAAGGCGGGATCAGCATTGATCAGTGCCTCTATGGTGGTTTCATCCAATTCACCTATATAGAATGGATATCTGCCAGTTGCCATCTCATAAATTACCACACCAGTAGAGAACCAGTAGGGCTTCTCTAGAAGAATCTGTGAAGACATGAAGAAAATAAGAACTTTGTCCAGACTGCAGAAGACATTGAAATGTCCAGGCTTGTGCGCAGCAATATGTAGATGATTCCTCACCTCAGGAGCCATGTGTAAAAGACTCCCAACCCAACCTGAAGTCTTTGCGTCGTCAAACATGTTCCTAATGGCGAGACCGAAATCAGTGATCGTCAAGTGACCGGTGCTGTCCAGTAAGATATTCTCTGGTTTTATATCTCTGGTAAAGGAAATAAATTATAACATACCATAATTATTAGATTTGTTGGGCTGGGAAACAAATGATGGCCAGAGATACTGTCTACAGGGGGCATGAGTATGAGGGTATAGGAGTAATTATACCAAGTCTACACAGAAGAAGACATTCTGCACTTAGCTGTGTATGATTCCTCTGGAGTGGAGAAACTGCAGGCCACAAATTTTCTCAGCCGCAATAAATCTGATGAGAAAAAAATAGAAAATAATCAACCACAAATATTTCATCCACTAAACTAAGAGAGTAATAATGACATAAAACCAGATGTTTCTGACAACCAGCGTCTTCATCTAATACATCTACATTCTGATTTATCTGGTGGCTGGAATGGGAAATGGGGCATTTGTTGCCATGATGCCTCTAAGGTCTCCTCCACTGAGATATTCCATGACATAGAAGACGTCCTGTGATAAAACAGAGGATTTAATAGAGGTTATTGGTATATTCTAGATATGGGGCACTGGATGTATTCTTATAATGCATGTAATACTATGGTAGTGACCTAGAAGAACATTGCAGACAGATTAGCACATAGACCGTCATTCATTGAACACATAGAAAACTCAGAGCTGTTTGATTATGAGCCTCTTACCTGGGACTGGAAGGTGGCCAAAGCCCGAGTAATGAATGGACTCTTCCTTGTCATCTCCAGGACCTGACGTTCTATCAGGACGTTGTCACTTGTGTCCTCAAGTAGGAGCCTCTTCACCATCTTCACTGCCAGTTGTTGTTGGCAGGTCTGATGTGTGGCTAACATGACCTGTAGGATAGAGAAGATTAGAACTAGAGAAAAGTACTGTCCTGCCATGAGACATAATAATAATAATAATAATTTTTATTTATATAGCGCCAACATATTCCGCAGCGCTTTACAAATTATAGAGGGGACTTGTACATACAATAGACATTACAGCATAACAAAAATACAGTTCAAAACAGATACCAAGAGGAGTGAGGGCCCTGCTCGTAAGCTTACAAACTATGAGGAAAAGGGGAGACACGAGAGGTGGATGGTAACAATTGCTATAGTTATTCGGACCAGCCATAGTGTAAGGCTTGGGTGTTCATGTAAAGCTGCATGAACCAGTTAATTATTTTTTTTTTTTTTTTTTTTAATATAGGCCACACAGGGATCGTTAGGTTAATGCATTGAGGCGGTAGGCCAGTCTGAACAAATGAGTTTTTAGGGCACGCTTAAAACTGTGGGGATTGGGGATTAATCGTATTATCCTAGGTAGTGCATTCCAAAGAATCGGCGCAGCACGTGTAAAGTCTTGGAGACGGGAGTGGGAGGTTCTGATTATTGAGGATGCTAACCTGAGGTCATCAGCGGAGCGGAGGGCACGGGTAGGGTGGTAGACCGAGACCAGAGAGGAGATGTAGGGTGGTGCTGAGCCATGGAGTGCTTTGTGGATGAGGGTAGTAGTTTTGTACTGGATTCTGGAGTGGATGGGTAGCCAGTGTAATGACACGATGTAAAGACATGATGAGAAGATATGAAGCAGTGATGTTCCTAGAGTCATATTACTGCTTCACATTACACACATGAGGAAGACGTGACAACAATTCCTAATACTTACTTTACCATATACGCCTTCTCCAATTATTTTGTGGGAGGTGAAGCTCTCCAGTCCAGTCACTATGATAGATGATTCAGCTGGGGTTGTCCCTGGTGGAGAGAGGAGAAAAAGAATGAGATATTCCTATATAATGCTAATGTGGCCTCACATAGGAATTACAACTCGGGGGTAGAACAATATTAGGGGGTATCAAAGAGAAAAGACACCTTAATTCTAACCAACATAGGGTATAATAGTAAGTCCTATGTCGGGTCTCAGTGTATGGATCAGGCTTAGCAGTCGAGTCCTCACCCTACTAGGCAGAGGCCTGGTGCGTTCCATAGCCGGCATCTACTTCTAACTGCAGTAACTGGAGCTAGAACTAACTCTAATTGCTGCATTGCAATGATGAATGCAGGGCTAAAGGGAACCTGTCACCCCGTTTTTTCGATATGAGATAAAAATATAATTCAATAGGGCCTGAGCTCTGCTTTATATTACTACATTTATATCCTCCAATTCCCCACCTTTGCAGACAAAACACCTTAGTAAACTCGCCGTTTTTGTCTGTCAATCACCCCGCTATGATGGGCGGGGCCTAGTCGCTGTCTCTCCCCCCGCCTCTCGGCGTGTCAGACGTAACTCGATCTGTGAATAGCACAGACCGCGCTCATTTTTTTGCGGTTGCGCAGTGCATTAGCTGTTATGACAGGCAATTCAGTATCACAATGGACATGGAGGTCAGAGCACATACAGTGATCTGACAATAACCCAAAATAATAGAACGAGCTCTGAGACGTGGGAACTCTGCAGACCGCAATCCCTAATCCTCTCCAAACAACACTAGAGGCAGCTGTGGATTGCGCCTAACTCTGCCTATGCAACTCGGCACAGCCTGAGAAACTAACTAGCCTGAAGATAGAAAATAAGCCTACCTTGCCTCAGAAAAATACCCCAAAGGAAAAGGCAGCCCCCCACACATAATGACTGTGAGTTAAGATGAAAAGACAAACGTAGGGATGAAATAGATTCAGCAAAGTGAGGCCCGACTTTCTTAACAGAGCGAGGATAGGAAAGATAACTTTGCGGTCTACACAAAACCCTAAAGAAAACCACGCAAAGGGGGCAAAAAGACCCTCCGTACCGAACTAACGGCACGGAGGTACACCCTTTGCGTCACAGAGCTTCCAGCAAAACAATTAGACAAGCTGGACAGAAAAAATAGCAAACAAATAGCAAAGAAGAACTTAGCTATGCAGAGCAGCAGGCCACAGGAATGATCCATGGAAAAACAAGTCCAACACTGGAACATTGACAGGAAGCCAGGATCAAAGCATTAGGTGGAGTTAAGTAGAGAAACACCTAATGACCTCACCAGATCACCTGAGGGAGGAAACTCAGAAGCCGCAGTACCACTTTCCTCCACAAACGGAAGCTCCCAGAGAGAATCAGCCGAAGTACCACTTGTGACCACAGGAGGGAGCTCTGCCACAGAATTCACAACAGTACCCCCCCCTTGAGGAGGGGTCACCGAACCCTCACCAGAGCCCCCAGGCCGACCAGGATGAGCCACATGAAAGGCACGAACAAGATCGGGAGCATGGACATCAGAGGCAAAAACCCAGGAATTATCTTCCTGAGCATAACCCTTCCATTTAACCAGATACTGGAGTTTCCGTCTTGAAACACGAGAATCCAAAATCTTCTCCACAATATACTCCAATTCCCCCTCCACCAAAACCGGGGCAGGAGGGTCAACAGATGGAACCATAGGTGCCACGTATCTCCGCAACAATGACCTATGGAATACGTTATGTATGGAAAAAGAATCTGGGAGGGTCAGACGAAAAGACACAGGATTAAGAACCTCAGAAATCCTATACGGACCAATGAAACGAGGTTTAAACTTAGGAGAGGAAACCTTCATAGGAATATGACGAGAAGATAACCAAACCAGATCCCCAACACGAAGTCGGGGACACACACGGCGTCTGCGATTAGCGAAACGTTGAGCCTTCTCCTGGAACAAGGTCAAATTGTCCACTACATGAGTCCAAATCTGCTGCAACCTGTCCACCACAGTATCCACACCAGGACAGTCCGAAGACTCAACCTGTCCTGAAGAGAAACGAGGATGGAACCCAGAATTGCAGAAAAATGGCGAAACCAAGGTAGCCAAGCTGGCCCGATTATTAAGGGCGAACTCAGCCAAAGGCAAAAAGGACACCCAGTCATCCTGATCGGCAGAAACAAAGCATCTCAGATATGTTTCCAAGGTCTGATTGGTTCGTTCGGTCTGGCCATTAGTCTGAGGATGGAAAGCCGAGGAAAAAGACAAGTCAATGCCCATCCTACCACAAAAGGCTCGCCAAAACCTCGAAACAAACTGGGAACCTCTGTCAGAAACGATATTCTCCGGAATGCCATGTAAACGAACCACATGCTGGAAGAACAATGGCACCAAATCAGAGGAGGAAGGCAATTTAGACAAGGGTACCAGATGGACCATCTTAGAAAAGCGATCACAGACCACCCAAATGACTGACATCTTTTGAGAAACGGGAAGATCTGAAATAAAATCCATAGAGATATGTGTCCAAGGCCTCTTCGGGACCGGCAAGGGCAAAAGCAACCCACTGGCACGAGAACAGCAGGGCTTAGCCCGAGCACAAATCCCACAGGACTGCACAAAAGCACGCACATCCAACGACAGAGACGGCCACCAAAAGGATCTAGCCACTAACTCTCTGGTACCAAAGATTCCAGGATGACCAGCCAACACCGAACAATGAACCTCAGAGATAACTTTATTGGTCCACCTATCAGGGACAAACAGTCTCTCCGCTGGACAACGATCAGGTTTATTAGCCTGAAATTTTTGCAGCACCCGCCGCAAATCAGGGGAGATGGCAGACACAATTACTCCTTCCTTGACGATACCCGCCGGCTCAGACAAACCCGGAGAGTCGGGCACAAAACTCCTAGACAGAGCATCCGCCTTCACATTTTTAGAGCCCGGAAGGTACGAAATCACAAAGTCAAAACGGGCAAAAAACAGCGACCAACGAGCCTGTCTAGGATTCAACCGCTTAGCAGACTCGAGATAAGTCAAGTTCTTATGATCAGTCAATACCACCACGCGATGCTTAGCTCCTTCAAGCCAATGACGCCACTCCTCGAATGCCCACTTCATGGCCAGCAACTCTCGGTTGCCCACATCATAATTTCGCTCAGCAGGCGAAAACTTCCTGGAAAAAAAAGCGCATGGTTTCATCACTGAGCAATCAGAACCTCTCTGCGACAAAACAGCCCCTGCTCCAATCTCAGAAGCATCAACCTCGACCTGGAACGGAAGAGAAACATCTGGTTGACACAACACAGGGGCAGAAGAAAAACGACGCTTCAACTCTTGAAAAGCTTCCACAGCAGCAGAAGACCAATTGACCACATCAGCACCCTTCTTGGTCAAATCGGTCAATGGTTTGGCAATACTAGAAAAATTGCAGATGAAGCGACGATAAAAATTAGCAAAGCCCAGGAACTTTTGCAGACTTTTCAGAGATGTCGGCTGAGTCCAATCATGGATGGCTTGGACCTTAACAGGATCCATTTCGATAGTAGAAGGGGAAAAGATGAACCCCAAAAATGAAACCTTCTGCACACCAAAGAGACACTTTGATCCCTTCACAAACAAAGAATTAGCACGCAGGACCTGAAAAACCGTTCTGACCTGCTTCACATGAGACTCCCAATCATCCGAGAAGATCAAAATGTCATCCAAGTACACAATCAGGAATTTATCCAGGTACTCTCGGAAGATGTCATGCATAAAGGACTGAAACACTGATGGAGCATTGGCAAGTCCGAATGGCATCACTAGATACTCAAAATGACCCTCGGGCGTATTAAATGCAGTTTTCCATTCATCGCCTCGCCTGATTCGCACCAGATTACACGCACCACGAAGATCTATCTTGGTGAACCAACTAGCCCCCTTAATCCGAGCAAACAAATCAGATAACAATGGCAAGGGGTACTGAAATTTAACCGTGATCTTATTTAGAAGGCGGTAATCTATACAAGGTCTCAGTGAACCATCCTTCTTGGCTACAAAAAAGAACCCTGCTCCTAATGGTGACGATGACGGGCGAATATGCCCCTTCTCCAGGGATTCCTTCACATAACTGCGCATAGCGGCGTGCTCAGGTACGGATAAATTAAACAGTCGACCTTTTGGGAATTTACTACCAGGAATCAAATTGATAGCACAATCACAATCCCTATGCGGAGGTAGGGTATCGGACTTGGGCTCATCAAATACATCCCGGTAATCAGACAAGAACTCTGGAACCTCAGAAGGGGTGGATGACGAAATTGACAGAAATGGAACATCACCATGTACCCCCTGACAACCCCAGCTGGACACCGACATGGATTTCCAATCTAATACTGGATTATGGGCTTGTAGCCATGGCAACCCCAACACGACCACATCATGCAGATTATGCAACACCAGAAAGCGAATAACCTCCTGATGTGCAGGAGCCATGCACATGGTCAGCTGGGTCCAGTATTGATGCTTATTCTTGGCCAAAGGCGTGGCATCAATTCCTCTCAATGGAATAGGACACTGCAAGGGCTCCAAGAGAAACCCACAACGCTTAGCATACTCCAAGTCCATCAAATTCAGGGCAGCGCCTGAATCCACAAATGCCATGACAGAATACGATGACAAAGAGCAGATCAAGGTAACGGACAGAAGAAATTTTGACTGTACCGTACCAATGGTGGCAGACCTAGCGAACCGCTTAGTGCGCTTAGGACAATCAGAGATAGCATGAGTGGAATCACCACAGTAGAAACACAGCCCATTCAGACGTCTGTGTTCTTGCCGTTTAACTCTGGTCAAAGTCCTATCGCACTACATAGGCTCAGGTTTAAGCTCAGGTAATACCGCCAAATGGTGCACAGATTTACGCTCACGTAAGCGTCGACCGATCTGAATGGCCAAAGACATAGACTCATTCAAACCAGCAGGCATAGGAAATCCCACCATGACATCCTTAAGGGCTTCAGAGAGACCCTTTCTGAACATAGCTGCCAGCGCAGATTCATTCCATTGAGTGAGCACTGACCACTTTCTAAATTTCTGACAATATACCTCTATCTCATCCTGACCCTGAGAAAGAGCTAGCAAATTCTTTTCTGCCTGATCCACTGAATTAGGCTTATCGTACAGCAATCCGAGCGCCAGGAAAAACGCATCGACATTACTTAATGCAGGATCTCCTAGCGCAAGAGAAAATGCCCAGTCCTGAGAGTCGCCGCGCAAAAAAGAAATAATAATCAAAACCTGTTGAACTGGATCACCAGAGGAACGAGGTTTCAAGGCCGGAAATAGCTTACAATTATTTTTGAAACTCAGAAACTTAGTTCTATCTCCAAAAAACAAATCAGGAATAGGAATTCTTGGTTCTAACATAGATTTCTGATCAATAGTGTCTTGAATCTTTTGTACTCTTGCCGAGAGCTGATCCACAAATGAAGACAGACTTCTAATGTCCATCGCTACACCTGTGTACTGAACCACCCAAATGTCTAGGGGAAAAAAAAGGCACAACACAGTGCAAAGAAAAAAAAAATGGTCTCAGAACTTCTTTTTTCTCTCTATTGAGAATCATTAGTACTTTTGGCTTCCTGTACTGTTATGAAAGGCAATTCAGTATCACAATGGACATGGAGGTCAGAGCACATACAGTGATCTGACAATAACCCAAAATAATAGAACGAGCTCTGAGACGTGGGAACTCTGCAGATCGCAATCCCTAATCCTCTCCAAACAACACTAGAGGCAGCCGTGGATTGCGCCTAACTCTGCCTATGCAACTCGGCACAGCCTGAGAAACTAACTAGCCTGAAGATAGAAAATAAGCCTACCTTGCCTCAGAAAAATACCCCAAAGGAAAAGGCAGCTCCCCACACATAATGACTGTGAGTTAAGATGAAAAGACAAACGTAGGGATGAAATAGATTCAGCAAAGTGAGGCCCGACTTTCTTAACAGAGCGAGGATAGGAAAGATAACTTTGCGGTCTACACAAAACCCTAAAGAAAACCACGCAAAGGGGGCAAAAAGACCCTCCGTACCGAACTAACGGCACGGAGGTACACCCTTTGCGTCCCAGAGCTTCCAGCAAAACAATTAGACAAGCTGGACAGAAAAAATAGCAAACAAATAGCAAAGAAGAACTTAGCTATGCAGAGCAGCAGGCCACAGGAATGATCCAGGGAAAAACAAGTCCAACACTGGAACATTGACAGGAAGCCAGGATCAAAGCATTAGGTGGAGTTAAGTAGAGAAGCACCTAACGACCTCACCAGATCACCTGAGGGAGGAAACTCAGAAGCCGCAGTACCACTTTCCTCCACAAACGGAAGCTCCCAGAGAGAATCAGCCGAAGTACCACTTGTGACCACAGGAGGGAGCTCTGCCACAGAATTCACAACAATTAGCCTCTAGCGCATGCGCAGTATGTATTGCCCAACAGTGGGCAAAGCATACAATAGATCATTGCGCATGCGCCAGCTTCTGACGCTAACCTCTGTGCCCCGGAAGTGTGTTTATGCACATTGTGTAGTTCTGGACGCCGGAAAGCTTTTCCCATCCAGGACATAACGTGACAAAATCACTTATCTATCTATCTATCTATCTACATCTATCTCTCTATTTCTTTACATCTATATATCTCATTCTATCTATGTTATTCCTTCTAACTTTCTGATTCCTTCTTTCTATCTATTTATCTATCTCATCTATCTAACAACCGAGTACATACAAGATACACCATGGAACATACACCATGCGACATACACCATGGAACATACACCATCCAACATGAACATACACCATGCAACATACAACATGGAACATACACCATGCAACATACAACATGGAACATACACCATGCAACATACACTATGGAACATACACCATGCAACATACACTATGGAACATATCCCATGCGACATACACCATGCGACATACACCATGGAACATACACCATGCGACATACACCATGGAACATACACCATACAACATACAACATGGAACATACACCATGCAACATACAACATGGAACATACACCATGCAACATACAACATGGAACATACACCATGCAACATACAACATGGAACATACACCATGCAACATGAACATACAACATGGAACATACACCAAGCAACATACACTATGGAACATACACCATGCGACATACACCATGCAACATACACCATGGAACATACACCATGCGACATACACCATGGAACATACACCATGCGACATACACCATGGAACATACACCATGCGACATACACCATGGAACATACACCATGCAACATACAACATGGAACATACACCATGCAACATACAACATGGAACATACACCATGCAACATACAACATGGAACATACACCATGCAACATACACTATGGAACATACACCATGCAACATACACCATGCACCCTGCACCATGCAACATACACCATGGAACATACACCATGCAACATACAACACGGAACATACACCATGCAACATACACCATGCAACATACATGATGGAACATACACCATGCGACATGCAACATACCGCATGCGGCATGCAACATTCAACATGCAACATAACACATGCAACATACTACATGTGACATGCAACACGTGCCATGCAACATACCACATGTGCCATGCAACATACCACATGCAACATACCACATGTGACATGCAACATACCACATGTGACATGCAACATACCACATGCGACATATGACATGCAACATACCACATGTGCCATGTAACACACTACATGCGACATGCAACATACCACATGCGACATACCACATGCAACATACCACATGCGACATGCAACATACCACGTGCAACATACCACATGCGACATGCAACATACCACATGCAACATACCATATGCAGCATACCTAATGCGACATGCTACATATGACATGCAACATACCACATGCGACATCCCACATGTGACATGCAAAATACCACATGCAACATACTACATGCGACATGCAAGATACCACATGCGCCATACGACATGCAACATATCACATACGATATACGACATGCAACATGCAGTATACCACATACGACATGCAACATACGACATACGATATGCAACATACCACATGTGACATGCACCATACGACATGTGACATGCAACATACCACATGCAACATACGACATACCACATGCGATATACCACATGGGACATGCAACATACCACCCTGCGCCATGCAACATGCCACATGTGACATGCAACATACCACATGCGATATGCGGCATGCAACATGCAACATACCACATGCGACATACTACATGCGACATACGACAGCAACATACCTCATGCGACACACAACATGCGACATGCAACATACCACATGTGACACACAACATACCACATGCGACATCTTACATGTGACATGCAACATACATGTGCCATGCAACATACCACATGCAAAATGCAACACACCACATACGACATGCAACATACCACATGTGACATATAGTAACATAGTAACATAGTTAGTAAGGCCGAAAAAAGACATTTGTCCATCCAGTTCAGCCTATATTCCATCATAATAAATACCCAGATCTACGTCCTTCTACAGAACCTAATAATTGTATGATACAATATTGTTCTGCTCCAGGAAGACATCCAGGCCTCTCTTGAACCCCTCGACTGAGTTCGCCATCACCACCTCCTCAGGCAAGCAATTCCAGATTCTCACTGCCCTAACAGTAAAGAATCCTCTTCTATGTTGGTGGAAAAACCTTCTCTCCTCCAGACGCAAAGAATGCCCCCTTGTGCCCGTCACCTTCCTTGGTATAAACAGATCCTCAGCGAGATATTTGTATTGTCCCCTTATATACTTATACATGGTTATTAGATCGCCCCTCAGTCGTCTTTTTTCTAGACTAAATAATCCTAATTTCGCTAATCTATCTGGGTATTGTAGTTCTCCCATCCCCTTTATTAATTTTGTTGCCCTCCTTTGTACTCTCTCTAGTTCCATTATATCCTTCCTGAGCACCGGTGCCCAAAACTGGACACAGTACTCCATGTGCGGTCTAACTAGGGATTTGTACAGAGGCAGTATAATGCTCTCATCATGTGTATCCAGACCTCTTTTAATGCACCCCATGATCCTGTTTGCCTTGGCAGCTGCTGCCTGGCACTGGCTGCTCCAGGTAAGTTTATCATTAACTAGGATCCCCAAGTCCTTCTCCCTGTCAGATTTACCCAGTGGTTTCCCGTTCAGTGTGTAATGGTGATATTGATTCCTTCTTCCCATGTGTATAACCTTACATTTATCATTGTTAAACCTCATCTGCCACCTTTCAGCCCAAGTTTCCAACTTATCCAGATCCATCTGTAGCAGAATACTATCTTCTCTTGTATTAACTGCTTTACATAGTTTTGTATCATCTGCAAATATCGATATTTTACTGTGTAAACCTTCTACCAGATCATTAATGAATATGTTGAAGAGAACAGGTCCCAATACTGACCCCTGCGGTACCCCACTGGTCACAGCGACCCAGTTAGAGACCATACCATTTATAACCACCCTCTGCTTTCTATCACTAAGCCAGTTACTAACCCATTTACACACATTTTCCCCCAGACCAAGCATTCTCATTTTGTGTACCAACCTCTTGTGCGGCACGGTATCAAACGCTTTGGAAAAATCGAGATATACCACGTCCAATGACTCACCGTGGTCCAGTCTATAGCTTACCTCTTCATAAAAACTGATTAGATTCGTTTGACAGGAGCGATTTCTCATAAACCCATGCTGATATGGAGTTAAACAGTTATTCTCATTGAGATAATCCAGAATAACATCCCTCAGAAACCCTTCAAATATTTTACCAACAATAGAGGTTAGACTTACTGGCCTATATTGCAATATACCACATGCGACATACCTTATGTGACACACAACATACCACATGTGACATCCTACATGCGACATGCAACATTCCACATGTGCCATGCAACATACTACATGCGACATACCACATGCGACATGCAAAATACCACATGCAACATACGACATGCAACATACCAGATGCGACATGCAACATACCATATTCAGCATATCACATGCGACATACCACATGCGACATGCTACATACAACATGCGACATACCACATGCAACATACCACATGCTACATAAGACATGCGACATACCACATGCGACATACCACATGTGACATCCTACATGTGACATGCAACATACCACATGCGCTATGCAACATACTACATGCAACATACCACATGCAACATACCACAAGTGACATACGACATACAATATACCACATGCGACATCCGCCATGTGACATGCGACATACCACATGCAACATACCACATGTGCCATGCAACATACTACATGCAACATACCACATGCAACATACCACAAGTGACATACGACATACAATATACCACATGCGACATCCGCCATGTGACATGCGACATACCACATGCGACATACCACATGCGACATGCTACTTGTGACATGCAACATACCACATGCGACATACCACATGCGACATACCACATGCGCCATGCACTATACCACATGCGACATACAACATGCAACATGTCATCTTGTCCCGCAAAAAACAACCCACCAAACAGCTCAGTCAGTGGAAGAAAAAAGGTTATAGCTCTGAGAATAATTAGATGAAAAATAATTCTTTCTTCTATAAAATAGTTTTTATTCTGAAAAAGGGCCAAAAATCGGAATAGAAAGCGATCTAAAAAGGTCATGTGCCCGAAAATTGTACCATAAAAAAGTCAAGTCGTCCCGCAAACAACAAGCCTCTACATGGCCCTGTCTGCAGAATTATGGAAAAGAAATTCAGCAAATTTTGCGCTCTCAAATCTAATTGCCCCCTTCTTTCTGAGCCCCTAAGTGTCCCTAAACCAAATTTAGCATTGAAATGTTTGGCATTTCTGTGGTGATGACAGCCCGCCTAATTTACAGGTCCGTGTCTCCAGAAGCATGAGCTGGGTAGTACAATGCACTGTGCACTACAGCGTATTGGTGACTACAACTTACTGGGCACTACAATGGCAGTTTGCAATTCACTCAGCAAAATCCACTACTGCTTGTTTCTGGAAAACACCCATGGAGTCAAAATCGTCACTATGCCTGTAGATAAATTCCAAAAGGTGTATAATTTCCAAAATGGGGTCATTTGAGGGGGATTCTGCATTTCTAGCACTTAGACTCTCTGTATATGGAGTTCGCAAACTATTGAAAGAAAATTTATGCTCCAGGAGGCAAATAGTTCTCCATCCCTCCCAAGTCTTGCCGTGTGGCTAAGGCTGCTTTCACACATCAGGTTTTTGGTTTCAGGCACAATCCGGCAAATTTGCTAAAAAACGGATCCGGTGTAAATTGTGAAAAAACGGATGGAAACTGATGCACCGGATCCTTTTTAGCTGGATCCGGCTCTATGTACTGCGCATGTTTTTTGAGTTCCTGGTGGGAGGAGAGAGAGAGAGAGATTTTTCCATGCCAGAATAAAAAACAAAGCTTCTGGGCATGCTCAGTGTGTAAAAAACGGATTCGGTCGCCAGAAATGTTCTTTCACACATCAGTTCCATGCGTTTATTGCTGGAAACGTCCCTTCAGGCTTTTTCGCCGGACACAAAAAACGTTGCAGGACGGATCCGGCACAAAACGGATGAAACACATGTCCTTCAGGCACAATCCGGCAGTAATACAACTCTATGGGGAAAAAACGGATCAGGCATAAGAAAAAAACTGATCCAGATTGTGCCTGAAACTGCCGGATTGTGCCTGAAACCAAAAACCTGATGTGTGAAAGCAGCCTTAGCAGTACTGTAGAGCTACATATAGGGTATTTTCTACATTCAACAGAAATTGTGGGACAAATTTTGGTGCCATTTTTACCCATTTCCTCATGTGAAAATGTAAAATCTGGTGCCACAACAACATTTTGGTGGTAAAAATGTAATTGTTTTTTCTTCACTGCCCAATGGTGTAAAATTCTATGACACATCTGTGGTGTCAATATTATTACTGCACCCCTAGATTAATTCATTGAGAGGTGTAGTAGTTTGTAAAATGAGGTCACTTATAAGGGATTTTTCTATTCTGGCACCTCAGCGGCTCTACCAATGTGACATGGCAATCTCAAACCAGTCCAGCAAAATTTGATCTCTAATATGGCACTTCTGAGCTTTGCACTGTGTCTTAAAAGTAGTTTTTACCCACATGTGGGGTATCGGTGTACTCAGGAGAAATTGCACAACAACTTTTGCGGTCCATTTTCTCCTGCAATCCTTGTGAAAATGAAACATTTGGGGCTAAAACAAAACTGTTGTGGGAAAAATATACCGTATATTCTCGAGTCTAAGGCTGCTTTCACACTAGCGTCGGTATGGGCCCGTCGCAGTGCGTCAGGCCGACGTACCGACGCATGCTGTGAAGTAAAATCACAATGGGGGCAACGGATGTAGTTTTACAACGCATTTGCTGCCCCATTGTAAGGTCCAGGGAGGAGGGGGCGGAGTTCCGGCCGCGCATGCGCGGTCGGAAAAAGCGGACCCGACGGACAAAAAAACGTTGCAAGCAACTTTTTTTGTCCCGACGGACTGCAAAAACACGTTGCATCCGTCGCACGACGGATGCAACGTGTGACAATCCGTCGCAATGCGTCGCTAATGAAAGTCTATGGAGAAAAAACGCATCCTGCAGGCAACTTTGCAGGATGCGTTTTTTCTTCAAAACTACGCATTGTGACGTGCGTCGAATGACGCTAGTGTGAAAGTAGCCTAAGCCGACCCGAGTAGAAGCCGAGGCACCTACTTTTGTCAGGGAAAACTGGGTAAGCTTATTGACTCGAGTATAAGCCGGATATGCATTGCCCCTCATCCCTGTCCTGCTATGTGTGGCTCCCCTGGTCTCCTAGTTGTATGCATGGCTCGGCGTCCTCCCCCTTGAATGCATGGCTCGGCGTCCTCCCCCTTGTATTCAAGGCTCGATGTGCTCCCCCTTTTATGCATGGCTCGTCATACTCACCCTCCTCGCACGGTCGCTGCACGTCCTTGCATCTCGGTTGTCCTGGTGCGGCAGCCCTTCCTGTGCTCAGCGGTCATGTGATATCACTCATTAAGGTAATGAATATGCGCTCCATGCCTATGGGAGTGCAAAGCACCATCTGTCATCCTCTGCATGTGCCATCTCCAACAGGGCGTAGACCGGACGTGGCCTGCGTTCTGCTGGAGTTCCCGACGGAGCAGGGAGTTGATTACTGCTCCTCTACTCCTGTGCCAGCGGCACTGCTCGCAGCAGTTATATTCACGTCTGACAGACACAAATCCAATTGAGTGCAGGGAGAGAGTGATGGCCAGAACGCAGTCATAGAGAGGGGTGAGCAGCATCAGTAACTGACATTGCTGCCCTATTTGCATGTGCCCCGGCCGTCACTGTGCTGAATTACTGCGAAAGGAGAAAGCTGCTGAGTGACAACAGGCATTCAGTAATGTCATTTTTCACCCATAGTGTGCCCCCCTTGGGAAGGCAGGAGGTAGCGCCCTGGCCGGGTGCCTACCTTACCTACCCCTCATTTGAACCCTGAGTGACAAGCTATCTATACATGCGAGATCAGTCATTTTTCTGCAAGAAAACTTGTCCTCGCGCCTCTAGCAGGGCTAGAACATTGTCATGTGATTAAACATTTTATGATTAAAGTAAAATTATACAGGAAAAAAATGTTCTTTCCTCTGTGGAAGTTTTATGTTTAAGTGACTGACAGTTCCCTGAATAAAGAAGCAAGGACAGACAGCCTAGAGTTTCTATATTTAACTTGTTAGATGGTGAATCATCTATCTCTTGTTGTCAAAGAAACCTGCATTATATTGTTCCTGTATCACTATGGTTTCTGGTTTAATCTACTGCTTCACAGATTTATATACTGCAATATTTTATAAATACATTGGACCCTAGTTATGTGGATTCACTGCATTTTGAGTCTGAGGAGTCATCACTTACATCCTTTCACCAAAGAGCATAACAGTACAACAGACTTAAATTGAACCTGTCAATAGGAGTTTGCTAAGGAAACTACAGGCATTGTCAGGTTGGCGCCGTTATACTGATTAAAATGGTACATTGCTTGATGAAATGCATCTTGTCATTTTTTTAACCTGTAATTTGTATTTTTCAGTTAATGAGATTCTTGTGGATTGGGGCGACCTGTGGGTCGGAGTTTATGTGGTGCTCTGCTTACATGTGCATCCTTATGGGTTTATGACAGGTCACTGGTCCTTCAGTGACCTGCCTCCTGTTTAACATACTGCATATACCATAATATTGTTGGCTTAGAAAAAAAAAATGAACTTCAGGAAAATGGCATCGGAGGTAGCGCATTCACAGTAGCATCTATCTCTTGCCATCAAAATTCATGCTACTCTAGTAGTGTAAATTATGGCAAAAATGTAATACCATTTCTGACAAAGGTGCATGGCATTTGTTAGATGCTCCCAACTCATTAAGAAGTCTATGCCTTTTAATGAATTAGGGCTCATACTCATTTGCGAGAAAAACGGACAAGTGCAATCCGATAAAAAATCGGATTGCACTCTGACCAATGTTATTCAATGTGTTACATCTCATCTGCGATTTATTTTTTTCTCAGCTGAAATCGGACTGAGAAAAAAATCGTAGCATGCTGCGATTTGCTGCAAGACTCGCCAATGCAAGTGCTGTCCGTTTATTACGCACTGGTGTCCTTTGAAAAGCCAGTAATTCATGTGCTGCATACAGTAAAATCACAATGACAGGTTAGAATAGAATAGATAGAATAAAAATATATACATATATACAGTATATATATATATATACACACATGTCAGTAACACACACAGTGTGTGTGTATTTATATTGCACAGAAAGATAGATAGATAGATAGATAGATAGATAGATAGATAGATAGATAGATAAATAGATAGAAGAAAAGCTGGTAATTCATCTGACGGCTTCTGTAAAATCACTGCAGGAGCCAATAGGATAGAAGAGATGGATTACCTACAGTATATACAAAAAGAATAGATATAGATGTCAGTGACAAATACAATTAGTACAGTGTGTGCAAATTACTGGACATGTTTTAATTAATAAAATATTATGGAAAAAAAGGGTGGGGGCTCCCACGCAATTTTTGCAACCAGCGGCGGGAAAGCAAACGACTGGGGGCAGATGTTTATAGCCTAGGAATGGGGTAATACCCATGGAGCTTCCCAGGCTATTAATATAAGCTCACAGCTGTATACTTAGCCTTTACTGACTATTAAAATAGGGGATCCCCCCAAAAAATGACGTGGGATCCCCCCATAATTAATAACCAGCAAAGGCTATGAAGACAGCTGCGGGCTGATATTAATAGCCTAGGAAGGGGCCATGGATATTGGCCCCACTGGCAAAAAACATCAGCACTCACCTGCCCCAGAAATGGTGCCTCTCTAATTCCGGCACTTAGCCTTGCTCTTTCCACTTGCCCTGTAGCGGTGGCAAGTGGGGCAATAGTTGTGGGGGCTGATGTCATCGTCAGGCGACATCAAGCCCCGAGGTTAGTAATGGAGAGGCGTCAATAGGACGCCCCTATTACTAACCACATAGATAAATAGTTAAGAAAACACAGACACCCAGTAAAAAATCCTTTAATTGAAATAAAGACACAGACTCCTTTATTATTCTTAATTAAACCATACTTACAACCACACCTAATTCCTGTGAAGCCCTTGATCTCCTGTAATAAATGTAAAATAACAAACCAACAATATACCCATACCTTTCCGTCAATGTGTTCCATGCAGTAATCCATATCTGGGGAATATGCAGTTTTCAAACTGGATGGTGCTTTTCAACCTGGGCGGTGCCAAGATGCGACCGTCCTGGCTGAAAACCACTGGTGAATAAACTGCTGAGAGCAGAGCTTCAGTGACTAGTGGTGATGTCACTGAAGCTGCGCTCCCTCACAGCCTGAACTGTGGTGAACTCTGGACCGTGGGAAAATTTTCTAACGGCCCATGGTTCAAACTGTGATTAACAAATGGAAAATCAGGGGCTCTGTAAAAATAAAACTACGGTCAAGTAGACCAGCAAAAATTTCTTCCACAACTGCCAGGAAAATTGTTCGGGATGCATAGAAAAACCCACAAATAACATCAGCTGAAATACTGGACTCTCTGAAAGCTATGTGGCTGTTTCAAGATGCACAATATGGAGGCACTTGAAGAAAATGGTCTGCATGGTCAAGTCGCTAGAAGAAAGCCATTACTGTGCAACTGCCACAAAGTATCTCACCTACAATGCGCAAAACAGCACAGAGACAAGCCTCAAAACTTCTGGAACAAGGTTATTTGGAGTGATGAGACCAAAATTTAACTTTTTAGCCACAACCATAAGGGTATGTTCACACTGGGCATTTTTGCTGCTTTTTTTCTGCAGCAAAACCTGATTTCTTGGCAGTAAAGAAGCTGCGGCAAAGACGCAGGTTTAGGTGCGTTTTTGATGCGTTTTTTGGTGTGTTCTTTTTTTTGGATAACTTGCATCTCTTTGTTCATACTAATGTCCATGACTTTTCTGCAGAAAAAAACTGCAAATAATGATACCTACGTTTTTGCAGCATTTTTTCAACACCCATTCAAGCCAATGGGTGAAAAACGCTGAAAGAAGTGACATGCTCTCTGTCCAAAAAAAGCAGCAAAGCACAAAATCCTAATAAAAAGAAGAGAATATCCAGCTTCACTGAATCCGTAAAAAAGAGTTTTCTTTATTCACAAACTTTAAGCATAGAGGATACAGACTTCAGCACGAACCAAATGGGTAAGAATCTCAACGCGTTTCTGGAGACTAAGCTCCCTTAACCATGATTAAGGGAGCTTAGTCTCCAGAAACGCGTTGAGATTCTTACTCATTTGGTTCGTGCTGAAGTCTGTATCCTCTATGCTTAAAGTTTGTGATTAAAGAAAACTCTTTTTTACGGATTCAGTGAAGCTGGACATTCTCTTCTTTTTTTTTTGGACTTTATACGCCTGGACACAGTGGGTCCGTGTTCCTGAAGTTTGGTTTATGCATCACGGGTGAGCTGGCTTATATTTCTTCTTTACAAAATCCTGATGACAAAAAAAACCAATGTGTGTGCATGAGAATTCTGAAATCTCATAGGCTTTGCTGGTACTATGAAAAACAGCTGAAAATGAGTATTTCAAAAACACAGAAAAAACGCCGAGTGAGAACATACCCTAAACGTTACATTTGGAAAGAGGTCAACAAGGCCTATGATGAAAAGCACGGAGGTGGATCACTGATGTTTTGGGGATGTGTGAGCTACAAAGGCACAAGAAACTTGGACAAAGTTGACGGAAAGATGAATGCAACACGTTATCAGCAAATACTGGAGGCAAATTTGCACTCATCAGCCCGAAAGCTGCGCATGGGACGTACTTGGACATTCCAACATGACAACAATCCAAAACACAAGGCCAAGTTGACCTGTCATTGGCTACAGCAGAACAAAGTGAAGGTTCTGGATTGGACATCTCAATCTTCTGACCTCAATATCATTGAGCCACTCTGTGGAGATCTCAAGCACGCAGTTCATGCTAGACAGCCCATGAATTTACAAGAGCTGGAGGCTTTTTGTCAAGAAGAGTTGCAGCTTTACCATCTGAGAAAATAAAGAACCTCATCCACAACTTTCACAAAAGATGTCATTGATGTTAGCTTTTACTGGCAAGGAAGAGAAAGTCTGACCATATTTTCTAGGGAGAGAAAATTACCAGCACCAAATGAAACTAAATCTATTTAACTTAAAACACAAACACATCGGCTAAATGGAAGATGAGTGATTCACAATACATACTGACTTTCTCACCCCAGATCTCCTGGGAGGACATGACCCGCTCGTGACATTTATAAACGTAGTAATGTAGCATGTTATCTGACAAGTTATGAATTTCTACATCTGAACACAATCAGAAGCAATAACAGTACAGAAATACATAACCAGAACCATCATTAGTACAGAAATACAGCACCAGAACCACCACTAGAGTCTTAGTACATCACCATAACCATCATCAGTGCATGAATACATCACCACAACATCAAAAAGCAAGAGTACAGAACCAGAGCCCTAATCAGTACATGAATACAGCAAATAAATCACCATCGATACATGAATGTATCACCAGAGCCAGCAAAAGTACATGCATTCAGCACCAAAACAAGCATAAGTACATTAATAAAGCACAGAACCATCATTAGTATATGAAGGCAGAACAATCATATCCTGTGATTTGGGAATCATACAGACAGTATTGCATTATCATTGCGTTGTTATATAGTTCAGTTTCCTTGCTTTGCAATAAGCTTTACCCTCTTTAGAAGTTTGTCGTTCCTCTCTCCCTGTCTGTCTCTGATGTCAGTAACCCTCCCTTCTTCATCATTCACAATCTATCAGCCATCTTAGAAGGTCATGTGTATGCAGTCCTGTTTCTGAAAAGTATTTTTTACCTGCTGTATATGTGCATATCTTCAAGAATTCAGCTGGAAAATAAACCTTCTGGAATTTTCATGCGTTCCTCCTACAGTTGAGTTAAAACTATCAGAGGACATCACGATGTGTAAGGTTTCAAAGAGACAGCCTAGAAATGGTGTCTCACAGCGCCCTACACTTTCTGTTTAGTCATGGAGTCAGAATAATCACCATCAGTGCATGAATAGAACACTAGAGCCACCATTAGCACAAGAATACATCACCAAAACCATCAACGGTACATGAATACAGTACCAGAACCTTTACCAATCCATAGATTACATAACTTGTATGTAACCCCTTCTCATGTACAGCACCATGGAATCAATGGTGCTATATAAATAAATAATAATAATAATAACATAGATACACCACGACAACCACCATCACACATGAATACATAACCAAAACCATCATCAGTACAGTTACCATATGTACATGGATACATGAAAGTTTCATCAAAACAAAAATATAGCACTAGAACCACCATCAGAACATGAATAAAGCTCTAGAACCACCACTAGAACATGAAAATAGCACCAGAACCACTATCAGTAGATGACTACAGTACCAGATCCATCAGTACATTAATACAGGACCACCATCAGTACAGGAATTCATCACCAGAACTTCCATCAATGCATGAATATATTAAAACCTTCCAAATATGAATACAGTACCAGAACCACCATCAAAACATGAATACAGCAGTAGAACCACCATCAGTAGATGAAAATAGCTCCGGAACCACCATCCGTACATGAATACAGCACCAGATCCACATTCAGTATATTAACCCCTTAATGACCGCCAATATGTCTTTTTACTGACCTAAGATATAAGGGAATAGCATCACCATACAGGTGACAATCCAGCAGCTGTCGGCTGTGCGCTTGTAACGTCCCTGCCTGCATCACTGCATGGCTTTCCATCTCTCATCAAGCAGATACACCATCTTACTTAGGCTACTTTCACACTAGCGTCGGAATCTCCCCGTCGCAATGCGTCGGGCCGAGATTCCGACGCTAGCGTTTGTTGTGCTGCACAACGGGTGCAGCTGATGCATTTCTCCGGCGCATCTGCTGCCCCATTGTGAGGTGCGGGGAGGTGGGGGCGGAGTTCCGGCCGCGCATGCGCGGTCGGAAAAAGCGGTCCGTCGGCTGCAAAAAAATGTTACATTTAACGTTTTTTGCTCCCGTCGGTCCGCCACAACACAGCGCAACCGTCGCAAGACGATTGCTACGTGTGTCAATACGTCGCAATGCGTCGGTAATGTAACTCTATGGGGCAAAAACGCATCCTGCAAACAACTTTGCAGGATGCGTTTTTTCCCCTAAACGACGCATTGCGACGTATTAAAAAAAACGCCAGTGTGAAAGTAGCCTTACCCCTCCAGGCCATGCTGTGAGTTCTGTCCTCTGTCTGCTCCATGCTGTGAACCTCATGTCTCCTGCCTGCTGTCTGCTTACTTCCTGGCTGTATGCTTAGGGCCGCGGCCCCAGCACTTCCTGATACTTGTAGAGACTGTGTGCACCATCCTAAGGTGTCCCCAGTCAATTGCCAAGAAGCATCAGGTACTTAAGGCATTTCCATCCCTGGGGATGCCGGTGTAACGTACTTTCTCAGTTAGTGTCTTGCTGCTGAGTTGCCAGGTCCTGTCTATGTGTATCTCTCGTTTCCGCCTCCCAGGGGGCTACATACCATGGTCCATTCCTCTATCCTGTCTTTCATTTCTACCTCCCAGGAGGCTGCATACCCTGGTCTGAATACTTGCTCCTGTACCTTATCCCCTACCTAACCCTGTCTGAACTAAGTCCTATACCTGTGTCCATTTGAATCCCTGCATGTAGCCTTTCCTATCCCACTGTGTGTTTCCTTGTGTTCACTCCTTTTGCTCCGAAACCTGCATCTCTGCTCTTTGCTCCGCAACCTGTGGCTCTGCTCTTTGCTTCGCAACCTGCGGCTCTTTGCTCCGCATCCTGCGGCTCTGCTCTTTGCTCCGGATCCTGCGGCTATTTGCTCCGCATCCTGCGGCTCTTTGCTCTGCATCCTGCGGCTCTGCTCTTTGCTCCGCATCCTGCAGCTCTTTGCTCCGCATCCTGCGGCTCTGCTCTTTGCTCCGCAACCAGCAGTGCTACTCTTTGCTCTGCAACCTGTGGCTCTGCTCTGCTGCGCATCCTGCTATTCTGCTCTGCATCCTGCTGTTCTGCTCCTTTAGTCTACCGGTTCATGTTCCTCTAGTATGAACTGGTTCCCTTCTGTTCCCTACTTTTACCTCCCTTTGTTCCCGTGTTCCTGAAGCAGTTCCTGTCCCTCCAGTTCAGAACTGGTTCCTAATAGTTCCTGTCCCGCTAGCTGTGCCCGCCTGCCTGCCAAGAGTGCCATCTATGCCCGCCTACCTGCCAAGAGTGCCAGCCATGCCCGTTTGCCTGCCAGCCGTGCTTGCCTGCCTGCCAGAGTGCCAGCCGTGCCCGCCTGCCTGCCAGAGTGCCAGCCGTGCCCGCCTTCCTGCCAGCTGTGCCTGCCTGCGTGCCAGCCATGCCCACCTGCCTACTTGCGAGCCGTGCCCGCCAGAATTCCAGTCGTGCTTGTCTGTACTTGCGAGCACCTGTCACTAGTGTTTCATCCCTCAGTGGGTTCAGCTGCTACATTTAGACACTGCCCTGGAGTGGTACCTGGCAGCTACCTACTGCACAAGCCTGACCTCACCACTAGAGGCTCCAGTGAACACTAAGGTAGCTGCTTAGTGACGCCCCTTCCAGGGTAGTCTGGTTTGTGACACAGTGGGGCCACAATCCCACGCACGTGCCATCCAGTCTGGGCGCAAGCATTACAGCGTTATAGCAGACAACTTGCTGCATTAGCTACAATCAGTGTTTGCACAGTCCATATCTGTTTAACCTCCTTAGATGCTGCTGTCAATAGTGACTACATAATATAAATGGTTAACAGAGTGTGAGGTATCCCTCTTTAACTCAATCGGCACCCTGAGATCATGATTGTGTGGTCCTGATGTTTGCCATGGCAGTTCATGGCCAAATAATGAGCTTAGAGTCTGCTGGCTACAGTGACCTGTTCCAAAGTTAGTGGCATTTAGATGGTAAAAATACTTTTTTTTTTCATTCCTATAATGCCACTTTGCATTACTTCCTGAAATGCAACTGAAGGGTTAATAAATTACCTGAAAGCAAATTTTGAATATGTTGAGGGGTGCGGTTTTTAAAATGGTACCACTTTTTGAGGTTTCCAACATATAGGACCCCCAAAGTCACTTCAAACCTAGATAGGTCTCTAAAAAAATAAATTTTGTAAATTTGCTTGAAAAAATGAAAAATGACTACAACATTTTTAAACCTTCTAAAATCCTAATAAAATAAAACAACATTTTACAAATGGTGCTGATGTAAAGCAGACATGAGGGAAACGTTATTTATTAGCGTTTTCCTGTGGTATAACTATCTGAATTAAAGGGATAATCATTCAGAGTTTGAAAATTGGACATTTTTTCACATTTCTGATATTTTCTATAAATAAACACAAAAAACATCTACCAAAATTTTCCATTATTATAAATTATAATGTGCCACAAAAAAAACAGTCTCAGAATTACTGGGATATGTTGAAGCATTCCAGAGTTATTACCACATAAATTAACACTGGTCAGAATTTTTTAAAAATTGGCCCTGTCACTAAGGGGTAAATACAGCATCATAACCACTATCAGTTTAGTAATACATAACCAGAACCATCATCAGTACAGGAATACAGCACCACAATCAGTACATTGTTACAGCACCAGAACATGAATATATCATCAAAACATTCACCAGTACATGAATACTAAACCACCAACAGTACAAAACTACAGCACCAGAAACCGTATCCGTACATGATAAATCACCAGAGCATCATCAGTAGATAAATACAGCACTAGAGCTAGCATCAGTACAAGAATACAGAACCACCATCAGTACATGAATATATTCAAGCCTTCATCAATACATGAATACAGCACCAGAACCATCATCAGTACATGCATTAATTACCAGAATCATTATAAGTATATTACCCCCTTAAGCTCTGAGGGTGGTTAATGACCGGGCCAATTTTTACAATTCTGACCACTGTCCCTTTATGAGGTTATAACTCTGGAACGCTTCAACGGATCCTGGTGATTCTCACATATTGTACTTCATGATAGTGGTAAAATTTCTTTGATATTACCTGCGTTTATTTGTGAAAAAAACAGAAATTTGGCGAAAATTTTGAAAATTTCGCAATTTTCCAACTTTGAATTTTTATGCCCTTAAATCACAGAGATATGTCACACAAAATACTTAATAAGTAACATTTCCCACATGTCTACTTTACATCAGCACAATTTTGGAAACAAATTTTTTTTTGTTAGGGAGTTATAAGGGTTAAAATGACCAGCAATTTCTCATTTTTACAACACCATTTTTTTTAGGGACCACATCACATTTGAAGACATTTTGAGGGGTCTATATGATAGAAAATAACCAAGTGTGACACCATTTTCACCCCCAATTTTTTATTTTCCCAAGGTTACCAGAAGAAATTGTACCCCAAAAGTTGTTGTGCAATTTGTCCTGAGTACGCTGATACCCCATATGTGGGGGTAAACCACTGTTTGGGTGCATGGCAGAGCTCGGAAGGGAAGAAGCGCCGTTTGACTTTTCAATGCAAAATTGGCTGGAATTAAGATGGGACACCATGTTGCATTTAGAGACCCTGATGTGCCTAAACATTGAAACCCCCCACAAGTGACACCATTTTGGAAACTAGACCCCCTAAGGATCTTATCTAGATGTGTTGTGAGAGCTTTGAACCCCCAAGTGTTTCACTACAGTTTATGACGCAGAGCCGTGAAAATAAAAATTCTTTTTTTTTTTCCACAAAAATTATTTTTTAGCCTCCAGTTTTGTATTTTCCCAAGGAGACATTGGTCCCCAACAGTTGTTGTCCAATTTGTCCTGAGTACGCTGATACCCATATGTGGGGGGGAACCACTGTTTGGGCGCATGGCAGAGCTCGGAAGCGAAGGAGCACCATTTGGAATGCAGACTTAGATGGATTGGTCTGCAGGCGTCACGTTGCATTTGCAGAGCCCCTGATGTACCTAAACAGTAGAAATGCCCACAAGTGACCCCATATTGGGACCTAGACCCCCAAGAAACTTATCTAGAGGTGTTGTGAGAACTTTGAACCCCCAAGTATTTCACTACAGTTTATAAGGCAGAGCAATGAAAATAAAAAATCATTTTTTCCTACAAAAATGGTTTTTTAACCCCCCCAAATATTTATTTTCCCAAGGGTAAGAAGAGAAATTGGACCCCAAAAGTTGTTGTCCAATTTGTCATGAGTACGCTGATACCCCATATGTGGGGGGAACCACCGTTTGGGCGCATGGCAGAGCTCGGAAGGGAAGGAGCGCCATTTGGATTGCAGATGGATTGGTCTGCAGGAGTCACGTTGCATTTGCAGAGCCCCTCATGTAACTAAACAGTAGAAACCCCCAACAAGTGACCCCATATTGGAAACTAGACTGTTGTGAATTCTGTTGTCGGGCTCCCTCCTGTGGTCATGAATGGTACTTCGGCTGGTTCTCTCCATGGACTTCCTCTGGTGGCTGTGGGTGTTTCTGAGTTTCCTTCCACAGGTGACGAGGTTAATTCGTTAGCTGGCTGCTCTATTTAACTCCACTTAGATCTTTGCTCCATGCCACCTGTCAATGTTCCAGTATTGGTCTAGTTCACTCCTGGATCGTTCTTGTGACCTGTCTTCCCAGCAGAAGCTAAGTTCCTGCTTGTTTTTCTTTGGTTTGCTATTTTTCTGTCCAGCTTGCTATTTTTATTGTTGTCTTGCTTGCTGGAAGCTATGGGACGCAGAGGGAGCGCCTCCGCACCGTGAGTCGGTGCGGAGGGTCTTTTTGCGCCCTCTGCGTGGTCTTTTTGTAGGTTTTTGTGCTGACCGCAAAGCAACCTTTCCTATCCTCAGTCTGTTCAGTAAGTCGGGCCTCGCTTTGCTAAATCTATTTCATCTCTGTGTTTGTATTTTCATCTTTACTCACAGTCATTATATGTGGGGGGCTGCCTTTTCCTTTGGGGAATTTCTCTGAAGCAAGGTAGGCTTTATTTTTCTATCTTCAGGGCTAGCTAGTTCCTTAGGCTGTGCCGAGTTGCATAGGAAGCGTTAGGAGCAATCCACGGCTATTTCTAGTGTGTGTGATAGGATTAGGGATCGCGGTCAGCAGAGTTCCCACGTCCCAGAGCTCGTCCTTATCATCAGTAACTATCAGGTCATTCCGTGTGCTCTTAACCACCAGGTCCATTATTGTCCTGACCACCAGGTCATAACAGTACAGGTGGCCCTAAGTACTAATGCATTTCAATAGAGGGATAAGAGAAGTTCTGAGACCATTTTTTTTTTCTTTGCAGTGTGTTTTGTCTCTCTTTTCCCCTTTACCTCTGGGTGGTTCAGGACACAGGTGTAAACATGGACTTTCAAGGTCTGTCCTCTTGGATGGATAATCTCACTACAAGGGTACAAAACATTCAAGATTTTGTGGTTCAGAATCCGATGTCAGAGCCTAGGATTCCAATTCCTGATTTGTTTTTTGGTGATAGATCTAAGTTCTTGAATTTCAAAAATAATTGTAAATTGTTTCTTGCCTTGAAACCTCGCTCCTCAGGTGACCCTGTTCAACAAGTAAAGATCATTATTTCTTTGTTACGTGGTGACCCTCAAGACTGGGCATTTTCCATTGCGCCAGGAGATCCGGCATTGCGTGATGTTGATGCGTTTTTCCTGGCGCTTGGATTACTTTATGACGAACCTAATTCAGTGGATCAGGCAGAGAAAATCTTGCTGGCTCTGTGTCAGGGTCAGGATGAAGCGGAGATTGTGAAGGATTACCACTTCCTCCCACATCACCAATCCGTGACGTCACTACACAGGCCCAGCTCTCCGGCGCCCCCTTTGTCTCTCAGGTCAGTAAAGGAACGGCACCTAGAGCAAATGGCCGCCGGGGAGACTGCCCTGTTACCCACACTGGGTATTCTAAGATTCGCAATCAGAGTAAAAGGATCAGCCCAAAATTAATTTATGATTTAATTGCCTTAAGGGCGCACTAGATAATTACAAGTAATCTACAATCACAATATATCAAGAGTTACAGTCAGAGTACAATATAACAACAATAATACAAGGCTTAAAGGTATAAAGCTGTAGGTCAATTGACCAGGTTGAAGGTCGCTTGTGGAAGCTGGGGGCGCGCAGCATTCCGAAGGTCCAAAACTTAGTTACCGGGCAGCCCCCAGAAAGCGTGTGCTTGCTCCCCTCTGGCTGGCATACCCTGTTCCTTAAGATGTCATCATCATCATCTTCTGTGGAGTGAGACCTCCCAGTGACCTCAGCTTCTTCTTAAACCTGGCTGAGCCCCCCTGCCTGCAGCTGGGTGGGCTTAGCAATCTCCACCCCCTCTGCCTCCCTGCAAGATTTATTCCCATATCTAATAAATGGGATAACTTCCCTCAGGATGAGCGGATCAGCACACGGGCAGTACCAGCGCCTCTGGTTTGTTCTGCCGGTCGTACTGGGATCAAACCTGGACCCATTCGGTGTTTTAATTAAGCCCCCAAGCATTTCCAAGCCCCCTGCTGGCGTGGTTTCCTCATTGAGCTTTGAAATACCGTCTACAGTTTACACTGAGCTCAGCCCGTTAGCATACTAATAGGAACTTCATTCATCAGAAAGGTTGGGGCCAAAAGCACTCGCTGCAGACCTGTGACCAGGAGACAAAATGGAGTCATGCCAATCTGTTAGTACGCCTGTTCCAAGATGGCGGCTGTTCCCTCATCACACCTCCCTGCTTTAGAGGGCGCTAGGGGGCATCACATTCCTGTGTTCCCCCATGCACCCTTCCACACCTTCTCCTTGCCGGGACAACCCATCAGCATTATTATGGTCTCGGCCTCTCTCTCCCTGAACCTGTCTCTGCCTCCTCCTCTCTGAGGCTGACTCTGTCCCTCCTCTCTCTCTCTCTGAGGCTGTCTCTGCCTCTCCCCTCTTTCTGAGGCTGTCTCTGCCTCCTCCCCTGTCTCTCTCTGAGGCTGTCTCGGCCTCCTCCTCTCTCTCTCTGAGGCTGTCTCTGCCTCCTCCCCTGTCTCTCTCTGAGGCTGTCTCGGCCTCCTCTTCTCTCTCTCTGAGGCTGTCCCTGCCTCCTCCCCCGTCTCTCTCTGAGGCTGTCTCGGCCTCCTCCTCTCTCTCTCTGAGGCTGTCCCTGCCTCCTCCTCTGTCTCTCTCTGAGGCTGTCTCCGACCCCTCCTCTCTCTTCCTGAGGCGGTCTCTGCCTCCTCCTCTGTCTCTCTCTAAGGCTGTCTCTGCCCCCTCCTCTCTCTCTCTGAGGCTGTCTCTGCCCCCTTCTCCTCTTTCTCTCTGAATCTGTCTCTGCCTCCTCCCCTCTCTTTCTGAGGCGGTCGCCGCCTCCTCCTCCGTCTCCTTCTGAGGCTGTCTCTGCCCCCTCTTTTCTCTCTCTGAGGCTGTCTCTGCCCCTCCTCCTTCTCTCTCTGAGGCTGTCTCTGCCCCCTCCTCCGTCTCTCTCTGAGGCTGTCTCTGCCCCCTCCTCCGTCTCTCTCTGAGGCTGTCTCTGCCCCCTCCTTTCTCTCTCTGAGGCTGTTTCTGCCTCCTCCTCTATCTCTCTCTGAGGCTGTCTCTGCCCCCTCCTCTCTCTCTCTGAGGCTGTCTCTGCCCCCTCCTCCTTCTCTTTCTGAGGCTGTCTCTGCCTCCTCCCCTCTCTTTCTGAGGCGGTCGCCGCCTCCTCCTCCGTCTCCCTCTGAGGCTGTCTCTGCCCCCTCCTCTCTCTCTGAGGCTGTCTCTGCCCCCTCCATCTTTCTCTGAGGCTGTCTCTGCCCCCTCCTCCGTCTCTCTCTGAGGCTGTCTCTGCCCCCTCCTCTCTCTCTCTGGGGCTGTCTCTAACTGTCGGTCCCTGGGCCACGCCTCCGGTGAGCCCTGCTGGACCGATACCCGGTACAGCCGTCCCTGGTCCCAGACCACCCGCTCGCGGTCTGACACCCCGGAAGGCAGTGCCGCCTGCTCCTTTAGAGCTTTCAGGCTAGCATCAGCTTCCAACGCTGCCTGAAATCCCTGACTCGATGTGGCGAGAATGGACGACACTGCCACATCCGCTGTCAGCCCCCCGGGATCTGTCTCCTGGCCGCTGTTTGACTCGACAGCCACTTGGTCAGAGAGGGGGAAGCCGTCGGACCTCTGCAAGGCTCCTTGGGCTCCGGCGCTCCCACTCCGGGTGACAGCGGCCACGACCGCTGTGCCCACGGGTAGCGCCTGCTTCCCCCCGGCTCCTGACCAAGTCGCCGGGTCAGGCAGACTTCCCTGCCCTCCTGACATCCCGGGTGTGGGGAACTCCTGCCCTGGGGTCTTACCTGGGGGCTCCCCTCCCGGGACGCCTCCTCCCCCCATGGCCTGTTCCTCTTCCTGCAGGGGCCCTAGACTCAGCAGTCTGGATTCACTCAGGGGCCCTACACTGCCCGTAGCAGCCCCTCCCTCCACCTCTGAGCTCTCCCCTACAGTCTCCTCACATGTCCTCCCTGTGTGTGTGGTGTCAGTGCATGGAGTACCCTCAGGTTCCACTCCCTCCCCCACTGTTGGAGGCACATTCAACACATCAACATTCACAGTAGAGTCATGACATTCTTGGGGAGCCGAACTTGGGGGTTCAGTGGCCACATACTGAGACACTAGCCGCCCCAAATCGGTTCCCAGTAACACATTAGCAGGAATATTTGGCGTTTCTCCCACCTCCCGCACTCCCCTCCCGGCGCCCCAGTCCAAAAACACCTTTGCGACATGCAGCGCCGGTTCCACGCCTCCAACTCCGGAGACGGAAAGGGTTCTCCCCGGCACCAAGTCTTGAGGGGACACCACCTCAGGACGTACCAGGGTTCGTTCAGCGCCTGTGTCCCGCAGTCCCATGACCACTGAGCAGCCGATAGTGACGGGTTGGTAATTGTCCAGGGACCTCCCACCACCCCCTCCCACACATAAAACAGTGGACGATTCCGGGGACAGGGATGGGGGCTTAAGACGCTGGGGACATGCAGCCTTGAAGTGTCCCAGCTGGTTGCAGTGATGACAACGTCTGGGTTCTGCGCCTGGCCTGGAGAGGGCAGCAGGGGGGTACACCCCTTGCACTCTGGGGGCTGGGGAAACAGGGGCAGGATTGGGCTTACCCCCTCTCCAGGTGCTGCTGGCAGGCTTCTTCGGCTCAGGCGCCCTGTTATTGGCATACTCGTCTGCCAGGGTGGCTGTAGCAGAAGCCCCCTTCGGTTTCCGGTCACGGAGGAACTGCTGGAGGTCCTCTGGGCAGTTCCACAAGAACTGCTCCGTGATGAACAGTTCCTGGACCTCCTGGCGGGTGGTGAGCGCTAGACCCGAGGTCCAGTGCTCTGCAGCTCTCAGCAACGCCCGCATGTGGTCGGTCCAGGTGTCCTTTGGGCCCCGCTGCAGGCTCCAAAACTTCTTGCGGTAAGATTCTGGGGTGAGGTTGTAGTGCTGGATCAGGGCCCGCTTGATGCTGCTGTAGTCCTGCTCCGCCCCGGCAGGTAAGTCCCCCAAAACTTCCAGGGACTTACCCCTCAAACGGGGGGTCAGGTATCTTGCCCACTGATCCGAGGCCAGATGGTGTTGAAGGCAGGTCCTTTCAAAGGCCAGCAAGAAGGAATCCAGGTCTCCATCCTTCTCAAGCAGAGGGAAGTCCTCGGCCCGGACTTTGGAAGCTCTGGACTCTGGTGGTGCTGGGGCGTCCAGCGGGAGCCCGCGTTGAGCCATCTCCAGTCGGTGCTGGCGCTCCGCTGCCCGCTCAGCAGCTCTCTCTGCCCGCTCCGCTGCCTCACGGTGTTCTGCCCGCTCTCGCTCCTCTGCTTTCTCTGCAGCTGCCATGAGTCTCATATAGGCGTCTTCATTACCTGCCTCGAGACATGCCACTGCCGCTGCAACAAGGGCCTCTGATGTGGACAGGCTGGTGCGGGTAGGTGGTGGGTAGTCCCTTGCCGGACTAAGCACGGGTGGCTGGCTCCTTGGGGAGTCCTGGCTGAACTCCCCCTCGCCTGGAACAGTACCGTCCACCACCACCTCCTCATAGGCCATAGCACTGGCCTGCGCCCTCACTGCACTCCTGGTGCCTTCCGCCATCTTTGGAACCTCTGGTTACTGACACAGCTGTAACCCTGACCTTGCACACAACTTATTATATCTACACTCTGACCGTCTAGTGCTGGGCTGACCTTAAGACCCCAGCAGTGAAAGTTACCGCTGGTAGTCTTTAGTGTCTGGGAGTAGGGGTCCCACGCACACTATTACTCTGATCCCACATACGCTGCCACCACTGTAAAGGATTACCCCTTCCTCTCACGTCACCGATCCGTGACGTCACTACACAGGCCCAGTCTCCGGCGCCCCCTTTGTCTCTCAGGTCAGTAAAGTAACTGCACCTAGAGCAAATGGCCGCCGGGGAGACTGCCCTGTTGCCCACACTGGGTAATCTAAGATTCGCAATCAGAGTAAAAGGATCAGCCCAAAATTAATTTATGATTTAATTGCCTTAAGGGCGCACTAGATAATTACAAGTAATCTACAATCACAATATATCAAGAGTTACAGTCAGAGTACAATTTAACAAAAATAATACAAGGCTTAAAGGTATAATGCTGGAGGTCAATTTACCAGGTTGAAGGTCGCTTGTGGAAGCTGGGGGCGCGCAGCATTCCGCAGGTCCAAAACTTAGTTACCGGGCAGCCCCCAGAAAGCGTGTGCTTGCTCCCCTCTGGCTGGCATACCCTGTTCCTTAAGATGTCATCATCATCATCTTCTTCTGTGGAGTGAGACCTCCCAGTGACCTCAGCTTCTTCTTAAACCTGGCTGAGCCCCCCTGCCTGCAGCTGGGTGGGCTTAGCATTCTCCACCCCCTCTGCCTCCCTGCAAGATTTATTCCCATATCTAATAAATGGGATAACTTCCCTCAGGATGAGCGGATCAGCACACGGCCAGTACCAGTGCCTGTGGTTTGTTCTGCCGGTCGTACTGGGATCAAACCTGGACCCATTCGGTCCCTGTGGGAGGCTGATCCCTATATCTCGGGTTTCAGACCTCCCACCGCCACAGGAGTCGCACTGTTAGATGCACAATTTCTTTAGGGCGAGCCAAATATTTTTTATGAGCCTGTACCTCGGACGATGCATCCATAATTCACTATTCCATATTGGCGACGGTTCGACTGGGCTGCCATAATAGATGTGTATCCAGTGGCCACTTGGCATGCGTGTTTTAATTAAGCCCCCAAGCATTTCCAAGCCCCCTGCTGGCGTGGTTTCCTCATTGAGCTTTGAAATACCGTCTACAGTTTACACTGAGCTCAGCCCGTTAGCATACTAATAGGAACTTCATTCATCAGAAAGGTTGGGGCCAAAAGCACTCGCTGCAGACCTGTGACCAGGAGACAAAATGGAGTCACGCCAATCTGTTAGTACGCCTGTTCCAAGATGGCGGCTGTTCCCTCATCACAGAGATATATTGTCAGAAGTTTAGAAAGTGGTCTGTGCCCACTCAGTGGAATGAATGTGCCCTGGCAGCAATCTTTAGAAAGGGTCTCTCTGAAGCCCTTAAGGATGTCATGGTGGGATTTCCCATGCCTGCTGGTCTGAATGAGACTATGTCTTTGGCCATTCAGATCGATCGACGCTTGCGTGAGCGTAAAGCTGTGCACCATTTGGCGGTACTATCTGAGCATGGGACTGAGCCTATGCAATGTGATAGGACTTTGACCAAAGCTGAACGGCAAGAACACAGACGTCGGAATGGGCTATGTTTTTACTGTGGTTATTCCACTCATGCTATCTCCGATTGTCCTAAGCGCACTAAGCGGTTCGCTAGGTCTGCCACCATTGGTACGGTACAGTCTAAATTTCTATTGTCCGTTACTCTGATTTGCTCTTTGTCATCCTATTCTGTTATGGCATTTGTGGATTCAGCCGCTGCCCTGAATTTGATGGACTTGGAGTATGCTAGGTGCTGTGTTTTTTTCTTGGAGCCCTTGCAGTATCCTATTCCATTGAGAGGAATTGATGCTACGCCTTTGGCCAAGAATAAGCCTCAGTACTGGACCCAATTGACCATGTGCATGGCTCCTGCACATCAGGAGGATATCCGCTTTCTGGAGTTGCATAATCTGCATGATGTGGTCGTTTTGGGGTTGCCATGGCTACAGGTTCATAATCCAGTATTGGACTGGAAATCTATGTCTGTGTCCAGCTGGGGTTGCCAGGGGGTACATGGTGTTGTTCCATTTTTGTCTATTTCGTCTTCCACTCCTTCTGAAGTTCCAGAGTTTTTGTCGGATTATCGGGATGTATTTGATGAGCCCAAAGCCAGTGCCCTACCTCCTCATAGGGATTGCGATTGTGCAATTAATTTGATTCCTGGTAGTAAGTTTTCTAAGGGCCGATTGTTCAATTTATCTGTGCCAGAACACGCCGCTATGTGGAGTTATATAAAGGAATCCTTGGAGAAAGGCCATATTCACCCGTCGTCATCACCGTTAGGAGCAGGGATCTTTTTTGTTGCCAAGAAGGATGGTTCTTTGAGACCTTGTATTGATTACCGCCTTCTTAATAAAATTACAGTCAAATTTCAGTATCCTTTGCCGTTGCTGTCTGATTTGTTTGTTCGTATTAAAGGGGCTAGTTGGTTCACCAAGATAGATCTTCGAGGGGCGTATAATCTTGTGCGTATTAAACAAGGCGATGAATGGAAAACAGCATTTAATATGCCCGAGGGCCATTTTGAGTACCTGGTTATGCCATTCGGGCTTTCCAATGCTCCATCAGTATTTCAGTCCTTTATGCATGACATCTTCCGAGAGTACCTGGATAAATTCCTGATTGTGTATTTGGATGATATTTTGGTCTTTTCGGATGATTGGGAGTCTCATGTGAAGCAGGTCAGAATGGTGTTCCAGGTCCTTCGTGTGAATTCCTTGTTTGTGAAGGGGTCAAAGTGTCTCTTTGGAGTTCAGAAGGTTTCATTTTTGGGGTTCATTTTTTCCCCTTCTACTATTGAGATGGACCCTGTTAAAGTCCAGGCCATTTACGATTTGACTCAGCCGACATCTGTGAAGAGCCTGCAAAAGTTCCTGGGCTGTGCTAATTTTTATCGGCGCTTCATCGCTAATTTTTCTAGTGTTGCTAAACCGTTGACTGATTTGACCAAGAAGGGTGCTGATGTGGTCAATTGGTCTTCTGCAGCTGTAGAGGCTTTTCAGGAGTTGAAGCGTCGTTTTTCTTCTGCCCCTGTGTTGCGCCAGCCAGATGTTTCGCTCCCTTTTCAGGTTGAGGTTGATGCTTCTGAGATTGGAGCAGGGGCTGTTTTGTCGCAAAGAAGTTCTGATGGCTCGGTGATAAAGCCATGTGCTTTCTTTTCTAGAAAGTTTTCGCCTGCTGAGCGCAATTATGATGTTGGTAATCGAGAGTTGTTGGCCATGAAGTGGGCATTCGAGGAGTGGCGTCATTGGCTTGAAGGAGCCAAGCATCGCGTGGTGGTCTTGACAGATCACAAGAATTTGACTTATCTTGAGTCTGCCAAACGGTTGAGTCCGAGACAGGCTCGATGGTCGTTATTTTTCTCCCGTTTTGATTTTGTGGTTTCGTACCTTCCGGGCTCTAAGAATGTGAAGGCTGATGCCCTGTCAAGGAGTTTTGTGCCTGACTCTCCGGGTGTTCCTGAGCCGGCGGGTATTCTCAAAGAGGGGGTAATTTTGTCTGCCATCTCCCCTGATTTGCGGCGGGTGCTGCAAAAATTTCAGGCTGATAGACCTGACCGTTGCCCAGCGGAGAAACTGTTTGTCCCTGATAGATGGACTAGTAGAGTTATCTCTGAGATTCATTGTTCAGTGTTGGCTGGGCATCCTGGAATCTTTGGTACCAGAGATTTGGTGGCTAGATCCTTTTGGTGGTGATGGCGAACTCAGTCGAGGGGTTCAAGAGAGGCCTGGATGTCTTCCTGGAGCAGAACAATATTGTATCATACAATTATTAGGTTCTGTAGAAGGACGTAGATCTGGGTATTTATTATGATGGAATATAGGCTGAACTGGATGGACAAATGTCTTTTTTCGGCCTTACTAACTATGTTACTATGTTACTATGTTTGTCACGGGATGTGCGTTCTTTTGTGCAGTCCTGTGGGACTTGTGCTCGGGCTAAGCCCTGCTGTTCTCGTGCCAGTGGGTTGCTTTTGCCCTTGCCGGTCCCGAAGAGGCCCTGGACGCATATTTCTATGGATTTTATTTCGGATCTCCCCGTCTCTCAAAAGATGTCGGTCATTTGGGTGGTTTGTGATCGCTTTTCTAAGATGGTCCATTTGGTACCTTTGTCTAAATTGCCTTCCTCCTCTGATTTGGTGCCATTATTTTTCCAGCTTGTGGTTCGTTTACATGGTATCCCGGAGAACATCGTTTCTGACAGAGGTTCCCAGTTTGTTTCGAGGTTTTGGCGATCCTTTTGTGCTAGGATGGGCATTGATTTGTCTTTTTCCTCGGCTTTCCATCCTCAGACAAATGGCCAAACCGAACGAACTAATCAGACTTTGGAAACATATCTGAGATGCTTTGTTTCTGCTGATCAGGATGATCGGGTGTCCTTTTTGCTGTCCTTAATAATCGGGCCAGCTCGGCTACTTTGGTTTCGCCGTTTTTCTGCAATTCTGGTTTCCATCCTCGTTTCTCTTCAGGGCAGGTTGAGTCTTCGGACTGTCCTGGTGTAGATACTGTGGTGGATAGGTTGCAGCAGATTTGGACTCGTGGTGGACAATTTGACATTGTCCCAGGAGAAGGCTCAACGTTTCGCTAACCGCCGGCGCTGTGTGGGTCCCCGACTTCGTGTTGGGGATTTGGTTTGGTTGTCGTCTCGTTATGTTCCTATGAAGGTTTCCTCTCCTAAGTTTAAGCCTCGTTTCATTGGTCCGTATAAGATTTCTGAGGTTACCAATCCTGTGTCATTTCATTTGGCCCTTCCTGCTTCTTTTGCCATCCATAATGTGTTCCATAGGTCATTATTGCGGAGATACGTGGCGCCTGTGGTTCCATCCGTTGATCCTCCTGCCCCGGTGTTGGTTGAGGGGGAGTTGGAGTATGTGGTGGAGAAGATTTTGGATTCTCGTATTTCGAGACGGAAACTCCAGTACCTGGTGAAGTGGAAGGGTTATGGTCAGGAAGATAATTCCTGGGTTTTTGCCTCTGATGTTCATGCTGCCGATCTGGTTCGTGCCTTTCATTTGGCTCATCCTGGTCGGCCTGGGGGCTCTGATGAGGGTTCGGTGACCCCTCCTCAAGGGGGGGGTACTGTTGTGAATTCTGTTGTCGGGCTCCCTCCTGTGGTCATGAATGGTACTTCGGCTGGTTCTCTCCATGGACTTCCTCTGGTGGCTGTGGGTGTTTCTGAGTTTCCTTCCACAGGTGACGAGGTTAATTCGTTAGCTGGCTGCTCTATTTAACTCCACTTAGATCTTTGCTCCATGCCACCTGTCAATGTTCCAGTATTGGTCTAGTTCACTCCTGGATCGTTCTTGTGACCTGTCTTCCCAACAGAAGCTAAGTTCCTGCTTGTTTTTCTTTGGTTTGCTATTTTTCTGTCCAGCTTGCTATTTTTATTGTTGTCTTGCTTGCTGGAAGCTCTGGGACGCAGAGGGAGCGCCTCCGCACCGTGAGTCGGTGCGGAGGGTCTTTTTGCACCCTCTGCGTGGTCTTTTTGTAGGTTTTTGTGCTGACTGCAAAGCAACCTTTCCTATCCTCAGTCTGTTCAGTAAGTCGGGCCTCGCTTTGCTAAATCTATTTCATCTCTGTGTTTGTATTTTCATCTTTACTCACAGTCATTATATGTGGGGGGCTGCCTTTTCCTTTGGGGAATTTCTCTGAGGCAAGGTAGGCTTTATTTTTCTATCTTCAGGGCTAGCTAGTTCCTTAGGCTGTGCCGAGTTGCATAGGAAGCGTTAGGAGCAATCCACGGCTATTTCTAGTGTGTGTGATAGGATTAGGGATTGCGGTCAGCAGAGTTCCCACGTCCCAGAGCTCGTCCTTATTATTAGTAACTATCAGGTCATTCCGTGTGCTCTTAACCACCAGGTCCATTATTGTCCTGACCACCAGGTCATAACACTAGACCCCCCAAGGAACTTATCTAGATGTGTTGTGAGAACTTTGAACTCCCAAGTGTTTCACTACAGTTTATAATGCAGAGCCGTGAAAATAAAAAATCTTTTTTTTTCCCACAAAAATTATTTTTTAGCCCCAGTTTTGTATTTTCCCAAGGGTAACAGGAGAAATTGGATTGCAAAAGTTGTTGTCCAATGTGTCCTGAGTACGCTGATACCCCATATGTTGGGGTAAACCCCTGTTTGGGCGCACGGGAGAACTCAGAAGGGAAGGAGCACTGTTTTACTTTTTCAATGCAGAATTGGCTGGAATTGAGATTGGACGCCATGTCGCGTTTGGAGAGCCCCTGATGTGTCTAAACAATGGAAACCCCCAATTCTAACTGAAACCCTAACCCAAACACACCCCTAATCCCAACCACACCCCAACCCGAACCACACCCCTAACCCTAATCCCAACCGTAAATGTAATCCTAACCCTAGCTCAACCCTAACCCTGTCTTGCCATGGCTTGATGAGGTTCACATGGTAGACTTGATATGGTTTCCGTCTACCTGGTTGATGAATCCTGTAGTTTACATCACCAAGCTTCTCCACAACCTCATATGGCCCTTGCCATTTGGCCAAGAACTTTCTGTCCGCCATAGGAATTAGCACAAGGACTCGGTCTCCTGAATTGAACTGCCTCACTCTTGCTGACCGGTTTAAACCCTGTCCTGAGCTTCGTGTGCCTGGAGGAGGTGTCCTTTTACAATGGGCATCACCTTCGCAATCCTCTGCTGCATCAGTGCCACGTGTTCGATGAAGCCGTGACTTCGGCTTCCCAGGTTTCCTTGGCTATGTTCAGGAGACCTCGCGGAAGTCAGCCATACAGAAATTTGAATGGCGATAACTTAGTAGAGGCCTGTGGAACCTCACGGATGGAGAACAACAGATACCGTAAGAGACAGTCTCTACTGTCCTTTTCTATGGCTTTCCTCAGCATGCTCTTCAGCATTTTATTTAACTGTCATGGTTAGGACATGGTTAATGTCCTGTTCTCTCAGGGTTAATTTTGTTGGCTTCCCTTTGGATCTGGGAGGGGTATTTATACTCACTCCAGACTAGGATTCCCTGTCAGCTATACTTTCGTCTAGTCTGTGTGCCTGACCCTTGGAGTGTGTGCCTGGTTTGCAATTGTTTTCCTTGCTCTCCGAGCGTTTCTCTGCTTGTTTGTTCTTTTGGATTTCTGACCTCTAGCTTCCTTTCTGACAATCCCGTCTCACCCCTTTGGTACCTCGTGATCTCCTGGTTCTGATCTTAGCTTGTTTGACTACTCTCCTGTGTTCATCCTCTCCTCTGCACCCCTACTTCTGGCTCTGCCCACGACCACCTCCTTCCCTGTTACATGGCTCAGGTCCTGGTTGTTACCTGGTAAGTTAACCGGCACTTTGCTCAGCTCCCTTGCTGCTGTGTGCAGCTCTCCCTGCAGCAGTAATACCCGAGAGTTGTGACATAAACCTTTTCGAGAAGGCCATCTGTCTGAGGATGGTACACTGAAGTCCTCAGCTGGGAGATTTGCATGACCTTGCATAACTCCCTCATCACCTTACTCATAATAGGTGTTCCCTGGTCGGTCAGGATCTCCTTTGGCAAACCTGTCCAGGAAAAAACATGGATCAACTCACGGACTATACTCTTTGTGGAGGAGTTTCTCAGGGGAATTGTCTTAGGATAGTGTGTGGTATAGTCCAGGATGACCAATATGTATTGATGCCCACGAGCAGATTTCACTAGGGGACCAACCAAGTCCATAGCAATTCTCTCAAACGGTACTTCAATAATGGGCAATGGCACGAGGGGACTTTGAAAGTGAGAGGTGGGGGCGGTTAACTGACACGTAGGGCAGGACCTGCAATAATTTACAATTTCCCGGTGACTCCTGGGCCAATAGAACCTCTGCACGATCGGTTCTCTCATTGTTTCCACTCCCAGATGTCCCCCCAAGATGTGTGAATGGGCCATATCCAACACCTTCCGTCTATAGTACCCCAGCATTATTAGCTGTTCCACCAGCTCCTCACTCACTTTCGTGACCCAATACAACTTTCCATTCATCATAAAATAGGGAATCCTTGTGTCAGCCCCTGGCTCCTGTGCAATCCCATTAATGACAGTGACATTATTAAAGACTTCTTTCAAAGTTGGGTCCCTATGTTGGGCAGTCCCAAAATTCTCACTGGTCACCCCTAACTCCAGAATGTCAGACTCATGGGACACTTCCTTCTCATCCCCCACAAGGATACAAAAGTGAAAACTGTCTGCCTCTGGGTGTGGTGATACCTTATAAGGGTTCACTGGTTTCCTATTCATGCCATCGAAATCCGAACCCTTCCCCCACAGATCCCAAAATAAACAAAAGTCCCGGCCTATAATTATAGGGTGTAACAAGTCCCGAATGACGTTGACCTCATGGAATTTAGTACCGTTGACCATTTCAGTGTCCACTCTGGCCATAGGGTAGTCCTTAGCATCACCATAAATGCACCGCATGCTGACTTCTTTTCTGGGATCAGTTGAAGCGGAAGAGTGGCCCTCACAAGAGTCACTAGACTCCAGGAGTCTAGCAGTATCGTTACCTTCCTCCTGTTCACCTTCACTGCAGGCCGGATACGTACTGTATAATATGAACATCGGTGTCCTATGCTGCAGTCCATCTGCTCAGGGGACAATGGGCGGCTGTATGGCCTGGGCCACGGCACCTCCAGCAAATATTATCACCCGTAGGGACCTTGGGCACCAACTCCCTTGCCCCTTTGGACCTTGGACATACCACCCCCTTTTGGGTCTCCGATCCCTGTTGGGACCCACAGTATGGAGTGGGCTGCCATCCCACGGGACCTTCAACCCCCTGGTGTCTCTCAACCAGTCGGATTAGTTCATCGGCATTCTGGGGATCACCCTGGGCAACCCAATTTTTTATAGGTCTTTGGCAGGGAGTGCACAAACTGTTCCATCACCACCCGTTTTACCATCTGCGCAGGCGTAGAGGACTCTGGCTGCAGCCACTTCTGGATCAGGTGCAACAGTTCAAATGTTTAGTAGCACAGTGGTTTGTCCCGGTGATACTCCCAACTGTGAACCCACTGCGCCCTGAGAGTCATTGTCACCCCCAAGCATGCAAGAGTCTCAGTTTTTACCTTGGCATACTCTTTGGTGTCGCGCAAAACTAAATCATAGTATGCTTTCTGGGGTTCTCTCGTCAAGTATGGTGCCAGTACCTCTGCCACTGCTTTGGCAGGAGTTTCTCCCTCTCGGTGACCCTTTCAAACACCACTAGGAAGGCCTCAACATCATCCCAGGGAGTCATTCTCTGCAAATCCCATCTTACCGCCTTCCTGACGTGGGCCTCATCAGCATGACTTGGGAATGGGGTGCTCATCCTGCCCTGGATGGTGGTTGCCAGAAGCTGCATCTGCTGCCGTTGCTCCTGCTGGATCTGCTGTAACAACAGCCTGCTGCGACTGGACCAGGTGTTTCAGCAGGTCCTCCATTTTGTCTGGCAAAGCTTGCTGGCTTGCAACAGACTTAACCCAGGACATGCAGTCCTTCCAGTAGCAGTCGCACGTCTCTGCTGGGAACGCTGCCCGCACGTCTAACACCATTTGTAGGGGTTTTACTCACTCGGGTGCGACGGGAGGAAAACAGGAGGCTTGTTCCTTTAAAAGTTCGTGAGGGTTTATTGCTTCATAAACCCCAGATGCAAAACAACATAATCAGTCTTTGGATCAGGCAAATACAACACAAAATGTCCATAGCAGGGCTTTACTCCGCCAGGCCTATGGGCACGCCGGCTGGGTTAGTCTCCAGTACTCAGGCTCGGTCTGGAGCCAAACACACAGGAGGCCTCCCTCCCCAACACACTGACCATGTGTCAAATAGCAGCCTCCATTATATAGGCTGTAACCACACCCAGAGGTGAGGTATGTGGGTAGCTAGGCCCGCCCATCTCATAGCTACCCGTAACCCGGTCCCAGGTGCACCAAGCGAACCTCTTAGTGCTTACATGCACTAGAGGAGATACTCAGGGTTACATCTCAGAGAGCAGCCATCTCTGTGACACATATTTCCCATTGACTACGCAGCCATTAGCTTCCTTACAGTGTAAAAATACTCCTTGCCTGAGCCCGTCTAGTGGGCATGGCCTCGCTTAATACACTATAGAAGCGAGGCAGTACCCAGTGGCCAAGAGTATGTATAACTCATACACACCCTCCGATCCCCGCTCAGAAATTGTCGAATTCTCGCAGCGCACCATGATATGGACCGGACAACCCTTTTAAAGTCTCAAGTGGCTACAAAGCCTGAAAGAGGTTGTCTAGGAATTTTATATTCATAACCTATCTTCAGGATAAGTCATCAATATCTGATCGATGGACCAAAAAAGTTGATTTTTGTACATCACTGCACCAACGAAACAAGTAGTTTGTTACCAAAGTCAATCTTGAATAGATGTCTCTGGCCAGGAGGTGGCAGGATTGTCACGTCTTTATTGTAAAATGGCTGTGCAGTAGCTGAAATCTCCCTTTTGTATAGCTGTGATGGGTGTTTACTTGCCTGTTTTATTTTGGTGTTTGTTACTGTATGACTTTGATTACTACCAATTGGTATAATACAACTAATACAACGTCATTAAAGAATTTCTATTTGCTAGACAAAGGCAACCCCCTCTATATTAACACTTGAAATAGGTATTCAGTGCCATTCTTACCTGCGCAACAAAAGAGGGCACAAATGTTTTACATGAGAGCTACATGAATGTAGCAAAATGTTTTGTCTGTATTTTAAAGTCACCAAAGCATTTATCTGAAATATTATGTTTCATAGGACAGAAGGACCACAATCTAACATAAGTCTAGTCAAAAGTGGCAAAACTGGGATACAGAGTTTAAAGGGTTCTGATCTGTTCTTCAGGCATAGTGACATGTTCTATTAGTCCATCGTGTATAAAAAAAAATATACAAAATAAGAACAGGGAAACTGGGGCACAGTTATGCTGGAAAAGAGCAGCGTCTTCCCCAAAATGTTCATACAGTGGCATGTAAAAGTTTGAGCACCCCTGGTCAAAATTACTGTTATTGTGAACTGTTAGGCAAGTTGAAGAAGATGAAATTAACTATAAAAGGTCTAAAGTTAAAGATGACACACTTCCTTTGTATTTTTGGAAAAAAATTATAGTCAGTTTACATTTTAAAAATTACGAAAAGGAAAATAGGCTAATGTAAAAGTTTGAGCACCATGCATGGTTAGTGCCCAGTAGCACCTCATTTTGAAATAGAGTGCTACACAGCTTGTAAATGCTTTTTATTAGCCAGCCAAGAGGCTTTTAATTCTTGTTTGAGGGATATTCATCCATTCTGCCTTGGAAAATTCTTCCAGTTTTGTGAGATTCCTGGGTCCTCTTGTATGCACTGCTATTTTGAGGTACCGTATATTCTTTTTTTGACTTTGCGGATGGTACAGCCGATATAACACATTTGGCGCCGCAAACATCTAATACAATATACCACGATTGGTGTCACAATTAATATTAATTGCAAACTCAAAAAAAAAAGAATTGCGAACATTTATCAAACATTAATGGCAATAATAGCTCCTACTCCGGAGCAACCAAGCTCTTTGTTCCCACAAAGGTGACTTTTCACACTTTGCATTTTTTGGACTTGAAAAAGTAGATCCCCCGGCTAGAGGTGGAGATTCGAAAACAAAAAGGGGAGTATTGGATCTTGCGTCTGGAGACCAAGTTCCCTAATGGGATGAACTTTAAACACGATCTGTTTCACATTCATTGATGGTATGCTTTTTGTGTAGCTTTGTCCGTTATGTTATCATAACCTGTTGTGTTCTATATGTATCAGTGCTAATTTTGTGATTGGATTACCTTCCCTATATATGTTTTCACGCAATCACTTTCTGACATTCTTTTACTACGGGTGCAAACTGCACCAGAAACATGTCAGGTTGTTTTAGATGTTTTTTTTTTTTTTTTTTTTAAATAATGGACTAAATAAACTTGTTTGACTTTTGCTTGGATGGAGTGTTATTTACGAAACCTTCTCCCTGTTATCCAGTGCTGTGTTCACCAGGAGGATCGACACCCTCCAGCGCAATCTATGCTAATCTATGGACACTATTTGGCTCTCACTAGTCCAGTAATGTCATACAGGTCCTTCTCAAAAAATTAGCATATAGTGTTAAATTTCATTATTTACCATAATGTAATGATTACAATTAAACTTTCATATATTATAGATTCATTATCCACCAACTGAAATTTGTCAGGTCTTTTATTGTTTTAATACTGATGATTTTGGCATACAACTCCTGATAACCCAAAAAACCTGTCTCAATAAATTAGCATATTTCACCCATCCAATCAAATAAAAGTGTTTTTTAATAACAAACAAAAAAACCAACAAATAATAATGTTCAGTTATGCACTCAATACTTGGTCGGGAATCCTTTGGCAGAAATGACGGCTTCAATGCGGTATGGCATGGAGGCAATCAGCCTGTGACACTGCTGAGATGTTATGGAGGCCCAGGATGCTTCAATAGCGGCCTTAAGCTCATCCAGAGTGTTGGGTCTTGCGTCTCTCAACTTTCTCTTCACAATATCCCACAGATTCTCTATGGGGTTCAGGTCAGGAGAGTTGGCAGGCCAATTGAGCACAGTAATACCATGGTCAGTAAACCATTTACCAGTGGTTTTGGCACTGTGAGCAGGTGCCAGGTCGTGCTGAAAAATGAAATCTTCATCTCCATAAAGCATTTCAGCCGATGGAAGCATGAAGTGCTCCAAAATCTCCTGATAGCTAGCTGCATTGACCCTGCCCTTGATGAAACACAGTGGACCAACACCAGCAGCTGACATGGCACCCCACACCATCACTGACTGTGGGTACTTGACACTGGACTTCAGGCATTTTGGCATTTCCTTCTCCCCAGTCTTCCTCCAGACTCTGGCACCTTGATTTCCGAATGACATGCAAAATTTGCTTTCATCAGAAAAAAGTACTTGGGACCACTTAGCAACAGTCCAGTGCTGCTTCTCTGTAGCTCAAAAGTGGCTTTACCTGGGGAATGCGGCACCTGTAGCCCATTTCCTGCACACGCCTGTGCACGGTGGCTCTGGATGTTTCCACACCAGACTCAGTCCACTGCTTCCTCAGGTTCCCCAAGGTCTGGAATCGGTCCTTCTCCACAATCTTCCTCAGGGTCCGGTCTCCTCTTCTCGTTGTACAGCGTTTTCTGCCACATTGTTTCCTTCCAACAGACTTACCATTGAGGTGCCTTGATACAGCACTGTGGGAACAGCCTATTTGTTGAGAAATTTCTTTCTGGGTCTTACCCTCTTGCTTGAGGGTGTCAATGATGGCCTTCTTGACATCTGTCAGGTCGCTAGTCTTACCCATGATGGGGGTTTTGAGTAATGAACCAGGCAGGGAGTTTATAAAAGCCTCAGGTATCTTTTGCATGTGTTTAGAGTTAATTAGTTGATTCAGAAGATTAGGGTAATAGGTCGTTTAGAGAACCTTTTCTTGATATGCTAATTTATTGAGACAGGTTTTTTGGGTTATCAGGAGTTGTATGCCAAAATCATCAGTATTAAAACAATAAAAGACCTGACAAATTTCAGTTGGTGGATAATGAATCTATAATATATGAAAGTTTAATTGTAATCATTACATTATGGTAAATAATGAAATTTAACACTATATGCTAATTTTTTGAGAAGGACCTGTATGTGGGAATATGAGCAGCTTCCCTCACATATGGATTTTATAGATTAAGTTATGGACTATATACAGGAAGTCTTTTAGAGGGGGGTAGGGAAATAGGTGTAATATGAAGTATGCAATAAGGTATTTATTTAATACTAAAGATTGTCACTATACATAGGATTAGTCACTATATAAATATTTATTTTTAAATGTGACTCCAATCACTATTTGCACTTTATCATGGCACAGTTCAGTAAATTATTATTACAAGCACCGTCACTTTGATACTTTTAATATAGTATTTATCTTAAATGTTAATATGCACAATATCACTTTTTGCTTTCATCTAATATAATTCATTATTAAATATAAGAACGATAAGAAAACATTTATTTACTCCAGCACTCAGCACCTTTTGTATTCACTGCCCGTTCTCTGCAGTTACTTTAGATCTGTCCCGTGGTGTTGGTGATCTCCTCATACATGCGGTCATTACTTTGGCAGAGCGCATGCGCTCGCTCCCCGCCCTGTTCACTTCTGGATGCGCTTTTATTTGGACCGCTTGCGTTCCAGCATGCGTTCCATTGAGCACAGGTCCAGAAGTGACCTTATATCAGTAAGTGGGGAGGAGCGCTTCATGCACCGAGATTGCCAGGTATTGATTCCGCAATCCTTCCGGTCACATGACTTTGTCTCTTCTGTTTCATTGGCGCAAGTTTATGATAAAAACTCCATCCTTGCCCACCCCAGACACGCCCCCGTAAGAAGCTGGTTGCGAAACGCGCGTTGGGGTGAGGTGGGACGCTGGGTCTGCTGCAGGTAAATATCATTGTTGTTTCTGGTTATACATATATATGCAATGTTGATGTACTTTATGCATGCTGAGGCAGCTAGCAGTTTACCAGGCAATATGTAGGAATATATTTACTACTCTGCAGTGCTTTTTACCAATATTGTTATCATTATTATACATTTTTATAGCGCCATGTATTCCATGGCGCTTTACATGTGAATACGGGGCAAATATAGACAAATACATTAAACATGAGCAAATAAGGCACACGGGTACATAAGGAGGGAGGACCCTGCCCGCGAGAGCTCACAGTCTGCAGGGGATGGGTGATGAAACACAAGGAGAGGGTAGGGCAGGTTGTGCGGCGGTTCAGTAACTTCAGGATCACTGCAGGCTGTAGGCTTGTTGGAAGAGGTGAGTCTTCAGGTTCTTTTTGAAGGTTTCTATGGTAGGCGAGAGTCTGATGTGTTGGGGTAGAGAGTTCCAGAGTATGGGGGAAGCACGGGAGAAGTCTTGGATGCGGTTGTGGGAAGAAGAGATGAGAGGGGAGTAGAGAAGGAGGTCTTGAGATCTAAATAAATATTGTATTTATACCATACATTACCATTCAACCTCCCACCTTATGTTAGGGTGCTTGTGCACTAATTTGCACCATTATTTATTGTCGTATAGTAAAGCTTTTTAATTTTATTCTGTTCTGGATCTCTTCGTTTCGGCTCTCTGTCTAGGTTAGACCGAATAGGGTAATCACTCAGCACTCAGTGCATAAAGAGGGCAACACATCATCATGTAGCAATTTCAGATATCCAGTGGCATTGAGGTTTCCATTGATGAAGAATGGCCCTACTATCTTTGTACCCCATATACCACACCATGTGGAGATGGGAGATGTGCAGCATCTGTAACAATGGATACTGGAAGCCTGTGCTAGCATTTCTTCTGCGCTGTTGCTATCAGTCTGTCAGGAGTGGGAGAAGAATGTTGCATTGACAATCCAACACAATGGGCAGCACTTTGAACACACTTTATAAGTGGTCATAAACTTGTAAATAACTCATGAAATAATAAAGTTACGTTAAAACAAAGCACACCATTGTTTTTCTTGTGAAATTCTCAATACGTTTGATGTGTCACATGTCCCTCTTCTTATTGAAAAAAATAAAGTTGGATCCAAAATGGCTGACTTCAAAATGGCCACCATGGTCACCACCCATCTTGAAAAGTTTTCCCCCTCCCATATACTAAAGTGCCACAAACAGGACGTTGATATCACTAACAATTCCCATTTTATGTAGGTGTGTCCATATAAATGGCCCACGTATATATATTTACCTAAAATACACAGGAAATGTGTCATCTTTAACTTTAGGCCTTTTAGAGATCATTTCATCTTCAACTTGCTTAGCTGTTCACAGTAACAGAAATTTTGACTAGAGGTGCCCATTAGTGATGAGCGAATATACTCGGTACTCGAGATTTCCCGAGCACACTCGGGTGTCCTCCGAGTATTTTTTAGTACTCAGAGATTTAGTTTTCAGTGCCGCAGCTGAATGATTTACATCTGTTAGCCAGCATAAGTACATGTGGGGGTTGTCTGGTTGCTAGGGAATCCACACATGTACTTATGCTGGCTAACAGATGTACATAATTCAGCTGTGGCAAGAAAAACTAAAACTCCGAACACTAAAAAATACTCGGAGGACCCCCGAGCGTGCTAGAGAAATCTCGAGTAACGAGTATATTCGCTCATCACTAGTGCCCATACTTATACATGTCACTCAAGTTGGAGGCTACAGTGTTGAAAACGTCCAGTACTCTGAAGCATTAAGATTTCTCTTCACTGGCACTAATGGGCTGAGGTCCTTCTCCACCAAACTTTACATCTGGCACAATGCAGTCAGGCAGGTAACGTTCTCTTGGCATTTCCCAAACTCAGACTAATGGTGGCGACTTTACACCACTCCATCCGACTTGGCCTTGTGCTTGGTGATATAAGGCTGCATCCAGCTGCTCTGCCTTGAAAATACATACCATGACGCTTCAGATGCAGTTTTTGTGCTGATGTTACGGGCATGGGAGGTTTGGAGTTATGGAGTCTGCAGAGCATTTGTGACCATGTTATGTACAGCAGGCTCACATGGTGAGGTGGATCCTTTAGGCCCAAGGTCCGGGTGGGCTCATGGGCCATGGGCTTCAGTTCAGCAGCCAGATAGTGCATGAATATGTTGAATACAAACTAAAAGTTTTAATAAAGTCCACTGCAAGTGGATATGAGACATCCTGAAAGCCGCAGGCAGACATAAAGAAGGCAAATGAAAAGTCTTACTAATGTCCTGAAAACCACACGCAAGCAGGCGGGATGCTGGAAACTGCTGGCAGAGGGAAGACATCCAGGAGAGATCCAAGGCAAATAGCAGAGTTACTGAAGACCTCGGACAGATTGGAGAGTTACAGAAGAACATTGGCAAATAGAAGGTAATAAGAAAGTCTAATACCATCGAAGACGCACATAGCCAGGAAGACGTTCTTAAAACCGCAGGCGGGCATGTAGAAGAGGTCATAGCAAATTGTAACGGGTAGCAGGCAAAACTCTGAAATGACAATACCTTGGAAGCCACAGAGAAGTAGGTGAGGCCCTCCACTGACAGGTGGAAAGATTACTGGAAACCACAGAGAAGTAGGTAAGGTCCTCCACTGACCGGTAGCAAAGTTACTGGAAACCGCAGACAACTCAGGTGTCACGATTCCACCCCTCAGAGTATCTGGGATGCAGTTACTGATGGCTCAGCTGTCCAATCTGGTACAGGAGCGGGTTGAAGCTCTCAGTACTTTGATTGACCACTCAGTCATCCAGTCTGGTGCAGGGGAGTGCTGTGACTGGGAAGTGCTTGCTTTCTCCAGGTGCTCATTATCCCATGTGATTGCCAGGCTACTTAACTGGGATGTGAGTCCCAGACCTCTGTCAGATGTACATTCATCTTTTGTGTGGTTTGTCTCTCTGTGCCTTGTGTTCTGTTTGTTGATCTTTCGTTTGCTGACCTTGGACCTCATTTTAATCATCCGTCTGTTTAGCCCCTTTGCTCTAACTGCTATCTTCCTGGTATTTTGATCTCAGACCTTTACATGACTGCACCTTTGTCTCTTCCTTCTGTTTATGGCGTACCCTCCTGGCTTTTGACCTTGGACTCCTTGATTATCCCGACTCATGGCTTGTCCGTGAAAAGTGACTCAGTGTCACATCAGGGACTGGAAACCACAGACAAATAGGAGACATTCTGATGATTGTGGACTGGAACTCAGCACAGAAAACTAAATGAGTTACTAGCAAGTCCTAGAGCAATACCAAGACACAGGGGTGAGTCTTGATAGCCATAAAAAAGCCTAGGAAGTTCTTTACATGGGAGCGCGCTAGGTTACTTGCATAGCCTGACATGGAGCACATGAAAATCAAATGGACCAGGACATGTGCATAACAGATCACCTTTACTTTAGTTCTTAACTTTGATGCTACATCTGTTCCAGACGTTCCTAGAAGCACACTGGAGATACAATCTGAGGTCTGAACTGATAAAAATCGAGACCTTGAGAAATCATGTGTTCACGCGAAATGGCGTTGGCCAACTTGGTTTTCGTCTGCCTGGCTCAGCATTTTTATGCTTTAATAATAGGTTAGCACTTCTTTTTGCATTGATTGTTGCTATTTTTTCTGACCCAGGTGAACCTATAAAATATCTATATCTCCTTCCATAAGTTGAAAGGGTTGTCTTGTCTTCCTTGAATGGGTAAAATTGCAAAGTGCTTGTAAAAACAAGCAACTTTGCAACCTACCACTTATTAAAAATCCTCTTCATTCTCAAGGACGAAGGAATTTTTACTGTTATAGTTTAGTGTTCATTGCCTAGGTTACTGGCCACCTCTGCAATCTATTAGTGGTAGCTTTTTTCATAGGCGAAAAGTCTAGAACTTTTGAGCTGTTTGCTATAGAGCTTGTCATCGTTGCCTTGAAACTACCTGGATCCAACCAACTTCAGCACCTCTATGCTTTTCCGATGTTGCAAAGGCAAAACTGCCTCTGCTTACAGCATGAGACACCACGCAGTTCAGACCAGTGGCATAACCATTCCACTGTTTCGAACTGACAATCATCAGGAGCACACCGCTTTCTGGCAAGCGGGAAGTCTAGAGGCTTTCCTTCTCAAGTACATTTTCAATAAGCTTTTATGGTCTTTCTATTGGTGCTGAAGGCATGCATAATATTTAACTCAATGTCCAAGAGATTGAAATCAAATTAAATTAGCAGCATTGTTTGTTAGATTTTACAAAAATGATCCACATGCTTTATAAAAAATCCACAGAACATCAATTTATTCTGTACATGTTAATAATGAATTAAGTCTAGGGGCAGACATACTGCCGGTGCAGCTGCATCGGAGCGCAGTGGTAGAAGGGGCCCGTTGACACCAGCGACTATTGCAGCTGGATGTATGTCCGAGGATACACATTCAGCTGAATTGTATTGTTGTTCAGGGATTCGCCAGCTCCCTGTGCTACAGTACACAATGCCGGGCAAGCAGAGGCTGACAGCTGACGTCGGCCGGCGTGCCTCTGATGGTCAACGCATCGCAGTGACGTCATGCGCTATGGCAGGCAAGCTGAAGTCAGCTGATGTCTCCTGCAGCAGCTATATCAGTGGATGCTGAGCAGGTGAGTGTAGGAAAGTAAGAAAAAACTTTTTTTCTTTTAAATGTGTTGGAGAAGAGAAGGAAACATACCAGAAGGGGCACAAGTTGGGTGACGTTATTACTGGAAAGAGCCCAGAATGGGGGACATAATACCAAGAAGGGGCTTAGGATAGGGGAAATTATTAATGTACAGGGCCCAAGATGAATGGCATTATGCCAGGAAGGAGCCAAGGATGAAAGGATGTTATACCAGGATTGTTGACATTATAACAGGACGGGGGACATTATACCATGAAGGGGCCCAGGGTGTCAGGCATTACTACTTGAAAGGATGGAGGACATTATACTTGGAAAGGGCCCAGAATAGGGGACATAATACCAGGAAGAGGCTCAGGATGGTCGTACATTATTGATGGAAAGGGCTCAGGATGAGAGACAAACCAGGAAGGAGCCCAGGATAGAGGACATTATTACTGGAAGGGCCCAGTATGAGGGGCATTATACCAGGAAAAAGCCAAAGATGGGAGACATTATATCCGGATGGGAGCCAGGGTTGGGGATATTATACCAGAAAGGGGGATATTATACTATGAAAGGGCCCAGGATGAGGGACATTTTAACAGGAAGGGGGCTAAGATTGAGGGCATTAACCGGGAAGGGGACTAGGATGGTAGACAGAATTACAGGAGGGGGCCAGGATAAGGAAGTTAATTGTATAGGGGTTGAACACATGTGTCATTATAGGATCTAGAACGCTACCACAGCCCGTACATCTGACCAACATAAAGGTGAAGACCAAGGTCCAAATTTTGCTAAGTACCTGATAGCATCGTCTCATTTTGGCAGTGGATCTGTTCTATGGCACATACTCTAGAAACTTGCTACAGAAAGAATTTGCCCATAATTTTAAACCTAAAATAAGAACTGGTGTTTAGAAGTGGACATTCATTTAAAAGTTCAACACACACTAACGAGCAAAAGGATAACAGTGTTTTGAACTTTTGACTTTAAGGCTCCATATGTCACCATCTACTACTGCTTTGAATGTCAGAACCATCGTTTTATAGACAATCATCTTGACTATCTCATACATAAGTTTGACTTGCAACTATTTAATATCATGTAAGTGTCATGACAGTTGAAAGAATACAAAATTAAGTCCGTCCATCCATTGAAAAGCCAAGGGGTGGACATCCAGGCAAAATATATCAGAGTCAACAAGTCAGCCCATCACAAGATCTATTAGTTCTGGTGCGACCATCATGGCAGTGGAGGTGGCTCTTATGCTTCGTAATAGTGAGATCACAGATGTCCTTGCAAGCATAGTGTAACTAGGCTCTGATGGGTGCAAATGGGTCTGGGAAAAAGGGCTAATGGATCAAAAAACTGAAGGGACTGTCAAGTTTGGTGAAGAAAGCCTGATGATCTGGGGTTGTTTCACAGTCAAAGGCATTAGATACTTGACCAAGATCGATGGTGGTCTCAATACTGAGCTATATGTGAGTATCCTACAAGACGAGTTACTTCGTACACACGAGCATGATGGGTATGAAACAGGCGACATAGTGTTCCAGCAGGACAACGACCCGAAGCATACATCGAGATTGGCAAAGAAATGGTTCAATGACAATGACGTAGAGGTGCTGGATTAGTCCCCAATCGAACACTTGTGGGTAGAGTTGAAGAAAAAGCTGTATACATACCCAAGTGAGTCGACCAGTATGCACCAAGTATGGGAATTTGTGGAACAGACCTGGGATCAGATTTCTATTGAGACATGTTTGAATCTGATTGAGAGCAGTCCAGAAGGATTCAGGTAGTGTTGAAAGCCAAAGGTGGATTTACAAAATACTAGCAAAATAATTATTAAAATTATGTATGAGATAGCCAAGATGATTGTCTATAAAATGATGGTAGTCTCACGTTCGTAGTGGATGGTGAGATATGGAGCCTCAAAGTTAAAAGTTCAAAATATTGTTACTAGTGTTGAGCGATACCGTCCGATACTTGAAAGTATCGGTATCGGATAGTATCGGCCGATACCCGAAAAATATCGGATATCGCCGATACCGATATCCGATACCAATACAAGTCAATGGGACATCAAGTATCGGAAGGTATTCTCATGGTTCCCAGGGTCTGAAGGAGAGGAAACTCTCCTTCAGGCCCTGGGATCCATAGGGATGTGTAAAATAAAGAATTAAAATAAAAAATATTGATATGCTCACCTCTCCGGCGGCCCCTGGACTTCACGCTGCTAACCGGGAGGCTTCTTTGTTTAAAAAGCGCGCCTTTCGGACCTGTGAATGACGTCCCGGCTTCTGATTGGTCGCGTGCCGCCCATGTGACCGGCACGCGACCAATCAGAGGCCGCGACGTCATTCGCAGGTCCTCAATTCCTAGAATTAGCAGTTTTGTGAATGAGAATGACGTCGCGGCTTCTGATCCAAAAAACATTTAAACAACTGACAATCATTTTGCATGTAGCCGATCAATGGCCATGTAACGGCCGTGGTCGGAAGGTGTAAATACACCTGTACACTAATTTAGTGTAATGATAGAAAAGCTTGCAGGATATAATGTACATTGCTTGCAAATGCTCCTGATTTTTATTTTCCAGTTAAATATAGTAAGAGCTTAAGTACATTCACATTAATGCCATTCAGGGATATGCAAAATAACGTCGTATTGACTTCGCCTGAGGATGTGGATTTGAGAATGATACATTTTGTTCATAATGCTTGATTAGCAAGCATTAGACCATGTAAGAGAAATAATTAAGCAAAGAACGACATTAGTGCAGCACATGCATAAACGCTAACTGTTTAATAGCACTAGAGCTAAATGAAAATAATGTATCTTTAGATCTTTTTCCACTTTCAGCCCTTTCCCCTGAGAAATTCATTTTGTCTCCCCCCACCTTTTCCCTTTCATTTAGATAATATACACATTATTTTTATGCAATTAGTCATGCTGTGCTGTGAAAAAATACCCTCAACCTTTGAGATTGCTTTTTTTTTTGTCAGAGTGGTAGCAATATTAAACAAATGAGAAATCACTGAATGGGCCCTTTAGTAGAGACACCCATCATGCCGCAATTTGGCCTTCCTTTGGCCTTTAGGACCACATCAATTCATCAGGGCACAGTATTCATTAGTAGTTGAAATTGTTCAGCAGGTATATTGGCCCATGAGGACAAAGTTGCTGAAAATTAGATGAAGATGCTGACGGCCCAGAGATGCTCTAAAGAAATAGAATCTGCAGCCTTTGAACACTGGGAAGTAAGGAAAACTGGCTGCCATGTCCTTGCAAACAATCTATGACTATATGACCCTTGTGGTATGGTGCATTGTCCTTCTGCCATAGGGTAAACTGCTGTCATGAAAGGATGAACTTGGACATCCATAGTGTTTAGGTAAGCTCTATTGTACAAACATCCATCAAAAGGCTGCAGAGAAGCCGGGGTTTGCCAAAACAATTCCCTACACCATTACTCCACCAGTCTGAACTGTGGACACATGACAGAAAGAGTTAATTGATTCATGTTGCGTGCTCCAAATCTTGACTCTCCCATCACCATGGTAAAACAGTAGAGATTCACTGAGGACTGAGTTTGAGATGAATTTCCCAAAATTTGTGGTTTCATGCAATTCAAACATTTTGAGATGGTCAGCAGAGTCGTCTTTCTCTCTCTTCTGTAGAGTGTAAGTGTGTAAGCTCTTATAGTCAGTGCAGTCTTTCTTCTGTAAAGTGTAAGCTCTTGTGGTCAGCACGGTCCTCTCTCTCTCTCTTGTAGAATGTAAGTTCTCATAGTCAGCCGGGTTCTATATCTCTCTCTTCTGTAGAGTGTAAGCTCTTATGGTCAGCACTCCTGTAGAGTGTGAGCTCTTATGATCAGTGAGGTCCTCTCTCTCTTCGGTAGAGTGTAACCTCTTAAGGACAAGTGAGGTCCTCTCTCTCTTCTGTAAAGTGTAGGCTCTTAAGGACAAGTGAGGTCCTCTCTCTCTTCTGTAAAGTGTAGGCTCTTAAGGACAAGTGAGGTCCTCTCTCTCTTCTGTAAAGTGTAAGCTCTTATGGACAGCAAGGTCCTCTCTCCCTTTCTACTGTAGAGGTCTTAAGGTCAGTGGGGTTCTATCTCTCTCTCTTCTGTAGAGTGTAAGCTCTTGTGGTCAGTGGGGTTCTATCTCTCTTTTGTAGAGTGTAAGCTATTGTGGTCAGCGGAGTCCTCTCTCCCTTTCTCCAATAGAGTGTATGCTCTATGATCAGCGGGGTCCTCTCCCTCTCTTTCCCCCATAGAGTGTAAGCTGTATGATCAGTGGGGTCCTCTTTCTCTCATCTAGAGTGTAAGGGTGCTTTCACATTGCGTTCTGTGTCCCCATTGTGACAAACATCCGACCCTTCCTTCCCCCGCAAAAAGGGGGCTAGACACATGCACCAGCTTGGCCAATAGACTAATAGTAGTCTATACATAGTACACTGCACCCGAGTGTCCGCCTCTTGTAGGTGTACTCTCCCCCCCAAAAAGTGCACAACAGAGCTCATATTTGTTCTCTCCCATCACCATTACAGTCTATGGCCCCATCGGCACATGCGTCCCGTACCCGTTTTACAGGGGATTTCAGATGTATGCCCCAATGGGGCAATTTGAAAGCACCCTAAGGTCTTATGACCAACAATGTCCTATCTCTCTCTCCTGTAGAGTGTAAGCTCTTATGGCCTGCAGAGTCCTCTTTCTCTTACTCTTTCCTGTAGAGTGTAAACACTTATTGTCAGTGGAGTCCTCTTACTCCTGCAGAGTTTATGTTCTTATTGTCAATGGAGTCCTCTTTCTCCTGTAGAGTGTAAGTTATTATGGTCAGTGGGGTCCTCTGACTCTCTTTTTCTCTCTCCTCTAGAGTGTAAACTCTTATGATCAGTGAGGTCTTCTGTCTCTCTCTCTTTCTCCCTTGTAGAGTGAAAGCACTTATGATCAGTAATGTCCTGTTTCTCTCTGTCCTGTAATGTATAAGCTCTTGTGGTTAGTGAGGTTCTCTCTCTTTCCTCTCACCCATGTGTATTTCCCAAGCAATTACAAGTATTCCAGTATTGAGATTTAAATTTATTTGCCGTAACTAACATTTTGCTGGAAAATTTGGCAAAGTCGGTGAATTTAAATTTGAGAACATGCGCTCATCTCTATTCAACAGAAATCTAGAGTCATCTGACCATGTAATGTTTTTATACTGCTTATTAATACAATTTTGGGTTCTTTTACAAACTGCAGTATTGTCTTTTCTTTAGACATCAATTGTATATGTGCTGGATGGCCCATCTGAGTTAAGGAACGACAAGTTGTGCTTACTGACATTGGCCGGAGCAACTGCTTTGTGCTCCATGGAGAGGCTTCTGTCAGTGTACTATATTAATTTTATGCCTAGACAAAACAAATGTGATGTGACCCTTTGTCACTTCTCACAGACAAACACTAGGCACAAAGAGACAAACCGAAGCTATGACTGGCAGAGATCTGGGACTAACAGCCCAGCTAAGTAGCCAAGCAATTACCTGGGACAATGAACACCTGGAGACAGCCAGCAACTACCAGTCTCAGATTAGACTACTCAGATGTCAATCAAAACATCAAAAGCTCAGCACGCCCCTGCACCAGACTGGACGGCTGTGTCATCGGTAGCTGCATTCCAGACACACTGAAGAGTGGAATTGTGACACATGATTTGCCAATTAAAGAATTCAAAAACATATTTCTAAATCCATTTTTTTTAAATATATTAACTTTACTTTTGTCCATGGAAAACCCTTTTAAATCAGTTGTTCATATCTCCACAATAAAAGAAATTGGGACAAAAATGGATACTTTGGGAAATATAAAATAGAAACCATTGCTGCAAGAGTAGCATCCTTGGCGGAATAGTTAAAATTGGACCTCTCTAAAAAAAAATTTTTGCTAGAAGCAATCCACCTTCATCTGTTGGGTTATGTCGTCTTACCTCTGAGCCAGGACAACTTGCAATTATTGAAGGCGTTATGAATGTTGCATTTTACCTTAAGTGTCTGTCCCATGAATAATACTACATTTCTCTGTTTAATCATACAAAGCAGAACATTTTTAAGCTGAAAGAATGATTGCTGTTACCTGCTTGTTATGACACCCCCTGGTGTTCTTTTGATTCCTTCTCCATTCTTTAGAAATGGCTGGAAAGAATCCAAGACAGGGAAGAACAAGATTTATTCAGCTTCCACATTTTGAAACCTTTCTAAGAGCATAAAATACTGGCTTAGAATAGGTTTACATTTTAGGAATGAGTTTAACCCCTTCACCACTTTGGGATTTTTGTATTTTGCTTCTTTTTTTGCTCTTCTTCTTCCCAGAGCCGTAACTTTTTTAATTTTCTGTCAATATGGCAGTATGAGGGCTTGTTTTTTGCAATACGAGTTGTACTTTTGAACAACACCATTAATTTTACCATATAGTGTACTGGAAAACAGGCGACGGGAACTGAAGACGAGGGATTCAATGGAATGGACGTTGACGTGAGTATGGTTTAATTTAGAATCATTAAAGGAGTCTGTGTCATTCTTTAATTTAAAAGACTTTCTACTTGTGTTTTTATTTACTATATAACTATAGGATTGGTAATGGATAAGAGTGTTATAGATGCCTCTCCATTACTAAGCCGTGGGCTTGATGTCACCGGACAATACAAAAGTGACATCAACCCCACAAATATGAACCCTACTTGCCACCACTACAGGGCAAGTGGGAAGAGCCGGTCAAAGCGCCAGCTGTGGGCTGCTATTTTTAGGCTGGGGGGTCAATATCCATGGCCCCTTACCAACCTGAGAATTCCATCCCCAAACTGTCTGCTTTAGCTTGGCTGGTTGTCAAAAATGGGGGGAACACCGTTTTTAAATTTAAATAATAAAAAAAAAATCTGAATGAAGACCCCTTTATTCTTGATAACCAGCCTTGCTGAAGCTGACAGCTGAGCGTTGCTTCCCCCAGCTGTGAGTTTTGCCTGTCTGGTTATCAAAAATACTGGTGAACCCAGGACATTTTGTTTAAAATATTTATTTAGAGCACAGGAGCTGGCTGAAGATTTGCTGGATTGTCATGGACTAATTTCCCATCAGCCGCCACCTACTCTCGCTATTATTAGCGGCAGCAGGCATTGGCTGATGGGAGCACTGGTGACCAGAGGTAAAATTTAAGCCTCTGATCACAGCTGCGGACTCATGCTGTCATTTGACAGCATGGGAACTGCAGCTGTCTGACCGGTGGTGATGATTTTACCGCCGATCAGAAGCAGTGTTTGCTGCGCAGAGTGACAAACACCCAGGGTTTGGGGGGCGAACCCGAAAAATAACATGGACTTCCTGATGAAGCCTGTGTTTGGTGTCCATGCCCAAACCATAGGTGTTCAGTACGGACGCCGAACTTTACTGTTCAGCTTTACCCATCTCTATCTAAAACCTAAAACATGTAAAAAAAAGTCTTTATAAACTTTGCTTTCCAAAGGCTAATAAGCCTTTTGAGTAGTTCATGGGGCTTTTGTTTGTCCCCTGTGGGCATGATAGCATGATTTGCAAGAGTAGGTGTCATCGCTATCCCTATGCAAATCTTGCATGTGTGCGGCTTTTTTCATCCACGTTTTTCCAATTTTACTCATTTAATGAGTTGAGAAACCCCCTGTAAGCATAATTGAGGAGTTACTAGTACAACCGATCTGTGTACATATTCAGCTGCTCTTCAATGTATCATGTTAGAATCTGTTTTGTTTTTTGACCATCCGCCATCTTGTTGTGTTTTTTTGGCTGCTGGTCTTTTTCCCCTGGTGCTCAGTTGTCTTAGGTTAGGTGATTGTATCACCCTTTATTACCCAGCACCTGCCTCCCATTCCTTGCTGGACAACAGTGTTAATCCGCTTAAGTTCTGGCTAGGTGCTTTGATAGCTTTCTGTGTTTGGTATTGTGCAGTTCTGGGATCTCTGGTTCTGCTATCTTTAGTTTCTGTTTTCAGTTGGTTTCTGCAGCCGTCAGTGTTTCTATGAGGAGGTGACCTGTTTTTATATCCAGTCCTTAGATCTTTCAGGGACCTCCTCCCCCCTATCTATAGGTCTTCGCTGAGATTAACCTAGGATCGTCGGTGGGTCTATTCGCAAGGAATGGGTCGCCCGCTCCATCGTAGGGTATCAGCCTAGTCTCAGTGGAGGGTCAGTTTTCCCCCTTCTATCCTAGTTCTGTGTTGCAGTTCCGTAACAGTTTGTCCAGCCTTACAAAATAAAAATTATCTCACGGATTCCTTCAATATGTGCAGCATCCAAGAACTTGCTCAACACTTGCAAGGGTTAACTTTGGAAGTAGCCGACCTGCAACAGCACGTGAATAATTACTCCGGAGCATGCTCTGAAAAACCTAAGGTAGGATTACCTGAGTTTTTTTTCTGTCAGTTTTCCCCCTTCTTTTCTAGTTCTGTGTTGCAGTTCCATAACAATCATATAATGGGAGTACAGTATTTCTTGCGCATCCACAACATATACTACATACGGCATTACCTGGTTTCATAATCTAAATTGAAATAACCATTGAACTACCATTTTGTCATATTTCCGGCATAATTTTTAGCACTCCCGCCCCCAAAAGCAGAAGTATGATCTGAAAAGAGGAACACAACATTGGATAATGAAATGTAATTATTGATTTACAGTACAGAGTGTGATAATTCTTCATGCTTTCACCAGATGGATGACAAGTATTTATAAAAAATCAGAGACTGTGTTCCTCTACAATAGGGAAAGACACCATCTGCTAGAAAGCACATCTTGTTGCCTAGATAAAAAAAGTTAACATCATAATAACTGAAGTTTGGGCAGACAAAAACATTTTGGACTGTCTGTCCTTACATGTCTCACACTGGTAATGCCCACTTTTAAAATAAACTTTGGAGGCAGATTTTCAGGAATATCTATATTCGGACAATAAATCTTAACAGCTCAGTACTGGAACTAATCAGTGGTCGCTGATCAGATGCAGTATATCAGAGCAAAACTTTTGTCACATTACTGGATCTTGCATGGCATCGTAAGCAATATTGGTGCCCAAAACTTTGTACCCCAATGACAAACTTGGACCTCATGTGTTGTGAATTCTGCTCTTGGGTTCCCTCCAGTGGTTGTAGGTGGGAATGCAGTTGTCTCTGAGTCGCAGTCCTGGCCAGGTGTATCTGCTGATTGCAGTTCTGACTGGGATATTTAGGTGTGCAGGATTCATTAGCCCTTGTCAGTTGTCAATGTTTCTTGTGAAGTGTTGGTTCACCTTCTGGCTTCTTCTGCTTATCTGCCAATTCAGCAAAGATAAGTGTCTGGTTTTTGTTTCTGTGGCACACATGCAGTGTGCTTATATTCTGTGCTATTCATTTGTTTTTCTCTTGTCCAGCTTAGACTGTGTCAGTGTTTTCTCAGTCTTGTTGGATTCTCTGGAGTTGCAGATATCCGCTCCACATCCTTAGTTAGATGGTGGAGTTTTTGTATGTTCTGCTGTGGATATTTTTGGAAGGATTTTTAATACTGACCGCTTAGTATCCTGTCCTATCCTTTCCTATTTAACTAGTGTGTGCCTCATTTGCTAAATCCTGTTTCCTGCCTGTGTGTGTCTTTTCCTCTACTACTCACAGTCAATATTTGTGGGGGGCTGCCTATCCTTTGGGGTTCTGCTCTGAGGCAAGGTAGAAATTCCTATTTCCATCTATAGGGGTATTTAGTCCTCCGGCTGTGTCGAGGTGTCTAGGTTTTGTTAGGCACACCCCACGGCTACTTCTAGTTGCGGTGTTAAGATCAAGGTTGCGGTCAGTATAGTTACCACCTACTCCAGTGAAAGTTATTCATGCTGCTCCAAGGTCACCTGATCATAACACTCATGTGGCCAGAATTCTGTGCATTGAAATGTGGTCTTTAAAAAGGTTGTTTGCTTAAAGAAGATGACAAGCATAAATAACACTGGTCTACAAAAAATAAAAATTTTCTGGCATGGACTTTAAGAACAGTTTTAGACTAATTTGAGGGTGCTGAATTCAAATCTGATCTTATAATTTCTCTATCACATCACGTTTTTGCGCTATAGGTATAAAGCCCATTTTCATGAATTCCATGATAAATATAAGTAGTGTATGAAAAGTGTCGGTTTATACGGTTCACTAAGGTAAGTTTAGTTGTCATTTAGTCTCCCAATAAATGTGAGAATATCTTTGTTTTCTTTGAACATGCATAATTCCCATTTGTTATGATAAGAAAGTAAACAAACAGTTTTCAACGTACACAACAGTCGTGTGCAGGTACTGTTTTACATATTGAAATTTTCAATGAATTTTGATATTTATTGTTTTTATCCTGCTGTTTTTCTGTTTTTTTGTTTGTGAATCAATACCTAAGGTGTGTGTGTTAGTGGGGGGGGGGGGGGGGGGGAGGGAGGGAGAAAGAAATTCAATGAACAACTCAGGTAGCTAACAACTTTTAGCTAGTATTTCTCTGCAGGATGTTTTGCTGATCTAACAATGGCCTCTACATCTCGCAGAAGACAGTGCTCAAATGATCCAAATATTTGTTGTTACATCTGTGGAAACTTTACTGTGAAGACTCAGAGGCGCAACATTATTGACTTTGTTAAGATGGTCTATTTTGCGTACTTCAAAGTAAAACTTGGAGACCAAGACAAGCATTGGGCTCCTCACAAAGTGTGCAAAACCTGTATTGAGAGCTTGAGATCATGGTCTCAAGGAAAGAATGCTAAACTTCAGTTTGGATTTCCTATGGTTCGGAGAGAACCAAGCAATAATTTAGAAGACTGCTATTTCTGCCTTGTCGATGTAAAAGGTTTCAATACGAAAAACAAGCAATATTTGCAATACCCGAGTATCCCTTCAGCTATTCGACCAGTTGCCCATAGTGAAGACATACCTGTTCCAAAATTTACTGCGCTTCCAGAAAACTTTGACACAGAACTCTCCTCACATTGTTATACTGATGAAGAAGACCGTCCAGATATTTTTCAGCCATGTGATGAAGATTGTGACAAACCAATTCTGTTTACTCAGTCTGCTTTGAATGATCTAGTGAGAGATCTTTATCTACAAAAAGAGTCTGCTGAACTATTAGCTTCAAGACTACAAGAGAATCGAATGTTGAAACCCGGTACAAGTGTCTCATTTTATCGTAACAGGGAAGCAGAACTGCATAAGTACTTCTATTCAGATGGCCAGCTTGTCTATTGTACTGATGTTGAAGGGCTACTTCTCTTTATGGGACTTCCAGCACATGATTCAAGGGATTGGAGGCTTTTTATTGATAGTTCCAAAAGAAGTTTAAAATGTGTTCTGTTACACAATGGAAATAAGTATGGCTATGTACCAATAGGTCATTCTGTAAAACTTAAAGATGAATATAAAAATATCAAGATTGTTCTAGAGAGGTTACAATATAATGTTCATGGGAGGTTAATTTGTGTTGATTTGAAAATGGTTAACTTTCTTTTGGGTCTGCAAGGAGGGTACACAAAACACCCTTGTTTTCTGTGCTACTGGGACAGTAGAGCTACAGCAGAGCATTGGATGAAAACTGAATGGCCTCAGCGACAGAGTTTGGCATCTGGCGATAAGAATGTCATCCATGATCCTCTAGTGGATAGGAAGGACATTGTCTTTCCTCCCTTAAGGTACCTTCACACATAACGATATCGTTAACGATATCGTTGCTTTTTGTGACCAACGATCAGGCCCCTGCTGGGAGATCGTTGGTCGCTGAGGAAAGTCCAGCACTTTATTTCGTCGCTGGACTCCCTGCAGACATCGCTGGATCGGCGTGTGTGACACCGATCCAGCGATGTCTTCACTGGTAACCAGGGTAAACATCGGGTTACTAAGCGCAGGGCCGCGCTTAGTAACCCGATGTTTACCCTGGTTACCAGCGTAAAAGTAAAAAAAACAAACACTACATACTTACCTACCGCTGTCTGTCCCCGGCGCTCTGCTTCTCTGCACTCCTCCTGCAATGGCTGTGAGCGTCGGTCAGCCGGAAAGCAGAGCGGTGACGTCACCGCTCTGCTTTCCGGCCGCTGTGCTCACAGCCAGTGCAGGAGGAGTGCAGAGAAGCAGAGCGCCGGGGACAGACAGCGGTAGGTAAGCATGTAGTGTTTGTTTTTTTTACTTTTACGCTGGTAACCAGGGTAAACATCGGGTTACTAAGCGCGGCCCTGCGCTTAGTAACCCGATGTTTACCCTGGTTACCCGGGGACTTCGGGATCGTTGGTCGCTGGAGAGCTGTCTGTGTGACAGCTCTCCAGCGACCAAACAGCGACGCTGCAGCGATCGACATCGTTGTCGGTATCGCTGCAGCGTCGCTGAATGTGAAGGTACCTTTACACATAAAACTTGGATTGATGAAGCAGTTCGTCAAAGCTCTCAATCACAGTGGAGAATGCTTTAACTATATATGTTCAACTTTTCCTGGTCTTAGTGAAGAGAAGAAAAAGGCTGGAATATTTGATGGACCTCAAATAAGAACACTTATGAGAGACCCAAATTTTATCACATCAATGAATGAGACAGAAGAAAGAGCTTGGAATGCATTTTGTAATGTGGTGCAGAATTTTCTAGGGAATAAGAAAGCAGACAACTATGAAGAGATTGTGGAGGAGCTACTAATGAGTCTGCGAAATCTTGGATGTAGAATGAGTATCAAGATTCACTATTTACACAGCCATTTGGAATTTTGTCTAGAGAACCTTGGGGATGTGAGCGAGGAACAAGGGGAGCTTTTCCTCATGACATTAAAACAATGGAAGAACGGTATCAAGGCCGGTGGGACTCACATATGATGGCTGACTATTGCTGGAGCTTGATGAGAGACAACCCAGAAGCTGTACACCACAGATCAGCCAAGAAAAGAAAGTTCAAATAACTTCCATTTGTCATTCATCTGCGTGCCATATACTGTATATGTGTTTTTATATTTTGTAGTTTAATTCTGTAAGTATATTTGATTTGCCGTACATACACTTTGTAATCTTTGTTATTCCTTGATTAAAAATATACATAGTAACATAGTTAGTAAGGCTGAAAAAAGACATTTGTCCATCCAGTTCAGCCTATATTCCATCATAATAAATCCCCAGATCTACGTCCTTCTACAGAACCTAATAATTGTATGATACAATATTGTTCTGCTCCAGGAAGACATCCAGGCCTCTCTTGAACCCCTCGACTGAGTTTTCCATCACCACCTCCTCAGGCAAGCAATTCCAGATTCTCACCGCCCTAACAGTAAAGAATCCTCTTCTATGTTGGTGGAAAAACCTTCTATCCTCCAGACGCAAAGAATGCCCCCTTGTGCCCGTCACCTTCCTTGGTATAAACAGATCCTCAGCGAGATATTTGTATTTTCCCCTTATATACTTATACATTGTTATCAGATCGCCCCTCAGTCATCTTTTTTCTAGACTAAATAATCCTAATTTCGCTAATCTATCTGGGTATTGTAGTTCTCCCATCCCCTTTATTAATTGTGTTGCCCTCCTTTGTACTCTCTCTAGTTCCATTATATCCTTCCTGAGCACCGGTGCCCAAAACTGGACACAGTACTCCATGTGCGGTCTAACTAGGGATTTGTACAGAGGCAGTATAATGCTCTCATTATGTGTATCCAGACCTCTTTTAATGCACCCCATGATCCTGTTTGCCTTGGCAGCTGCTGCCTGGCACTGGCTGCTCCAGGTAAGTTTATCATTAACTAGGATCCTCAAGTCCTTCTCCCTGTCAGATTTACCCAGTGGTTTCCCATTCAGTGTGTAATGGTGATATTGATTCCTTCTTCCCATGTGTATAACCTTACATTTATCATTGTTAAACCTCATCTGCCACCTTTCAGCCCAAGTTTCCAACTTATCCAGATCCATCTGTAGCAGAATACTATCTTCTCTTGTATTAACTGCTTTACATAGTTTTGTATCATCTGCAAATATCGATATTTAACTGTGTAAACCTTCTACCAGATCGTTAATAAATATGTTGAAGAGAACAGGTCCCAATACCGACCTCTGCGGTACCCCACTGGTCACACCGACCCAGTTAGAGACTATACCATTTATAACCACCCTCTGCTTTCTATCACTAAGCCAGTTACTAACCCATTTACACACATTTTCCCCCAGACCAAGCATTCTCATTTTGTGTACCAACCTCTTGTGTGGCACGGTATCAAACACTTTGGAAAAATCGAGATATACCACGTCCAATGACTCACCCTGGTCCAGCCTATAGCTTACCTCTTCATAAAAACTGATTAGATTGGTTTGACAGGAGCGATTTCTCATAAACCCATGCTGATATGGAGTTAAACAGTTATTCTCATTGAGATAATCCAGAATAACATCCCTCAGAAACCCTTCAAATATTTTACCAACAATAGAGGTTAGACTTACTGGCCTACAAAATGTAGTACCAAAAATCATGTGTTTTTATCATAAAACATTAGATAGGAGTAATTTTTATCAAAAATTGAAAATTTCTTGAAATCCTGATGTGATAGCCAAAAACGGAGTTCATATTTGTAATCAGCAGCCAAAATTGACTTAAAATATGTTTTAAAACCTTTTGCCAGAGAAAATTGCATTGACCAGTGTAAAATTTGGTGAGGGTGAAATTCTGGTCTCAGAGGTGATCTTAACTGACCATCAAATTGTGGCTCAAAATCCCTTCCCTTGACCCGAGCGCTATGTCCAGCTATTGCCCCATATCTTTGCTACCATTTGCTTCCAAACTTCTTGAGCAGCACATCCACGCTGAACTTTCCTCTCACCTTGCATCTAACTTGCTCTTCGATAACCTACAATCTGGCTTCCGTCCCCACCATTCCACTGAGACTGCCCTGACCAAACTAACGAATGACTTACTTACAGCCAAACCTAACAGACAATTCTCTATACTCCTCCTTCTAGACCTGTCCTCTGCCTTCGACACAGTTGACCACTGCCTCCTACTACAGATCCTCTCTTCCTTTGGTGTCAAAGACCTTGCCCTACCCTGGATCTCCTCATACCAACCGCATATTTAGCGTTTCCTACTCCCATACTACCTCTTCCTCTCGCCCCCTCTCTGTTGGTGTCCCTCAAGGCCCGGTCCTAGGACCCCTTCTCTTCTCAATCTATACCCTTGGGATAACTCATAAAGTCCTATGGCTTCCAGTACCATCTATATGCTGATGACACTCAGATCTACATCTCTGGCCCAGATGTCACCTCTCTGCTCTCCAGAATCCCAGAGTGTCTATCAGCCAAATCCTTCTTCTCCTCTCGCTTCCTCAAACTCAATGTGGACAAATCTGAACTAATTATGTTTCCTCCATCTCGCACACCTTCCCTACCTGATCTATCTATCACAATAAATGAATTCACACTTTCCCCTGTCCCGCTAATCCGCTGCCTCTGTGTAACCCTTGACTCTGCCCTGTCCTTCAAACCGCACATCCAAGATCTCGCCACCTCCTGTCGCCTCCAGCTCAAAAATATTTCCAGAATCCATCCTTTCCTCAACCCTCACTCTACCAGAATAAGGATAACAACAGACATGGATTCTTTACTGTTAGAGCAGTGAGACTATGGAACTCTCTGCCATATGATGTAATGAGTGATTCATTACTTAAATTTAAGAGGGGACTGGATGCCTTTCTTGAAAAGTATAATGTTACAGGGTATATATACTAGATTCCTTGATAGGGCGTTGATCCAGGGAACTAGTCTGATTGCCATATGTGGAGTCGGGAAGGAATTTTTTTTCCCCAATGTGAAGCTTACTGTTTGCCACATGGTTTTTTTGCCTTCCTCTGGATCAACATGTTAGGGCATGTTAGGTTAGGCTATGGGTTGAACTAGATGGACTTAAAGTCTTCTTTCAACCTTAATAACTATGTTACTATGTAAAATGCTTGTGCATGCCCTACTCATCTCCCGCCTCAACTACTCCAACATCCTCCTTTGTGGCCTACCCTCTAACACTCTCGCACCCCTCCAGTCCATCCTTAACTCTGCTGCCCGACTAATTAATCTCTCTCCTCGCTACACTCCTGCTTCCCCTTTTTGCAAATCCCTTCACTGGCTCCCAATTTCCCAGCGTATCCAGTTTAAACACTGACCTACAAAGCCATCCATAACCTTTCTCCTCCGTATATTTCCGAACTAATCTATCAATATCTTCCCTCACGTAATTTCCGGTCCTACCAAGACCTCCTTCTCTCCTCCATGCTTATTCGCTCCTCACCCAATCGCCTCTAAGACTTCTCCTGAATATCCCCCATCATCTGGAATTTTGTGCGCCAACATGTCCGGTTATCCACCACATTTGGATCCTTCAAATGGAACCTGAAAACCCATCTCTTCAAAAAAGGTTACAACCTGTAATGACCGCACAGCCACCTCAACACCATCGGAGCTACTGCAACCCCCGTCCTACTGTCTCCTTCCCCACCATCCTGTAGAATCTAAGCCCGCAAGGGCAGGGTCCTTTTCCCTCTGTATCAGTCTGTCATTGTTAGCTTTGTTCACTGTAAGTGATATTTGTGTTTTGATTTAACCCCGTCTAATGTACAGCACCATGGAATTATTGGTGCTATATAGATAAATAATAATAATAATAATAACTACCACTGGATGTGGCTTGGGCTCTTACCCTCATTTATAGAAAGCTAAGGTAACACAACATGGCTTCTTTTCCTGTCATTATTTTGCAACACGGTTGGTGAGCCAAAATCAAGAGTGGAACCTACAGAGAGAAAATGATAGGATTTAATTCACCACTCACTTGTTTTAATTTGCAAATGCACTGAGGTGTGAGAGGGGTCCAACATAGTAAGCTCACTGTATGCCCCAATTTGTCATTCTTTTTGCACTTTTTTTGGTATAAAAGTTTGAATTTTAAGCATTTTTTGTGCCAAATTCATTATGGCTTTGGCATTATTTTTATAATAGTTTATGTTAAGTCCTTCACATATTTGGGCTTTTATAACAGTATGGGTGTGTTTTTCATTTTCCACTTGCGACTTTTTGAAATGTTGGTAAATTTTTGAACAAAGGTACCCCAGAACCTAGGGTATGTGCACACGTCAGGATTTTTTCCTGACAAAATCCTGAGTATTCTGCCAGAAATCCGCGTGCATCTGCACAAAAAATGCGGAATGCATTCTAAAAGATAGGAGGCATAATGTTAGCGTTTTTTTACCGGATTTATAGCGTTTTTATGGCGAAATTCCGCAAAAAAAACGCTAAAAATCCTGACGTGTTCACATACCTTAAGGGTGCAGATGTTAGCGTTTTTTTCCGCAAAAAAAACGCATTCCGCAAAAAATCCGGACATGCTCTATCTTTTTCCGGATTTTTTGCGGATTTCCTATCGAAAAGGTCATTCAGGGAAAAAAAAAAACGCAAAAAATCCACGCAAAAAATGAGCAAAAAACGCGCAAATTCTGCGAGAAATCCGCGCGAAAAAAGCACGCGGATTTCTGGCAGAATACTCAGGATTTTGTCAGGAAAAAATCCTGATGTGTGCACATACCCTAATGCAGAACAAAATCGTGTCTATTTTTTTTATTTTACACAGTTGAAGACTAATCTGCGACATCTTAAAGTATCTGGCAACATTTTGTTCTAAAAAGGCGCAGAGATGCAAAAGAGAAAAACAGCAACTTTTCATTTGTGCCATATCTATAAAACATCATGTGCCATTATAATGAATATTTCAAAATTTCCCGTGGTGTAAACAGAAAGGCAAGTCAGAATTGGTGCCGAAAAGAAGAACCATAAAACAACGGCAAAATTGTGGGCTTTTACCTTTTCACCGAACTTTATTTTTTTTTGCAATTTTCTTTCCACTATACTTTAAAATAAATTGTGTTTTTCAAAACTAGAGCCCATGCCACAAAAAAAGAACATCCTCATATGTCTATGTCAGTGCAAAAATAAAAAAAAGTTATAGCTATTTAAAAGAAGAGAGGAAAAAAATGAAAATCGGCTGGGAAGGGTTTAAACATACTAGTTGCAAAAGTACACAACCCAACAAACATAAATAACGCCTTTCTGTGACTTATGTATAAAGTGTATGCCAATTGGGCTATGTTGTCTGCAGCACTGATGTCGCGCTGAATTTTCCCCCAAAATTAAATTTATGGTGAATAAATTCGCGTGAATCTCAATACTGGAAAGTTTGTAGTTGCTTGGAAAACACACGTGGGGAGAAGGGAGAGAAAGGCGACACTACAAGCCATAAGAGCTTACACTCTACAGGAGAGAGAGAGAGAGGACCCCGCTGACCATAAGAGCTTACACTCTACAGGAGAGAGAGGACCCCACTGACCATAAGAGCTTACACTATACAGGAGAGAGAGGTCCTCACTGACCATAAGAGCTTACACTCTACAGGAGAGAGAGGACCCCACTGACCATAAGAGCTTACACTATACAGGAGAGAGAGAGAGAGGACCTCACTGACCATAAGAGCTTACACTATACAGGAGAGAGAGTACCCCGCTGACCATAAGAGCTTACACTCTACAGGAGAGAGAGTACCCCGCTGACCATAAGAGCTTACACTATACAGGAGAGAGAGAGAGAGGACCCAGCTGACCATAAGAGCTTACACTCTACAGGAGAGAGAGTACCCCGCTGACCATAAGAGCTTACACTATACAGGAGAGAGAGAGAGAGGACCTCACTGACCATAAGAGCTTACACTATACAGGAGAGAGAGAGAGAGAGGACCCCGCTGACCATAAGAGCTTACACTCTACAGGAGAGAGAGTACCCCGCTGACCATAAGAGCTTACACTCTACAGGAGAGAGAGAGAGAGGACCCTGCTGACCATAAGAGCTTACACTCTACAGGAGAGAGAGAGAGAGGACCCCGCTGACCATAAGAGCTTACACTCTACAGTAGAGAGAGGACCCCGCTGACCATAAGAGCTTACACTCTACAGGAGAGAGAGGACCCCGCTGACCATAAGAGCTTACACTCTACAGGAGAGAGAGAGAGAGGACCCCGCTGACCATAAGAGCTTACACTATACAGGAGAGAGAGAGAGAGGACCCCACTGACCATAAGAGCTTACACTCTACAGGAGAGAGAGAGAGAGGACCCCGCTGACCATAAGAGCTTACACTATACAGGAGAGAGAGAGAGGACCCCACTGACCATAAGAGCTTACACTCTACAGGAGAGAGAGGACCTCACTGACCATAAGAGCTTACACTCTACAGGAGAGAGAGGACCTCACTGACCATAAGAGCTTACACTCTACAGGAGAGAGAGGACCTCGCTAACCATGTTCATAATTGGCAGCCTTATAGAAACCCTTGTTCCCAGCAACCCAGTGGGACCACCAGCAATCTGGATGCTCTCCCTTATGTTATAGATTGGGGATAACTTCCAAACTTGGTGCACACCCTTCAAAGCACCAATCACAGAGCAGCTTTTATTTTACCAGAGCAGTTTAAGAAATTAAAGCTGAGCTCTCATTGCTTGCTATGGACAACAAAGACAGTTTTTCTTTTTGGACGCTATTGATGAATGAGCCTCATGCACCTTGCGCATCAGAATCTGAAGCTGCAGCTCCCCGATAAATCCGTTTGTGTTGGATGATGAGATCCTCACGCTCCATTTCTGCCAGTTATCGTGTAAAATCAGCGTCTTCTGTGCTTCAGTGCACAGACTCGCAGCCATCCTACCATCCTAGACCCTTTGTCCCTGCTCCGAGGCAAACAAAACACAAGAAATCCATTTGTGTTTTAGATATTTCTGTAATGCTTTGTGCAAAATGTAATACTGGAATCGCTGGATTTGTGTCTGATACATATTATTGCATTAAATCATAGCACCCCTTATCTGCTGGGAGCCATCATGACATCCAGACCAATATCCCCCCCTCCAATTTAATAAAGAGTCGAGCCGTTATATTTTATCGTGACGGGCTTTGTGTTGGCTCGGAGCTTTTATTGTCCCCGGCTGTGCATGATCACGACGTTCATCATCTCGCCACTATTTTGTTGTCTGTGTCCTGTGTTCCTATTCAGCCGTCGCTAAGCAACAAGAAAACCGATGTCTGTTTCCCTGATCTATAACATGGTCCGTGCTAATCAGGCAAATCCATGTGGATAATGTGACCGGCGTCAGCCAACCAGAAGCCGATCAGCGCCTGTGTGTATCGCTGGCTGCTTCCCATCTTCTTATATCTGAAGCAGCCTGGATGCCGGGGCTGAGCACTAGCTGATGCAGCGCGGCTTAGACACATCGGAGAAGCCATGGTCGTACTAACTACCCCGCGATCACCCTGTATCAATGAGAATAATGGCCAAGAACACAAGGAATGGAGCTTCGAAGAGGATGACCATGGCAACAAGTAAAGTTTTGTTATATCTACGCTACGCCTAGCAAAACCCAACCCTGATACATATAAATTTATACGCGGATTTATATATTAGAAATGTATCCTATACTATATATTATGCATTGCAATCGTAAATAAATATATATATATATATATATATATATATATATACACGCACACATATACATAGTCTTGCAAATGTAACTTGCAAACATTGCATGTTATACTGTAACTTACAATATACTGTATCTAACCACATACACATACATAGACATGCTTATGTTACACACATTATATATATATATATATATATATATGCACACACATGCATGCATTATATACACTACTTATACGGTACTTCTATATATATATATATATATATATATATATATATTATATATATATTGCAAATATTACAATATACTGTATCTAACCACATACATATACATGCTTATGTTACACACACTATATATATATATATATACATATATATATATGCACACACATGCATGCATTATATGCACTACTTATCTAGCACTTATATATATATACACATATATATTGCAAATATTACAATATACTGTATCTACATACATATACGTACATATATATATATACATACACACCCACTTGCATGCATTTCATGCACAACTATATATATATATATATATATATATATATATACACATGTGCACTGCATGCACTAATTATATATACACACACACATGCATTACATACATATATTTTGCAAATTCAACAGGATAACTTGTACATGCTTTTGAAAACAGCTCTGTGAGTACAGCACTATACTGTGAAATCCTATATATTTTTCTCCATTTACTTCCACATACTCACTCACAAATATACATGCATGATACAGCCACATATATACCTGCAATATGGACGTGTGTATATGCATTCTATTCTATCCTCAAATCTTTGCAAACAAATCTGACTACACAATTGCATGCTACATGTATATATATATATATATATATATATATATATGTATATATATATATATATATATATTCTACATGATTTCATGTTATACAGTAATTTCATATTTATTTTTATATATATATATATATATATATATACATACACACACATCACATATATGTATATAAACACACTAAGTTACAGTTTAGCATACCGTATGTGGAGTTGTTGCATTGTTTGCACAAACATTTCTATCTGCGAGATTCCAGTGTTTTCCACGGACACAGGTTTCCCATACTGTACCGTCCTTACGTTATTGCTTTGCATTGGAAACAATTACTATTATTGTTATCACTGGGCTTAGTCGCTTACTATTGTTCTCTGTTTTTTTTACAAACTTCTTTTGAGAACATGTTTGCAGAACAATGTTATCATTATCTTTTTTTTTTTGGCATCAATAAATTATCACTTTACGTTCGTCCAATATCCAGTTTGTCAATCAGATGGCATAAAGAAAGGGAACAGTAACATCTGTTTACTAGACAAAGGGAACGGCCTGAGCCTGTAGCTTTACTACGGCGTGATAGTACTATGGCCTCAGTGTGCCACGTCGCCAGCCTTGTGATAGGAATGTTTATCATGGTGACAGCTTGGCATGATCCCACTGTGGACTGAATGAGACATTGTGCTTCACCCTTTAAGGCACTATGAACTGATTTACACTATCGCTGCTTTTTTAGCTTTTTCTTTTCTGCCAAATGTGATAATTATCAACCATTATAGCAATAATGGAAGGAGCAAAAAAAGTGAGCTGTGCAGACACCGCTGTAATGTCAGCTGGCTTTTCTGTTAGCTGGCAGAGCTCTATTGTATGTATACAGAATACATATATATATGTTGTGCTTATATTTGCGTATAATGCCTGATGAAAAAATATGCATTAATTAACAGAGGAATAACTGAGCATGGACACTGAGGTTCTTTGCACTGGAGATATATGAGATAAAGTACAGATCATGGGGGCAGGGATTACACCAGACTTCCCCTTAAACGATACCACTTACCAGCCTGAAAGGGATGATAACAGAGAACAATAGATTGCAGACATAAAGATGAAACAGAGTCTTTCCTAAAAGGGCTATTTTTATTTATTTATATCATTCTGGATTGCTTTATGTAAAAAAAAATAAAAAAAATTGCAAAATAATCAATTACCAATCGTACGAGTGATCAGTGAAAGTATCTAGGTCATGGTGCTCCTTCTGTTGGCCGCTATGATCATTACTTTACTACTCCTGCATTTTATAAGTTGTGGTCTTTGGGGTTCGTTCTCTTACTATAGGGTCAGCAGGCCATAGATTATGACATTATATGTCCACAGGCTTCAGCATGTTGGATGGGATCTGCTGCTTGCTGATGCCTTGGGCTGCCATGACGGGGCAGCAGAGACCCAACGGGACTGGCTCTTTCTGTCTGTTTCCCTTTGTGTTGTTCCCCTGCTCTTGCTAATGTTGGAGGAGAGGATGATCAGGCTCATAAAGAAAAGTATGACGAGCACTATTCACATGTTCAATTTTCACATGCAATTGCTGTAGATGGGACACAAGCTGGTCCGAACACTGGTCCGCTAACCTCAGGGGTGGACGTATAATTGGTGCAACCTGTGCACGAGGGTCCAAAAGGTAAGGGGGTCACATCTGCCTCTAAAGCAGGTGGAATTGTATATTATGGGGAGCTATTGGGCTGTAACAGGACCTTATGTTGGTCTTGCACAGGGGCCTCTTCTGTCTGTGTCCGCCAATTGCTAAAGTCAATGAGACAATTCGCACCAGCGATTTTCTGCAGAGAACCTCAGGAGAGAGAATGCGCTGCTTTGGAAACAGTGTCAGAAAAGTCTCTGAAGCTCCAAGTCCATGGGTCACTGAGAAAGTAGAAACAGATTACTGATTCATCTCCTTTGTAAAATCCATTGATGAAACACTAAAGGGTCTGACTGCCGCCTCAGCTGTAGGGTTAAGTGACCCCCATAGTATGAGATGGCTAAGAGCTCTCTGCTCGCATTATGTTATTGTTTTGGCAGGTGAAGCGTGGTAAATGGACGCTCAGAATCACTAATCCCATATCAGCCCAGCATGAATAGAAGAGGAGAGCGCAGTGAGTGCACGTTTTGCTCTTGCGCAGCTTTGTCCTGACTTTCCGCGGTTCCAGACACGGCCGTACAGCTATCTCTACAGTACAGCTAAATGCCTGCGGCTGTTACTAAAGCAACGAGCTTCTGTGCTCCCTCTATGTGGTGCATGGAAATAAACCGAATGACTCCAGCAATAAGTCGTTATGTAACGTGCGGTAATCAGCGGCCATCAGCTTAGCCGGGGTTCTCACATCCGACATTCACGCTTCAGCCACGTTCACACTTTCAGTATTCGGTCAGTATTTTACATCAGTAGACCGAATACATCAGAAGTGGGTACAAAATTAGAAGCAGCGACGCGTTTCTATCACTTTTCCTCTGATTGTTCCACTCCTGGTTTCGGCTTACAAATACTGATGTCAAATACTGACCAAATACTGAACGTGGCCTTCAAGTGAGGACTGCGATTTCTGGACTGACTGAAACTCAACAGCCCTCATTCAGTGGCCCCATCGGGGCTTAAGTCTGAACCCTCCCCAAAATGGAATTTGGGCATATGCGCCGTTAGGGCCATCGACTGTAATGGTGCCAACATGCGCTCCGCCATGCATCATTTTCGAGTGTATACGCCTAGTAGCGCCATCAGTAGGCGTATATGTCTGAAAATGACGCGCGTCATAGGACATGTTGACTCTGCCGGCACCATCATAGTCTATAGCCCTGACAGAGCATACGCCTGAATTCCGTTTTGTGGGGAGATTTCGGGCACAATCCCTAATGGGACCAATGAATGGGTGCCAAAATGCAGTGTGAACTCACCCTAAGTTATGGTATTACATGTTGGAAAGACTATTTTAAGGGATAGTAAATGGTTTAAAAAACTTCTTTTTACTTCCAAAAGCAGCTCCACTCCTGTGTACAGTAGTTTGCATGGACTATTGCAGCTCTGCCCCATTCACTTCAATAGGGTTTTTACTTAAAGAAATCAGCCATCTTTTACTGAATTAGAAGAATCCCATTAATGTGTGCTAGACTCCGAAGCAACCTAGGTTCTTTATAGAAAAAAGTAACGATGTGGCCCCATAACAAAACATGGGAACGAGCCACACTCCAAAATATAAGCTTTGCCTCCTAGTGAGCCCAGGTCTTCTTTCTGACTTTACTTCTTTTCCGACATTTTCCCGCCTGCAGTTCACCTCTGAGCGGAGACGGACCTCTGATCTGCTGCAGAATAGTTCAAATATCCAACACCCCAGTACTTATAGCCATAATTACAGATCTTAGTAATCATTGTCGGCCATAACCCGTCCTTGGCAAAATGCCAATCTGGAGATCACTGCAGGGCAAACAAATTGGCACCAAATTCCCATTTCTATGGCCAATTTGTGTCAGACAATGGATGAACCATTCTTCTTTGTGAGCCACAAATTCTGCTACATCTTGTGCCCTTTTGTCCCTTTTACCGGTCTGTTATAATCTGGGCTGCATGGTTCAATATACATAATAATAGTCATTATTTTGCTATTTTTTTAGGGATCGAGTGGGATTGAAATCTTATTAGATTTTGTTGTTCGATTACTAGCACGAACTCTATTTTTATCAATTCATAAATATCTTTTATTACATGTGTAAGAGCCATGTAATCTATTGCATTACCCCAAATTTCTACATTTTCCGAAAGCGTAATCTATAATGACCACTAGGTGGCGCAATAAAAAATATAAGAGCAGGTTGCTCCAAGAGTGCGGGCATTGCATTCTAAGAAGCACAAGAACACAATGGCAAGGAAGAAACCAGAAGGAGTGGAAAGATTGTTCCTCGCTCTGCCAGGGTGTCTTGGAAAACAATCTGTTGCAGTTTTTTTAAATCCAGATTTTCTGATGATGGAACTGTATGAAAATAATCTATTTTCTTTCGGCTTATGAGCACTTATACTTCTGTGAATATCTCTGTCCGATACAATGTCAAGGAGATATTTGAGTTTTCCTTATAAGTGAGGAGCAATTCTTAATCTATCCATAGAAGTATGAGGACGGATGACAATGACTTGTTCTCAAAAGTTTCGTAGAAATTGGTGTTAATGCCCAGGATGAAGAAAACAGCGCCACACCTGCCCACAGGTCGTCTATGGTATTGCAGCTCAGCTCCATTCATGAAAATGGTAGATCAAATCTTGGAAAACCTTAATTGTTCCTTTAAGACACTGGATCCAATCTGTCCTAAGCTTTAATGGGAAGGAAATTTCAGGTCTGCAAGAAATGACACTTCCTTTATTAGTTTTACAGTGATAGCCAGGCCCGGAGTCCAGAGACATAACTCTACAGTACATATACTTGTGAATGTTGCAGTAGGCCCTCTGTCCAATCCAAAATGATCAATAACAGATCGCGGTTGCGCATATCCGGTGATGTTTTTCTTCCTGAGATATGGCCTCATCCTCCCTGTACAGAAATCTAGCCTTTTTATCCAAATGGGCGTGGACATAAAATCATTTATGCTGGAGTCTTCTTGTGAACCACACCCACTTGGTCAAAAATTGCTAGATTTACATATAGAGAAGAGGGGTCATATCTCAGGAAGGGAACTGCTGCATCAAGGGCCCTTATTGAATTTGCGCCTTTTTTTGTCTAGTTTTTAATGTTTTGATTTTCATCAAATTCTTCTCATTTTTGTACTTCTATATGTGTTCGAGCACGATTTGATTCTACAAATGATACTAATATAGATTGCTCATGTATAGCAAGAGACCTTTTCAGAATGCATACCTTTCAGCTAGGACCTTTGACATATTTGGTTAATAAGGGATGCCCCTGTACCTTGCGGACCCTACAAAGGAGGTGTACCCTTAGTAGGCAGCCCTTGTCATTTCAGAATCAGACGGATCAATGACTGATGATCTCACACGTGATGTCACGGTGCAGGTGCGATGATGTCATAAGTCTCAAACACGCGGCCCAAGACACCCATACTCAACATGTGTCTCGCTATTGACTACCCACAATTTTGGATAAACTAGGGTCAAAGGTTGGAAAAGTTCAATTCTTTTTCCAAAAATAATGTAATAACCCATAGATGAATTTCTCCTGGCAGCCAGCTAGGTTATCTGCAGACGTTTGATCGCTTCTGTTCCTAATTCTTCACGTGAGTCATCATCCACATTGGTACAGCTCGTTCCAGAACACCGGCTATCTCGATACGTGCGGCAGAATGTTTTCGAGACATGAAAGGGCCATTGTCTTCAGCAATTCAACCACTTTCCCAGGGATTCCCACCTCTCCTCATCACCGGTGGGGTGACTCAACAAGCACACTACTATTTCGGAGTGAAAAATACATCAATGGTTGGATAAAATAACCACAATAGCCACGTCATTTAACGTCGCGCAGTACGAAAGTGACTGTAATTTGCGCACGGTACGCCCAGTAACTACTAACTTGCATTTTCCCAAAAAATTCCACCTCGGCGCTCTGTGCGCATACAGCTGCGTATTATTCATCGGCTGTAAATAGGAAATCATTGCACGCCGGGTGGCAGAACATAAACAGATCCGCTTTGTGTCTTCTGTATTGTACGTGCTCCCGTGTTCTTTACTTAACAGGTTTTTTATTCTTCTCCTAAAATGCTATAGGATTGGAAGTGACGAGAGGCTTGCCTGCAGATTCCTACTGAAATTAACAATCAGAACAGATTGGCTGTGTTTGTAAGAACATAAAAAGCAAGAAGAACAAAGGATATAATTTTTTCCCCCGATTTTCTTGTAGTGTGCTCCTTCCGACTCTAGATGGCAGGGTAGTTGAAGAGAGGCGTAAAGGCGTCAAAAATAATCAACCTCTGCAAGGAAATCAGCCCAAGGTTCCGAAACCTTTCACCGGATTGTCACGGTTCCTTGTCTAATGCACAAAAAGACAATAACACTACAGTGGTTCCTTCAACCCACTTGTCAGAAAATATCATAGCATGGTCTTTAAAGAAGATCTGTCACCGGCCATAATATGTCTTTTGTTTAATGCCACTGTTCTCCTCAATCCGGTGATGTTTTTCTTTTGTTCCTGGGCCTCTCCGTTCCTGAGATATGGCCTCCTCTTCCCTGCAGAAGGAATCTAATCTTTTTATCCAAATGGGCGTGGTCATGAATTATTTTATGTGGGAGTCATCTTGTGAACCACACCCAGTTGGAAAAAAAAATTTGCATAGGGAAGAGGGGGGGGGTGCTTTTGTAGATGGCTGATAATCATTGTAGAACCGTTCATTAGACTTTTGTGTCTAGAATTAATAAGGATTTAAGTCCAGAAAATATAAGTTATACTGAAAGGGATTGTCCAGGACTTTAATATTGATGGCATAGCCTCAGCGTAGGTCATCAATGTCTGATTGGTCGGGGTGCGACACCGTGCACCCCGCTAATCAACTGTTCCGAGTGTTGGTGGCGGCCGAACTGCTAATTAACGGAGTTGCACAGCTCCATCGACTGTATAGTGGCCGCTGCAGGGTACTGCACATCCGCCTCCTAGTCAAATCAATGGGGGGCAGATGTTCAGTACCCAGCCATGGCCACTAGTGCGTCGACGAAGCTGCGGTGTACCGTAACGGAGTAGTTCCGGCTGCCGACGATGTTGTGAACAGCTGATCAGTGGGAGCCATCAATGTTGTGGGAGCCATCAATGTTACGGCCCATTGAATAATTCCCCATAAAACGATACATTAATCTGACCAGCTTCTCCTGCTCTGAAGCGTGCTGCTGGAAAATCAGGCTTCATGCACAATGTGACAAGTTCCCTTTGTACAAAAGCATCTGTGTGCCCAAATATTAATAAACTTAATAATAAACTTAAAACAAAAACATAAATGTTTCCGTTTTTTTTATTTACGGTGAATATTGTTTTATTGTTGCACAGCAACAGTTCAGAGATAGATGATGTCGGGGAAGATAAGGCTACGGCATGTCTGACAAGATAAGCCACCGCTAGTGATGAGCGAACGTGCTTGGATAAGGTGTTATCTCAGCATGCTCAGGTGCCAACTGAGGGACTTTGGCATGCTCGAATAATGTGTCCCAGTCCACGCGCCTGCATGTGTTACGGCTGTTCGAAAGTCCAATCCCGCATGTTTTGCGGCTCTTGAACATCCGCTGGGATTCGAACATATTTTTTGAGCACGCCGAAGTCACTCAGCTAGCACCCGAGCATGGCGGATAACACCTTATCCTAGCATGTTCGCTCATCAATAGCCACCGCCAAAGGAGTCTGGCAGCGGTTCTATCGTACAGAACACAGGAGCGCCTTTTTATTTACTGCAAAGGGGCGGGGTTCTCAGAATTTTTAATTATTCTCTGATTTATTACCCAGTGAGCTCCGCCCCCTTGGAATTGATCATAAAAATTTGCACTGAATAAAAAGTTCCATATCTCAGGAATCGGACTGATAAAAAAACAAACGAAAGAATATTCAAGAGAGCAAATACTGAACACTTTTGACCTAATGACAAGTCCTCTTATAACCGGCTCGGAAAGTCCTCTTCTTGCCGGCGGCGTCCATAGTTGTAACAGCTGGTAACAGTTCAGTAATGATCCTGCATCAGATTACTGCCGTCCACCGCAGGTTATTATGGTTTGCTTCCTGAAATTAGCTTATAAGTGTAATTAAGACCACTTCGCTTTCCACTTTTAGAAACTGACAAATAAACTTAAATTAAGAAGTCATCCACGTTCATTAGTCTGTTTCACATAGATGGGTAATTAAGGAAAGGAGGAAAGTGTGGGCTGCACATCGGCCTCCATGCAGCTGTAATACTGCGCCCATAAACCTTTGTAGGACCGGACTGGACCTCCTCATGCCCCTGGTTTAATACAGACGATTATAGAAGTTTATTTGTTGGTGGATTTTATACTAACCTAATGGAGAATAGACCCATAACGTGGTGCTGTAAAGAGACACAGTTGACAGTGTTTTCACATTGCATTTCCAATGCGTTTTTGGAGATGATTTTCCAAAAATGTGTTAAAAACGCAAATATTTTACCTTGTTTTGGAAAATCGTCACAAAAAAAGCATCCAAAATGAACACGGCTTAAAGAGATTGCCCGCTAGTTTTACATTGATGCCCTATCCTTAGGATAAGGCATCATTGTCTGGCTGGCCTTGGTCCTGCACTTGGCACCCGCCAATCAGCTCTTATTGGTGCCAGCGGTGACGGCCGTCATCTGGAAGAACTGACTTGCGGAGCTTGGCTGTGTACTTGTACTGGTCGTCGTGGGGTACTAAACATCCGCCTAAGGCCGGTTTCACACGTCAGTGGCTCCGGTACGTGTGGTGACAGTTTCCTCACGTACCGGAGACACTGACTCACGTAGACACATTAAAATCAATGTGTCTCTGCACATGTCAGCGTGTTTTCACGGACCGTGTGTCCGTTTGAAAAACACGGAGACATGTCAGTGTTCGTGGGAGCGCACGTATTACACGGACCCGTTAAAGTCAATGGGTCTGTGTAAAACACGTACCGCACACGGATGTTGTCCGTGTGCAGTCCGTGTGCCGTGCAGGAGACAGCGCTACAGTAAGCGCTGTCCCCCCAGTGTGGTGCTGAAGCCGCCATTCATTTCTTCTCCAGCAGCGTTCGCTGGAGAGAAGATATGAAAAATCCTTTTTTTTTTTTTTTTTTGGGTGTTTAAAGGGACTCTGTCACCTGAATTTGGAGGGAACAATCTTCAGCCATGGAGGCGGGGTTTTTGGGGTTTTTGATTCACCCTTTCCTTACCTGCTGGCTGCATGCTGGCTGCAATATTGGATTGAAGTTCATTCTCTGTCCTCCGTAGTACATGCCTGCATAAGCCTTGTGCAGGCATGTACTACGGAGGACAGAGAATGAACTTCGATCCAATATTGCAGCCAGCATGCAGCCAGCGGGTAAGGAAAGGGTGAATCAAAAACCCCGCCTCCATGGCTGAAGATTGTTCCCTCCAAATTCAGGTGACAGTGTCCCTTTAAAAAAAAGATCCCTGTCCCCAACACCCTCCCACCCCCTGTGCACCACCCGGCTGTTAATAAAATACTTACCTTACGCTGTCTCCTGCACGGTGCGTGTGGTACCCAGTCGGCACACGGATGCCGCACGTGTGCCACACTGATGTGCCACGTGAGCACACGGAAACACGGACACGGATAATTCCGGTACCAATTTTTCCTATACCGGAATTATCTGGACGTGTGAGACTGGCCTAACTATTCAATTGAAAAGGAGCGGATGTGCGGTAACAAGCCGCGGCCACTACAAGTAGATGGCCAGCTCCACAAGGAAGTCCTTTGCTGGCTCTGATAACAGCTGATCGGCGGGGGTGCCAAGTGCCGGACCCCGACAGATCAGACATTGATGACCTATCATAAGTATAGGTCATTAGTGTGAAAGTAGAAAACCTCTTTAAGGGTATTCTCTAATTTTAAGGGCTACAATGTTGATGACCTACCCCAAGGGCTTCTACAAATGACCATATTTTTGGACCAAAATGACCAATGTTAGTCTATGGTGCCACTCACACAGGCTCGGACTGGCTCACAGGAGAACAGCAGAATCCTCCGGTGGGCCATCACCCTCTTATATCAGCGGTACTTAGTGGAGAGAAAACTAGGAGACAAGAAGCGCAATAGGGTCTTATGCGATGATACAGATAAATAAGAGATGTAGGACCACTCACCTGGTATGGTTGCAACACCTCTGGCGTTGGTTACCGGTGGGCCCTTGGCAGCACAGTCCTACACTGTACTCACGTGTCGAATTTTTTCCTCAAACAGAGCCGGTCCAAGGGAAAAAATGAAGTATTCCCGAGTCTGATTCAATATTCGGATCACACTCAGCCATGCAAGTCAATGAGTCAGTGGAAATTATCAGACTGCACTCAGATGACATCTAAGTGCAGTCCGATTTTCATGGACTGATAAAATGGAGAAGATGGACACTTATTTTTATACATCTTCTCCTCATTCGAGAAAATTGGATCACACTGTGATCACACTATGCTGACCCTCTGCTCAGAAAATAAGTATAATAGGCCCGACATCAGTGTTTACTTTCAAAACTACTATTGCTATGGGCATCAGCTCTTTTTTTGGTGCACCATTTTGAGTTCCTCCTTTGCCTGGTGCCCATAGCAACCATTCTACCCAGCAAAAATGAACATAATGGTTTCTCTGGGCAACCGCTTTACTCCTCACCTCCATTAGTATTAATGCACGTCCTTCTAACATAAAAAAAACTGTCATTGTTATCCACGATAACCAATCAGAGCTCAGCTTTCATCTTTGAAACTGCTCTGGTAATATGAAAGCTGTGCCGTGATTGGTTGCTATGGACAACAGAGACAGTTTTGATAAATCTTGTGTTTACGAGGCTCGGAAAATTCTCCCTATATTCACGGTGGATGTCAGTGTAATAATCCCGTTGAGTCATCGTGTCATCCTATTGAGCACGTTCAAGAGTTTATATCGTCTGAGGATTTACGGTTTAGAGTAGGGTTAATACCAAGTACTGATACATCGAGATTACTTTTGTGTTAGATGCGGAAGTGTAGTTTTCAGAAACGTTGTGTAATCCTTCGCGCTTTGGGATATGTCTTGGCATTTCATATAGGATTATTGTGTCATAAGGAACAAATTGGTTTATGAAGTATCACCTAGGGAGAGGCAGACGGGGCGCGGACATGGTCTTATGAGCAGGGACTCATGATATCTCATGTCATAGGACGCAAAAATGATTGAGGGGGTAATAACTCATGACCTCATACACACGACTCTAAAGGGTTGTACTCAGGGCCCTGGAGCCCCAGAGGCCCAAATGATCCATTTTGCCCGTATGAGAAGACCAATACTATAAAAGACCAATCATAGGTGGGCCCATGAGCTTCAGCTTAGGCCGCTGCCTACCTACCATGTGAGGTGGTCTCCTAATGCCGGTGTCCTCATAAATGTCAGAACGTGGACCACACATACACACGACTCTAAGGACACACCAGAGTGGCCATTGGACAGTACCTCCACTCGGCACTGTTTACTCCCCTCCAAGCAGAGGTGCAACTTCAAGCTCCTGGGCCCCAATATTAAATCTGGAACAGGATCCCTTACCTAAAGGGATGTCACTATAATAGGCGCACGGACTGCAGTTGTACTTGTGGCCCTGAAGCCCGGAGGCCCAAAATGATCCATTTGGCAAGACTAATACTATTAAAGACCAATCATAGCTGGACCCATGAGCTTCAAGTTTCACCATTGCCTACCTACCATGTGAGGTAGTCTCCTAAAAACTGTGTCCTCAAAGGTGTCAGACGGTCCACCATACTCTTTTACATCAAACAGTACGGTATGGGCCCATAGAGGTGCAAGCTGTAATAGTTTCATCACGGGGTGTACGTGACCTTTGGGTCATTTCAGCTGTTGGTCCACAGTCCGATTGCCCAGTTGCACATGACTGAAAATGTAAGTGTATGGAGGCATTTCCTCAGCCCTCCATTTAAAGAGAACCTGTCAACAAGTAAAAAATGGCCAGTTTTGCTCTTACTTTCTTTCCGTTGCTCTCCTGAATATTCCATTTTTTTTTTTTTAAACCACCATATGGCTTAGGAAGTATGATCCTCATTATTTGGTGCTCTTTAATGTTTTTGTGTTGTTTTTTTTATAACAAGGAGGTGTGGCCCACAAGGAATCATGTGAGCCACGCCCCTTTGTAAGGACCATAACGCTTAGCATTAAATAAAAAGGCCCATAGTTCTGGAACCAAACGACATATTTATAAAAAAAAAAGAAATGGAACTGCATACTCAGGGCAAAAAATGGGCAATTGTGACTTTTAAAGGGGAATTACAGCCCGATAGCTCCTCATAATGCACAATTCCAACTGCTTTGGTAGAAGACGTGGCCCCCTTTCCTCTTGGGCCCCTGTGCGGCTGCACAGGATGCACCAATGATATGTCCGCCCCTGCATTTTCCGGTGAAACCCTTTTAACGGTAATGATTTTACATGCATTCCGTTTAATAATGATATATATGTATATGTTTGAAAACGGCTATGTACATAATTCCCATAGGAACGAAAATTGAAGCAAACACAATTAATCTGTTATACCTTTAAGAACTTGAAAGGGATGTTGTATATAACACATTCCACGATAATCAGAATTCTCACCCACCAGCCATTGTGTTGTTGTATCTGTGATCACATTCTTCTAGGTGCAAGCGAAGTGTCTGTAATGAGGCTGAGCCGTAACCGTACACGCGTGGCATTTTATCTTTTTTTATTTAATTTTTTAAATGTATTAATGCTTGAAACTTCTCTCAAAGTTTAATTCTGATAGTTCATATTCTAAACCAAAATAGATCTTAAAGGGTTTTTTTTCCCACGGACAAAGTTCATTTTAATCTACATTTTAATCAATAGATCTTTCAATAATAATAACTTCCACAATTGGATGTGTTTAAAAAAAAATGTTCCCGTGCTGAGATAATGATAATCTTCTAAAAGTGCAGTGATTTTTGCGGAAGGTCTGCAAAAAAACCTCAGATGTGTATAGCACCATATATGTGTCTGTGAAAACGGCAGATGGAAGTTGTATGTGAAAAACTGACATCTGAATGAGGCCAAAGGGTATGTGCACACCACGTTTTTTTCATGCGGATTCCTCATGGAAGCACCTGAAGAAGCACACAAAAGAGAAACACCGAAAGTACTGAAGCGACTTGCTATGCACATGTTCCGTCTCTCGTCATTTCTTTTAACCTTGCAGCTGCTAAAACATGTGACCTGTCCATTCTCCAGGTGGCTTCCAAACCGACAATTTGTGTTCTTGTGCTCATATCCTTAAGCTGCTGCTAGTGATGAGTGAGCGTGCTCGAATATTGTGTTATCTGAGCATGCTCAGGTGTTATCCGAGAATCTCAGGTGTGCTCACGTTATATGTTCGAGTCCTCGTGGCTGCATCATTCGTGGCTGTTATACAGCTGCAACACATGCGGGGATTGCCTGTTTGTTAGTCAATCCCCACATGTGTAGCAGCTGTCTATCGGCCGCAAAACATGCAGCCGCCAGGACTCGAACATAATATACAAGCACGCCCGAGATACTCAGATAATACCCGAGCATGGAGGATAACAACCGAGCATGGAGGATAACACCCAAGCATGGAGGATAACACCCGAGCATGGAGGTTAACACCCGAGCATAGAGGATAACACCCGAGCATGGAGGATAACAACCGAGCATGGAGGATAACACCCGAGCATGGAGGATAACACCCGAGCATGGAGGATAACACCCGAGCATGGAGGATAACACCCGAGCATGGAGAATAACAACCGAGCATGGAAGATAACAACCGAGCATGGAGGATAACACCCGAGCATGGAGGATAACAACCGAGCATGGAGGATAACAACCGAGCATGGAGGATAACACCCGAGCATGGAGGATAACAACCGAGCATGGAGGATAACACCCTAGCATGGAGGATAACACCCGAGCATGGAGGTTAACACCCGAGCATGGAGGATAACACCCGAGCATGGAGGATAACAACCGAGCATGGAGGATAACACCCGAGCATGGAGGATAACACCCGAGCATGGAGGATAACACAGAAGCATGGAGGATAACACCCGAGCATGGAGGTTAACACCCGAGCATGGAGGATAACACCCGAGCATGGAGGATAACAACTGAGCATGGAGGATAACACCCGAGCATGGAGGATAACACCCGAGCATGGAGGATAACACCTGAGCATGGAGGATAACAACCGAGCATGGAGGATAACAACCGAGCATGGAGGATAACACCCGAGCATGGAGGATAACAACCGAGCATGAAGGATAACAACCGAGCATGGAGGATAACACCCGAGCATGGAGGATAACAATCGAACATGGAGGATAACACCCTAGCATGGAGGATAACACCCGAGCATGGAGGATAACACCCGAGCATGGAGGATAACACTCGAGCATGGAGGATAATAACCAAGCATGGAGGATAACACCCGAGCATGGAGGATAACACCCAAGCATGGAGGATAACACCCGAGCATGCTCGCTCATCACTAGCTGCTGCCCATTCCTGGCCTCAGGTCACATAATGCACATCTGATGACAGTCAGACCCGATGTACAGAATATCAAACCAGGAAGATCCGGCGCACCACCATATAAAAGATAAAGAAGAGCCAGGGTGCAATCAGTAGAAAGAACAACAATGAAAATAGCAAGAAAAAAGAAACCACTGAATTATGCACACCACTGCAATGATAATAAGAAAAATACACTTTATTGATACACAACATTAAAACATAATTAAAAATAACCACACAGCTGTCACCATCCCAAGTGCATGGCATAGACCTCAATATATACCAAATGTAGAATAATGCTTAACATATATAGATACATGTACAAAAATATATTGGAGATATCCCTTATTACATGGCTCATGGGGCACCTACAATATCCTGTCCAGATGAAGACAGGGGCAAAACCATAATGAATTTTGCCCCATAGGTGCAAAGTCTTAGAGAAGAAGGCTCAAAAATAACCTAATAGTACTGTCTGCCATCCTGGGACCTCTGAATTCTGTTCTCTTACAAGCAATCTGACCATATCAAGTAATATTCTCTTCCCCTTTCATCTTGAGTTCACAACATGGATAGATGGTCCATGTAAATACTTGGGAGGGTCGGCTCATTAGTAACATAGTAACATAGTAACATAGTAACATAGTTAGTAAGGCCCAAAAAAGACATTTGTCCATCCAGTTCAGCCTATATTCCGTCATAATAAATCCCCAGATCTACGTCCTTTTACAGAACCTAATAATTGTATGATACAATATTATTCTGCTCCAGGAAGACATCCAGGCCTCTCTTGAACCCCTCGACTGAGTTCGCCATCACCACCTCCTCAGGAAAGCAATTCCAGATTCTCACTGCCCTAACAGTAAAGAATCCTCTTCTATGTTGGTGGAAAAACCTTCTCTCCTCCAGACGCAAAGAATGCCCCCTTGTGCCCGTCACCTTCCTTGGTATAAACAGATCCTCAGCGAGATATTTGTATTGTCCCCTTATATACTTATACATGGTTATTAGATCGCCCCTCAGTCGTCTTTTTTCTAGACTAAATAATCCTAATTTCGCTAATCTATCTGGGTATTGTAGTTCTCCCATCCCCTTTATTAATTTTGTTGCCCTCCTTTGTACTCTCTCTAGTTCCATTATATCCTTCCTGAGCACCGGTGCCCAAAACTGGACACAGTACTCCATGTGCGGTCTAACTAGGGATTTGTACAGAGGCAGTATAATGCTCTCATCATGTGTATCCAGACCTCTTTTAATGCACCCCATGATCCTGTTTGCCTTGGCAGCTGCTGCCTGGCACTGGCTGCTCCAGGTAAGTTTATCATTAACTAGGATCCCCAAGTCCTTCTCCCTGTCAGATTTACCCAGTGGTTTCCCGTTCAGTGTGTAATGGTGATATTGATTCCTTCTTCCCATGTGTATAACCTTACATTTATCATTGTTAAACCTCATCTGCCACCTTTCAGCCCAAGTTTATTAGTCATTGTATAGGTTATTTTTTAACCTTTTTCTCTAAGACTTTGCATCTATGGGGCAAAATTCATTATGGTTTTGCCCCTGTCTTCATCTGGACAGGATATTGTAGGTGCCCCATGAGCCATGTAATAAGGGATATCTCCGATATATATTTTTGTACATGTATCTATATATGATAAGCATTATTCTGCATTTGGTATATATTGAGGTCTATGCCATGCACTTGGGATGGTGACAGCTGTGTGGTTATTTTTAATTACCGTATGTTTTAATGTTGTGTATCAATAAAGTGGATTTTTCTTCTATTATTATCATTGCGGTGGTGTGCATAATTCAATGGTTTCTTTTTTCTTGCTATTTTCACCGATGTACAGAATAAAGACTTCCTCTGTAGGGTGCAATGGCAGTTGTTGCCAATATAATATTTGACTTTTCCGTTTTTGTTGTAATTATTGTAGGTGGGTTAGATGCATTTTCATGCTCTTTTAAGTTCTGTGGGAAGGAAAGTTGACACTCGTCATACTCCCTGGAAGATTTATTTAATAGCTTTGCATGCTTCTGCTGCCATTAAATGCAATTAATATCATCATGCGTGCTCCTACCTGAGATGAGGAAATCCATATGCATTATATAAAGTAACCAGTTGGCTGACCTTCTTGGAAGGATTCCACCTCCGGCCCCAAACCCCAGGCTTGTAACTCATTAACGACCCAGAGGAGGAATGCTGAGCCATTACTGCAACGAGGAATATAATTCTTCATCTATTCAAACCCATCCACAACCTGTCTCCTCCATACATCTGTGACCTCGTCTCCCGGTACTTACCTACACGCAACCTCCGATCCTCACAAGATCTCCTACTCTACTCCCCTCTTATCTCCTCTTCCCACAATCGCATACAAGATTTCTCTCGTGCATCCCCCCTACTCTGGAGCTCTCTACCACAACACATCAAACTCTCGCCTACCATCGAAACCTTCAAAAAGAACCTGAAGACCCACCTCTTCCGACAAGCCTACAACCTGCAGTAATCACCGATCGACCAAACCACTGCACGACCAGCTCTATTCTCACCCATCCCTTGTAGATTGTGAGCCCTCGCGGGCAGGGTCCTCTCTCCTCCTGTACCAGTTATGACTTGTATTGTTTAAGATTATTGTACTTGTATTTATTATGTATACCCCTCCTCACATGTAAAGCGCCATGGAATAAATGGCGCTATAACAATAAATAATAATAATAATCTATTATGACATTTTCTATAGACAATAGTAACTCATACCATTTATCTGCATCGTTCATAGAGTATTCAATGGCACCTGAACTAACGATGAAACTTTTTTTTTACATTTTGAGTGGTGGCCATATTGCCCTGGTGTATCAGCCCTTTCTTTGTCTGTTAGTAAACTAGTAGCCTGTTCAAATCGCGAGTAGTGATAACAGTTATGTCTTTCTAAATGGCTTGAACATTAGACTGGGCAACATATTGGCCCAGGGGCGGACATATCATTGGTACAACCTGGGCCCCAAGAGGTAAGGGGACCACTTCTACCTCTATAGTAGGTGGAATTTTGCATTTCTAGGAGCTCTTGGACTGCAAAGGGCCCGTTCTTGCATATTGTTCTTGCATAGGGGCCTCGTCTGTTTGAGTCCACCAGTGTAGTCGACCACGCACGACCAACTCGAATTTAATGTTCGCCTTTCATAATTTTATAATGTATCTTCTTTTTCTGATACACAACTATTTTCACCTGTCATTAGGTAAAAATTGAACAGTATTTGCTCTTCTTTTATTTTTACTGTTTTATTTTATTTATTAAATTCGCCAAACGGTTCCAGAGATATGTTTTTTTTATTTAGTGCTAATTGTCATGAACTTTGCCAAGGGGGCATAGCTTTGTGAGTGCAATACAGTGCAACCTAAAGACACACCCCTTTGTAAAGAACATACACATTAGCACTAAATTAAAAAAAAATCCCATATCCCTGGACCTATATGGCAGATTTAAAAAAGTCATACTAAGGGGAGCAGCTGCAATGAAGTAAGCAAAATATGGGCACTTTTGATATGATAACAAGTGCTCTTTATATTTTACAGTCCACTGGCGGGAGCCTAAAAGTTTACTGTAAACCGTTTTACTATTGGGATCAGTGGATGAAAAGTACGTAGTGAGATCGCTCCTGTGGTAGCTGCAGACAGGCAAAATTTGAAAACCGAACTCAAACTCGCTTTAAGTTATTTTACTGCTTAAAAAAGACCGAGGAGGAGAAAGTGAGTATGAGGTAATACAATGAAAAATAGAAGCTTTCAGAACGAGACGCACAGTAAGAACAGTACTTTAATTATGGCGTTGTATAGTGCCCTCCCTTACTACGCACGGAAGGCAAGTTCAAAGGAACTAAACCTAAATGATGGGGTCCGAGTCCCTTTAAAAGAGCAGTGACGCAAATCAGGAAACTTGCATGTTGCATCCAGATGCCCTGTTTTCCATCATGTTTTCTTATGTTATTGAAGTGTGGGGATTCAGTTGTCCAACATCTGCATCGCGTCCATAAATCACAACCTTGACGACCTTACGTGGTTACAGTCCTGCGCGCTGCTTTTCACTTCTTGTAAACCAGATGTATCTCACTAACCATACAGGGAACCTAGAAGGTCCCAGTAGAGGGCTGTACATTAGCGCATATGTTCTCAGTTTATGATGTGATGGGTGTGTTTTTTTAGAATTTCTTGCCAGCGTGAAACTCCACTCCCTTCCTAAGATTCACTCAACGTGTCCCCGCGTCCTACTGTTTTTACAAGGCAGTTTTATTTTTCTAATGGTAATCGTCATATCCTTTAATTGTAAGCGATGCCTGTATGAGCTCAGGAGGAGGATACGGTGCAGGGAACGGGCAGCCTGGAGGTATATCTTTTAACGGGACCCTTTATATAATCTGATATTGAATTAGTTATTGCAATATTCAGTTCTTAATGAAGGAACAACCTATATCGGTGTCATCTCCTGGAAACGCTCTGCGGAGCGTACATGACACGATACATAATGCCGCTAAATGGTGTATAAGGAATTCTTTAACCCCTTAAGCCCCGAGGGTGGTTTGCACGTTAATGACCGGGCCAATTTTTACAATTCTGACCACTGTCCCTTTATGAGGTTATAACTCTGGAACGCTTCAACGGATCTTGGCGATTCTGACATTGTTTTCTCGTGACATATTGTACTTCATTTTAGTAGTAACATTTATTCGATATAACTTGCGTTTATTTGTGAAAAAAACGGAAATTTGGCGAAAATTTAGAAAGTTTCGCAATTTTCCAACTTTAAATTTTTATGCCCTTAAATCACAGAGATATCTCACGCAAAATACTTAATAAGTAACATTTCCCACATGTCTACTTTACATCAGCACAATTTTGGAACCAAAATTTTTTTTTGTTAGGGAGTTATAAGGGTTAAAAGTTGACCAGCAATTTCTCATTTTTACAACACCATTTTTTTTTAGGGACCACATCTCATTTGATGTCATTTTGAGGGGTCTATATGATAGAAAATACCCAAGTGTGAGACCATTCTAAAAACTGCACCCCTCAAGGTGCTCAAAACCACATTCAAGAAGTTTATTAACCCTTCAGGGGTTTCACAGGAATTTTTGGAATGTTTAAATAAGAATGAATATTTAACTTTTTTTCACACAAAATTTATTTCAGCTCCAATTTGTTTTATTTTACCAAGGGTAACAGGATAAAATGGATGCCAAACATTGTTGTACAATCTGTACTGAGTACGCTGATAGCCCATATGTGGGAGTAAACCACTGTTTGGGCGCATGGCAGAGCTCGGAAGGGAAGGAGCGCCATTTGACTTTTAAATGCAAAATTGACAGGAATTGAGATGGGACACCATGTTGCGTTTGGAGAGCCACTGATGTGCCTAAACATTGAAACCCCCCCACAAGTGACACCATTTTGGAAAGTAGACACCCTAAGGAACTTATCTAGATGTGTGGTGACCACTTTGACCCACCAATTGCTTCACAGAAGTTTATAATGCAGAGCCGTAAAAATAAAAAATCATATTTTTTCACAAAAATTATCTTTTCGCCCCCAATTTTTTATTTTCCCAAGAGTAAGAGAAGAAATTGGACCTCAAAAATTGTTGGCCAATTTGTCCTGAGTACGCTGATACCCCATATATGGGTGTAAACCATTGTTTGGGCGTATGGCAGAGCTCGGAAGGGAAGGAGCGCCATTTGACTTTTCAATGCAAAATTGACTGGAATTGAGATGGGACGCCATGTTGCGTTTGGAGAGCCCCTGATGTGCCTAAACATTGGAACCCCTCACAAGTGACACCATTTTGAAAAGTAGACCCCTTAAGGAACTTATCTAGATGTGTGGTGAGCACTTTGACCCAACAAGTGCTTCACAGAAGTTTATAATGCAGAGCCGTAAAAATAAAAAATCTTATTTTTTCACAAAAATGATCTTTTCGCCCCCAATTTTTTATTTTCCCAAGGGTAAGAGAAGAAATTAGACCACAAAAGTTGTTGTGCAATTTGTCCTGAGTGCGACGATACCCCATATGTGGGGGTAAACCACTTTTTGGGTGCATAGCAGAGCTCGGAAGGGAAGGAGCGCCATTTGACTTTTCAATGCAAAATTGACTGGAATTAAGTTGGGACGCCATGTTGGTTTGGAGAGCCCCTGATGTGCCTAAACATTAAAACCCCCCACAAGTGACACCATTTTGGAAACTAGACCCCATAAGGAACTTATCTAGATGTGTTTTGAGAGCTTTGAACCCCCAAATGTTTCACTACAGTTTATAACGCAGAGCCGTTAAAATAATTTTTTTTTTTTTTTCGCAAAAATTATTTTTTAGCCCCCAGTTTTGTATTTTCACAAGGGTAACATAATAAATTGGACCCCAAAAGTTGATGTCCAATTTGTCCTGAGTACGCTGATACCCCATATGTGGGGGGGAACCACTGTTTGGGCGCATGGCAGAGCTCGGAAGGGAAGGAGCGCCATTTGGAATGCAGACTTAGATGGATTGGTCTGCAGGAGTCACGTTGCATTTGCAGAGCCCCTGATGTACCCAAACAGTACAAACCCCCCACAAGTGACCCCATATTAGAAACTAGACCTCCCAAGGAACTTATCTAGATGTGTTGTGAGAACTTTGAACCCCTAAGTGTTTCACTACAGTTTATAACGCAGAGCCGTGAAAATAAAAATTCTTTTTTTTTTTCACAAAAATGATTTTTTAGCCCCCAGCTTTGTATTTTTACAAGGGTAACAGAATAAATTGGACCCCAAAAGTTGTTGTTCAATTTGTCCTGAGTACGCTGATACCCCGTATGTGGGGGGGAACCACTGTTTGGGCGCATGGCAGAGCTCGGAAGGGAAGGAGCGCCATTTGGAATGCAGACTTAGATGGATTGGTCTGCAGGCGTCACGTTGCATTTGCAGAGCCCCTGATGTACCCAAACAGTAGAAACCACCCACAAGTGACCCCATATTGAAACTAGACCTCCCATGGAACTTATCTAGATGTGTTGTGAAAACTTTGAACCCCCAAGTGTTTCACTACAGTTTACAACGCAGAGCCGTGAAAATAAAAAATCCTTTTTTTTCCCACAAAAATGATTTTTAGCCCCCCAAATTTTTATTTTCCCAAGGATAACAAGAGAACTTGGACCCAAAAAGTTGTTGTCCAATTTGTCTCGAGTACGATGATACCCCATATGTTGGGGTAAACCCCTGTTTGGGCGCACGGGAGAGCTCGGAAGTGAAGGAGCACTGTTTTACTTTTTCAATGCAGAATTGGCTGGAATTGAGATCGGACGCCATGTCGCGTTTGGAGAGCCCCTGATGTGTCTAAACAGTGGAAACCCCCAATTATAACTGAAACCCTAATCCAAACGCACCCCTAACCCTAATCCCAACTGTAACCCTAACCACACACCTAACCCTGACACACCCCTAATTCTAATCCCAACCCTAATCCCAACCGTAAATGTAATACAAACCCTAACCCTAACCCTAGCCCTAACCCTAGCCCTAACCCTAACCCTAATGGGAAAATGGAAATAAATACATTTTTTTTAATTTTATTATTTTTCCCTAAGGCTAGGTTCACATTGCATTAGGGAAATCCGTTTAGCACTAGCGGATTGCGCTAACGCAATGTCTTTTTAGGTGTCGTGTTTAGTGGTCGCGTTAACGTCCCCGCTCTGGAAGATCGGGGATCGGACCTCGGGCGCGCCGCGGACGCTGCAAGCAGCGTCTGAGGCGCGCCACAAAAGAACGGCACCTTGCTAGCGCGAGCCGAAAATGGCACGCTCTAGCGATGCGCTACACCCGAAAATCACATTGCTGTCAATGGTTGTGCTAACGGACCCGTTGCACGGCGTTAATTGTGACATTTTCGCCGTGCAACGCTGTCCGTTAGCGTTAACCCATTAACGCAATGTGAACCTAGCCTAACTAAGGGGGTGATGAAGGGGGGTTTGATTTACTTTTATAGCGAGTTTTTCATATCGGATTTTTATGATTGGCAGCCGTCACACACTAAAAGACGCTTTTTATAGCAAAAAAGTTTTTGCGTCTCCACATTTTGAGACCTATAATTTTTCCATATTTTGGTCCACAGAGTCATGTGAGGTCTTGTTTTTTGCGGGACGAGTTGACGTTTTTATCGGTTACATTTTCGGACATGTGACAGTTTTTGATCGCTTTTTATTCCGATTTTTTGTGAGGCAGAATGACCAAAAACCAGCTATTCATGAATTTCTTTTGGGGGAGGCGTTTATACCGTTCCGCGTTTGGTAAAATTGATGAAGCAGTTTTATTCTTCGGGTCAGTACGATTACAGCGATACCTCATTTATATCATTTTTTTATGTTTTGGCGCTTTTATACGATAAAAGCTATTTTATAGAAAAAATAATTATTTTGGCATCGCTTTATTCTCAGGACTATAACTTTTTTATTTTTTTGGTTATGATGCTATATGGCGGCTCGTTTTTTGCGGGACAAGATGACGTTTTCAGAGGTACCATGGTTATTTATATCCGTCTTTTTGATCGCGTGTTATTCCACTTTTTGTTCAGCGTTATGATAATAAAGCGTTGTTTTTTGGCTCGTTTTTTTTTTTTTTTTCTTACGGTGTTCACTGAAGGGGTTAACTAGTGGGCCAGTTTTATAGGTCGGGTCGTTACGGACGCGGCGATACTAAATATGTGTACTTTTATTGTTTTTTTTGTTTTTTTTTTATGTAAAGAAATGTATTTATGGGAATAATATTTTTTTTTTTTCTGCTTTATTTAGGATTTTTTTTTTTATTTTTTTTTACAAGTGTGGAAATTTTTTTTTTTACTTTTTCACTTTGTCCCAGGGGGGGACATCACAGATCACCGATCTGACAGTGTGCACAGCACTCTGTTAGATCGGTGATCTGACATACAGCCGGGCAGGATTAGAGCTGCAGCTGCAGCCTGATCCTGACCCGGAAGTGCTCCCTGCAGGACCCGGATGCAGCCCGGCGGCCATTTTGGATCCGGGGACTGCAGGGAGAAGACGCTCGGTACACGGTGAGCACATCACCGTGTACCGATCGTCTCAGGGAAGCCCGCAGGGAGCCCCCTCCCTGCGCGATGCTTCCCTGCACCGCCGGCACACCGCGATCATCTTTGATCGCGGTGTGCCGGGGGTTAATGTGCCGGGAGCGGTCCGTGACCGCTCCTGGCACATAGTGCCGGATGTCAGCTGCGATAGGCAGCTGACACCCGGCCGCGATCGGCCGCGCTCCCCCCGTGAGCGCGGCCGATCGCATATGACGTACTATCCCGTCCATGGGAATTAAGTCCCAGGTCACCTGGACGGGATAGTACGTCATATGGGATTAAGGGGTTAATGGCTGAGGTATGCGGCATTGATGCCTCCCTAATGCTGTTACTCCTTAGTGTTGAGTTAATGTGACACTTCACATTTGCATCTGCTCCAACAGTAATTCCCCATTAATTTCTTAAAATAATGTATTATTTTAACTAGAATTGGTCCCATTAAAGGATATTGCTTTGTTTTAATTTAAAGGGGTATTCCCATCTCCAAGATCCTTTACCAATATGTAGTAGGTGTAATAATAATAATATTAGCAAATACCTCCAATTAGAAATGTGGTATAGTTTTACTGATTTGCTATGTTGCTTACCTCATTGGACAACCCCTTTAAAGGGTCAACTGCACTTACCTTTGACTGAAGTGTCAATAAACAGATTAGGGCGTCCTTGACTGGACTGATCAGCTGTAATCTGCATTGCCACCCAAGGGGGAAGGGAAATCAATGGGCTGTCAATGAAACGCCGGACTGGTCCAACAAAGTAAAACGCACCCTCTGCTATGACTGGAATAGCGTTGACGTGTTCCTTTTAATTTCCAGGCATCTGCGCAGATCTTGTGTTAGTTTCACATGACTAACATTACTCCATGCCAATTCTTGGTTTTCGTGCTTTGCTCTAAAGGCTAAAGATGGCGATAGATGAGATAGTGATCATTCGAGCGACTGCCCATTTCACAGCTATAGTCACAGCTCTGTAGTAATCTCATATTTGTTTATGGATTGGGGAGGTCAAAATCCAAGCTTTGCGCCTAGATGATTGTTCCACCAGTCATTAGAGGATTGTATTGAAAATTGGCTATAAAGGTTAAAAGTTGATCGTAATATAGCAAAACTGGTGGTTGTGCTGCTTTAAGTTAATTGAATATTAAGCTTACATATGTATTGTCTTAATTATCATCCACGTCAAAGGCAACAACATTCATCCATTGCATAGGGCCCCACCCAGCCATTGTGTAGGGCACCATTCAGCCATTGTGTAGGGCACCATTCAGCCATTGTGTAGAGCACCATCCAACCATTGAGTACCCATCCAGCCATTGTGCAGGGAACTATCCAGCCATTGTGTAGGGCACCATCCAACCACTGCGTACCCATCCAACCATTGTGTAGGGCACCATTCAGCCATTGTGTAGGGCACCACCCAACCATTGTGTACCCATCCAGCCATTGTGTAGGGCACCATTCAGCCATTGTGTAGGGCACCACCCAACCATTGTGTACCCATCCAGCCATTGTGCAGGGAACTATCCAGCCATTGTGTAGGGCACTATCCAACTACTGCGTACCCATCCAGCCATTGTGTAGGGCACCATTCAGCCATTGTGTAGGGCACCATCCAACCACTGAGTACCCATCCAGCCATTGTGTAGGGAACTATCCAAATATTGTGTAGGACACCATCCAACCATTGTGTAGGGCACCATCCAGCCACTCATGTAAATCACAAAACTGATGAAACTAAAATGCAAGAAATGGCAAAGCTAGAGCAGAGGTTCTCACAATTTTGGACTGTAGGGAGCAGCCGACTCCTTGCACACATAGTCTATCACTTTGGAATTTCAGCCTCCAGCCTTCATCATTGTCTATTCTTTCTTTCCTGCTGTAAATCAGTCATACATTTTTCTCCGAAAGTTAGGTGACAACCAATATAGCTAGCATTAGAGTTTTATGACTGTCGTCACCCAGTTTTCTCTGACACACCCAATATGGCAAATTTGCCTGAAGATGGCCAGTGGCTAGTCATTCGGCTGATAGCTACTGTATCTCTCCCAACTCCCTCATACACAGAAACCCTTGGCTTGACCAAGCGCTCCTGAGGTCCTTATCATTGAGCCGATGCTAGGAACATCTGGTTATGCTTTTTCTCCTTACCGAACAAATGAATTGGGTGATTACCGTATATTCCAATCCTATGTTCCCCAACATATTCTGTCAGGGGACATTCAGGAGTACCCCATATACAATATATAGTCTGACGTTATTGCCGAAATATATGTGACTCATCCCAACCTACCATGTCCCATCTATAAGATTGGTGTCTTCTTATATGTCTGACTGGCCTTTGGGCTCCTTCAAGCACCAAAGCTCAGGTAAGACTACCACCTCGGCATGTCCTACGCCTACATCACCTGTATTTACGAAAGCATGGATAATGCTAGTAAACCATTAACAGGAGTCATCTTCATAATTAGCATAATGTATTACTATCATCTCTAAATGCAAGCAATCTTTTTTTGACAAGCACTATTTAGCCTCATATAAGAGGCTATACATATTTGAACAGAATAGTCAGAATTTCCCAAGAGAATGAAAGCATTCAGAGCACGCCAGATCACCCTACTGTAGATTTATGTGTTTCCTTTGCATTAAACAGATCCAAATTAATTCAAGAACATGTTGGTTTGTGGTGATTACTCAGTGCCTCTTATGAGTGGGAGGACTTTGTTAACTACCTGTAAAAGCACCCAAGATGGACAGATATGGACCTAGAATGTCAACATTCTCTTGCCACCAAAAATGGACCTTCCATTTTTTCAAACTCTTTTTTTTTCTAAAGAACTTTGGAGTTTGCATTTCAGATTATTTTTTTTTTAAATGGTAAGATTCCATGATGGAAAAAAAAGATGCCTTTAACTGGCCATACACGTTAAGAAAAACTAAACAGTTATGTTCTTCATGGACCCCCTTAAAAAAATGTATACTTAATGGGGAGAGAGGACAAAGAATTGGGCGTCTTAAAATCCAACATGCCAGTACCTTATTTACCCCAGCTCTTACCATTAGAAGGACACTTCAGAGGCTCTCACATATGATGTCGGAAAACCAATTAAATGTGTTTGGATAACTTAACAGTTAAGGCCCCGTCACACATAGCGAGATCGCTAGCGAGATCGCTGCTGAGTCACAAGTTTTGTGACGCAACAGCGATCTCAGTAGCGATCTCGCTATGTGTGACACGTACCAGCGATCAGGCCCCTGCTGTGAGATCGCTGCTCGTGTCGGAATGGCCTGGGCCATTTTTTGATCGTTGAGGTCCCGCTGACATCGCTGAATCGGCGTGTGTGACGCCGATTCAGCGATGTCTTCGCTGGTAACCAGGGTAAACATCGGGTTACTAAGCGCAGGGCCGCGCTTAGTAACCCGATGTTTACCCTGGTTACCATCGTTAAAGTAAAAAAAACAACCACTACATACTTACCTACCGCTGTCTGTCCCCGGCGCTCTGCTTCTCTGCTCTGGCTGTGAGCGCTGGGCAGCCGGAAAGCAGAGCGGTGACGTCACCGCTCTGCTTTCCGGCCGCTGTGCTCACAGCCAGAGCAGAGAAGCCCAGCGCCGGGGACAGACAGCAGTAGGTAAGTATGTAGCGTTTGTTTTTTTTACTTTAACGATGGTAACCAGGGTAAACATCGGGTTACTAAGCGCGGCCCTGCGCTTAGTAACCCGATGTTTACCCTGGTTACCCGGGGACTTCGGCATCGTTGAAGACAGTTTCAACGATGCCGAAGTCTTTCCCCTGATCATTGGTCGCTGGAGAGCTGTCTGTGTGACAGCTCTCCAGCGACCAAACAGCGACGCTGCAGCGATCCGGATCGTTGTCGGTATCGCTGCAGCGTCGCTAAAGTGTGACGGTACCTTTAGTAAGGACAACTCAGGTTCTTGTGTCCTGTAGGTATATACGTTGATACAATAAAGAGAGTCCTTGCTTTGACAAAGGTGCCCAACTTGCAGTGAATGCTAAAGTAATTCCAATCTGAGTTTTTCCATAATAAGATGACCACTTTAACATGCCCCAAAAGTGCTGACTAAATAGCTAAAATATACCGTCCATTGTTGGGTTGACCAATTAGCAGAGAAATTAATCTTGTAACATGGCCCTCATGTACTTTGGATGAGCAGCCTATCATCTGATGTGTACGGGGGCCACCCGAATGTCCCATGACACATGATGTCGGGAGAGAAGGATCAGGCAGTTGGAATTTTACTTTTCGATCCTTTTGTTTTCAGTGGAGGTCAGCGATCATCAAACACCTCTTTCTTCTCTCTTTCGGTTGGCCAAGTTGAGCTCTTGTGTATGTGGGAATAGTGAGAGACAGCCGTATGTCAAATGGACACTCTACTGACAGCTATCTCATGTCTATGGCCAGCTTAAGTTTCTTCTTGACATCTAAGAACCATAACACGTCTTGAGTCCAGGGGTGTTTCCACTCAATTTTCACAGCCCACTGATTAGCTTCCTAAATTGTCCCATTTTGTAGGTGTAATTACACAGATACATTTCTTAGTCTGGCAGATTCAGACTTGACCTATGGTGATGGCCAAAGAACTGGCATAGATATCATTTTATGTGTCCTAAAAGGAGCATCCTTAAATAAACAGACAGATCCTCTTGTCAACTTTAGGTCTAGAAGGTGCTAGATTTGACTCCTTACTGAACTGCATCTGAAACGTGGATGCTGATCTTAAAAAAAAACAGTCCCAAAGAATAAAAACATTTTTAGTTGCTTCTTTTTTTTCATCCTTCATAATTTTGTATGTATAGACGGATATTTATAAATCTGTGCAGGATCTTAAGGCTTTTAATGGAGTCCCCAATACCGCACAAGTCTTACTCGCTCCCACGTTGCGGGCTTCCATAAAACCATCACACAGCCGGTGGTAGATATTTGTAGACAGGGGCCTATAAAAATAAGCCTGTGTACAATTAGCTGGTAAATCACACCATCGCCCGGCGGCCGCAGCCCTACAAGTGGTTGGAATTTGCGGGCACACTTTATTTTTATTTATCCACCGAAATGACTACCACTTGTATTACTATCCCGGTTGACTTTTTTTTGTTTTTCGCCCTCTTGGAACATTAGGTTTATTCCAAGACGGGAAACATTGTGTCATTTTTACTCATCTCTATGGAATTCTAGTATAAAAAATAGAAACTTTTTGTTTCTTTAAAAGTCAGATCTGTATTCAAGGTTTTCCATTTGTGGGTTTGCTTCTTAGGCTGTGATTGACCGCTGGGTTTTATTTATAGGAGTCCAAGCTTCGCACCACCCTCCCCCTTAAAAATAAAGAAGTGACTAAAAGGAGTGTGTGAAGGAAACAGAGGCTTTTGGCTGGCTGCAGTCACTGGAGGAGGAGGGGGATAGGATTTGAAAGGGGTTTGTTCAGAGTTGCTGAGCTTAGATCACATCTGCTCCTGCCGCCTGTGATGGGATTAAATTACTGCACATTCTGAGTGAATGAGGCTCTTTAGACAGGGAGCCCTCAGTCACTGCACCTCTGTCCTGCCTTCTCTGCCTGCTTCCCCTTACTCCAGAGCTGTGCATTCATTACCAGAGCTGCTGTGACTATCAGGCAAGGATCATGTGCAACCACCCACTCTGATTGTGGATTTTTTTTTTTACTCCCCATTGATAAAACAGAGAGCAGTGCCAGCTACGACTACCTGGGCACAGTCATCTGCACCATGCACTGTAGACCTTACAATGCACAGTAGACCTTACATGAACACATGGTGGATCTACTAAGGCTTTCGAGACTATTGACCACCACTCTATAGCAGGATTGTTGAATTTACTTTACATTTGGACCTGATCTGACCTGTGGACCCTTCTCTTTCCTTCCAGGATGCCAGCTGCAGTTGGAGATGGCATCAGTGACTCTCCTCCAAGATTCTTGCTTGGGGAAAAGCCCCCAGTCCAAATTGAAGACTCCTTTCTACCAGCTTCTGTGAGCAACGTGTCCAGGGACACCCTGCGCAATTTCCAGCACACCAAGAGAGTGGGCAACTACCTGATCGGGAGGAAACTCGGAGAGGGGTCTTTTGCCAAAGTCAGAGAAGGGTTACATGTGGTCACTGGAGAAAGGGTAAGTGAGACCCTGCGGACGGCTGTATGGGCTGGGGGTATGGGGAGGGAGATCTTCTTTTTTTTACTATATTGGTTACCTATTATTATTTTGAATTGTATCTATTTTAGTTGCTTATTGTGTATATTCAATTGTATTGTTTCCACGCTGCGTAGGAAAATATGTGCGTGTATATGTAAAGTAACGTGTAAAACTAAAGCTATTGCAGCCCATGCTGTGCGTGTATGTTTCCACGTACTCTGGGTTACAAGAATATTTTATTATCATGCATTATTTATTTACTTTATGTTCTACAAAGTTATATATAATTATTTATTATTATTATTATTATTATATTATTTATATAGCACCATTAATTCCATGGTGCTGTACATGAGAAAGGGGTTATGTACAGAGTTATAGATATTGTTTACAGTAAACAGTTTTACAGTAACAGACTGGTACAGAGGGGAGAGGACCCTGTCCTTGCGGACTTACATTCTATGGGATAGTGGGGAAGAGATAGAAGGTCGGGGTGAGGCGGCGGCTCTGGCGGCGGTGAGGTGGCGGCTCTGGCAGCGGTGAGGCGGCGGCTCTGGCCGCCTCACCGCCGTAATAGTGTGAGTGCTCTGCATATGGTGTACATTGTGTAATATATACTATATACAGAGCACTCACACCAATATATATGTGTACGGGTGTCCTACTTACACTGAATGTAGTTTTGATCCATATTCTATATGATTTTATACATCTTTCAGTGACGTTGTTTGGAAATTATAGTTTTATATTCCCCCACTGCCTTCTGATAGTTTATAGGAATAAAGGCTCATTTAGACGTCAGTTTTTCACATATAACCTCTATCCATGTTTTATACAGCTTGTATGTAATATCGTCTATGAGGCTGTTCACGTCAGTGTATTTCCGCAGACTTAGTGGTCCTCACAAAATCACAGAGACATATCCAATTTTGATCTGAATCTCAGATCAATGAAAGACTGAAAAAATCCTGTTGTCACAGACTGCTTGATATGAGAAGGGTGCGTTCAGATGTCCATGTAAATTGGTCCAAAATTGAACCTCAATGCACGGACTGGCCGCGGCTCCCCTGACCCGAGTGTGTAATAAAAATACATGATGCTGTCACGCTCGGGTTAGGAGACCTACAGCCAGTTCATCCATTAGCGGTCCAATCTTGGACCGATGTGCACAGTTGTCTGAACAAGTCCGATGGTTGAGAAACTGTCGTTTTTCTTTCATCCGAAAACAACTAATAAAACTCTGATCAAACTCCGAGGAGTTTGCTCCGTGTTTTTACCATCAGAGTTTCATCAGTTTTTCCGATATCCCCCCAAAAAAACTGGAGGTTTCTCAAGTTTCTCCTAACGAAAAGTCAGTGACTTACCTTGGAAGGTTTGATCTGTGTCTCCGTCCCTGTCACTGTGAATTGTGTGAAATATCAATTACTGTTTTCCATATTAGTGTCATTCAAGGTTAAGAAAACCGGGTGCATAGGGGGGATTTATTCCCCTGTGGCCACGTTCACACGTTCAGTATTTGATCAGTATTTTGCATCAGTATTTGTAAGCCAAAACCTGGAGTGGGTGATAAATGCAGAAGTGGTGACGTTTCTATTATACTTTTCCTCTGATCGTTCCCCTTACAGATACTGATGTAAAATACTGGCCAAATACTGAATGTGTGAACGGATTTAACCTCTGTTTGTCGTCGGCTTATTGAAATATCAGGCAGGTTAATATTGGGGGAAGGGGGTAAAGTGGGCATACCACCCAGAAAATGGTTTACTGATTGGCAGCATTAATTATTGTACATATGAAATGACCCGTGTGTACTATGGTGTCAACATATACCAGAGCACTGTACAGAGACCAAATTCCTCAACCAAATGGATTCTCTATGTGCAAGGACCACTGTCCTAATTGGCTTTTTTCTCAGCATGTTAACGCAAGGGTCATTGCATATGAATCAAAATTAGTCCTCTACCTTAACATCCAAGCATTGGGTGACCTGGTCTAAAAGTGTTTTACCATCAAATCAACCTGATGAGTCCGTGTGTTCCCGTAAAGCTCAAAGGCTTTTATTGAGAATGACTGTGCATTCACAGGAACTCTTCCACTAAGAATGTGCATCGGGTTCCCATCTGTCTCCTGGTGGATTAAGTGTAAAAAAAACCATTTACTTTGGCTCAATAATTATTATTATCATGCACCATCATATTCTGCAGCTTTACAGGCCTCATCACTGTCCCCCATTGGGGCTCACACATCACAACCTACATTTCCTATGAGTATGTGTTTGGAGTGTGGGAAGAAACTGGAGAATCCGCGGGAAACCCATGCAAACATGGAGAGAACATACAAACTCCTTGCATATGTTGTCCTTGCTCGAGTTTGAACCCAGAACCCCAGCGCTGAAAAGTAACAGTGCTAACCACTGAGCCATAGTAAAAGGCCATCTCAGAGTGGGTAGCCTGCTAACCACTGAGCCTAAATAAATAAATGAGATGGACAGATCGGTGGACAAATTCTGCTATTAGTTCTCTCCTACCCTTCAGCCAGTACTGGATGATGACGCCTGGTTTTACTTTCCCTTGGAAAGGGAAGTGCCTCCAGCTGTCATAGCAGCTCTTGTGGGACCTTTTCCACTGCGCACCTGGTATAACAAAAGATGGTAAAACGTGTTTAATTACGTAGCTTAGTTAAAAAGGAAAAAAATATCCAAATAAGCCAAGGATCCACCATATTCAGGATTTTTAGACCCTGTCATAAAGGTTATAATAACGTTATGATTATTATTCGCCCCTCCATCTTCCATTGGCTGCGTCCCATACAACATTTGATTCCATTACCCTTTTGATGCTGTAGTTAAAGTCAAGACATCTCCAATTTTTGTGAACTCTTATAATAATAATAATAATCTTTATTTTTATATAGCGCTAACATATTCCGCAGCGCTTTACAGGTTGCTCACATCATCGCTGTCCCCAAAGGAGCTCACAATCTAAATTCCCTATCAGTATGTCTTTAGAATGTGGGAGGAAACCGGAGAACCCGGAAGAAACCCACGCAAACACTCTTTGCAAATGTTGTTGTCCTTGGTGGGATTTGAACCCAGGACTCCAGCGCTGCAAGGCTGCTGTGCTAAACACTGCGCCACCGTGCTGGCATTGAATATTTCATAATTTGTCATTACTAATAATTCTTTAATTTAATTATATTATTTAAATAGAGCCCTTTATGAGGTCTTATAAGGGATAGCAGGTGATGAGAAACAGAGTTGTAAGATGGCTTCCTTTTTCTTTCCATTGTGTAGATGGCTAAAATGGTAAACCTATTCTGATAATGGTACTAGGGAGTGCACCTAGTGGTAATATGACTTTCCTCCAGTGGGAATACAGAGGGAAATCTCAATATTTTGTCAAATCTAAATACCGTGTATTTTGTTATTTTGGAATGTTCTCTCCATTTTTGCACATTTAGATCCAGGCATTGGAGACCTGTTTTTGTTTTTTGCTCAGTGCCCCTCGCTGTCCCGTAACAATCACCTCTTTCAGATGCCCTCACTTTTATAAGTGTTGCCTGTGACTTATGAAAGCTATTTCTGCTCATACATATTTAATACAATTTATGTGAAAAAATATTCAAATAGGAAACAAACAAAAAAAATGCCTCCAACTGTTTTTATGCATAGCACAATTAAATAGGGCAACACTTTTCCCACCAGTAATTCTTCTTAAACTTTACCCCCCAGAAAAAAAAAGCAGCAAAAAAGCAAGTAATACTAACCTCCTGGTTGCTATCATTATTACTAAAAGCACAAGAATGAGTGCTAGCAATACCTGCTGTTGCAGCTCAGGTTTCTGGCCTCTGGGGAATTTTTGGGATCACGGAAAGGCTGCAGAATCAGGTTATGAGAGTTGTGTGCTGTTCTGGGGTCTTGATCTTTCTGTGAGTTCATTCCATTGTTTCTGTGCTTCCTATGAATTGAAGGATGGGGCACATCAGGGAATGTTTATGGGGTCTGTGCAGATGTTGGAAAGCAAAAAAAAAATGAAAAGCTATCACTTAAAAATCGGTGGAGATCCAATCACTTGGACCCCACTAATACTGAGGGGCTGTGAAATGCCGTCGAATGGAGCATGCTTACCACCCCTCCGATCACTCTATAGGACTCTCAGCTTTTTTAGTAGTCCCAGAGAGAATGAGTGTTCCACCAATCATTCCCATGGGGCATTTTAGATCTCTGTTCTCAGGATTGGTGGGTGGCCCAACGGTTGGACCTCCACCGATCTACCATCCAAGTTTTAATTTTCAGAATAAAACTTTTTAATTGGGATCTTCAGAAAGATTTAATTATGACTAAATGTCTTACTTCGGATATAGTTAAGTAAATAAGGCAGCACACTGCAGCGCTAGAACATACAAACTTGAAGAACGAAATTTGAACTGCATTACTGCACTAGAAATATGAAAAATGAGAGCTTTTAGCGCATAAAAATGGCCAATTTTATGTGTACCTGGTAGCCCCTTTACGGCATCTCTCTTATACCAGGTCCTACACTTGCCTTACCTCGCTGAGAATAAACGTCTCCATCTGAATGGGTACATGTGAAACCTCTTTCTAGACCAAAATTCTCTCTCTCTGTTGAGGGGTATTAGACCTGCTGTAATTAAAACACCTGAAGCTAGGAGGCGGAGTGCACGATCAGAAGGCTAGAGAATACATTTCAAAAATTCAAGTTTGAATACATTTCAAGTTTGTATGTGCTAGCGCTGCAGTGTGCTGCCTTATTTACTTAACTATATACGAGTTGGCGACTCTAGGTTCAGCACCTGTTCACACTGAGTCTATGTTTGGATGTGCCGGTCAGGTTTTTGAAATGTATTCTCTAGCCTTCTGATCGTGCACTCCGCCTCCTAGCCACAGGTGTTTTAATTACAGCAGGTCCGATACCCCTCCATAGAGAGAGAGAATTTTGGTCTAGAAAGAGGTTTCACATGTACCCATTCAGATGGAGACGTTTATTCTCAGCGAGGTAAGGCAAGTGTAGGACCTGGTATAAGAGAGATGCCGTAAAGGGGCTACCAGGTACACATAAAATTGGCCATTTCTATGCGCTAAAAGCTCTCATTTTTCATATTTCTAGTGCAGTAATGCAGTTCAAATTTCGTGTTTTCAAGTTTACATGTTTTAGCGCTGCAGTGTGCTGCCTTATTTACTTAACTATATACGAGTTGGCGACTCTAGGTTCAGCACCTGTTCACACTTAGTCTATGTTTGGATGTGCCGGTCAGGTTTTTGAAATGTATTCTTTAGCCTTCTGATCGTGCACTCCGCCTCCTAGCTTCAGGTGTTTTAATTACAGCAGGTCCAATACCCCTCCACAGAGAGAGAGAATTTTAGTCTAAGAAGAGGTTTCACATGTACCCATTCAGATGGAGACGTTTATTCTCAGCCAGGTAAGGCAAGTTTAGGACCTGGTATAAGAGAGATGCCGTAAAGGGGCTACCAGGTACACATAAAATTGGCCATTTCTATGCACTAAAAGCTCTCATTTTTTCATATTTCTAGTGCAGTAATGCAGTTCATAGGTTCAGCACCTGTTCACACTTAGTCTATGTTTGGATGTGCCGGTCAGGTTTTTGAAATGTATTCTTTAGCCTTCTGATCGTGCACTCCGCCTCCTAGCTTCAGGTGTTTTAATTACAGCAGGTCCAATACCCCTCCACAGAGAGAATTTTAGTCTAAGAAGAGGTTTCACATGTACCCATTCAGATGGAGACGTTTATTCTCAGCGAGGTAAGGCAAGTTTAGGACCTGGTATAAGAGATGTGCCGTAAAGGGGCTACCAGGTACACATAAAATTGGCCATTTCTAAGCGCTAAAAGCTCTCATTTTTCATATTTCTAGTGCAGTAATGCAGTTCAAATTTCGTTTTTTCAAGTTTACATGTTCTAGCGCTGCAGTGTGCTGCCTTATTTACTTAACTATATACGAGTTGGCGACTCTAGGTTCAGCAACTGTTCACACTGAGTCTATGTTTGGATGTGCCGGTCAAGTTTTTGAAATGTATTCTCTAGCCTTCTGATCGTGCACTCCGCCTCCTAGCCACAGGTGTTTTAATTACAGCAGGTCCGATACCCCTCCATAGAGAGAGAGAATTTTGATCTAGAAAGAGGTTTCACATGTACCCATTCAGATGGAGACGTTTATTCTCAGCGAGGTAAGGCAAGTGTAGGACCTGGTATAAGAGAGATGCCGTAAAGGGGCTACCAGGTACACATAAAATTGGCCATTTTTATGCGCTAAAAGCTCTCATTTTTCATATTTCTAGTGCAGTAATGCAGTTCAAATTTCGTTCTTCAAGTTTGTATGTTCTAGCGCTGCAGTGTGCTGCCTTATTTACTTAACTATATACGAGTTGGCGACTCTAGGTTCAGCACCTGTTCACACTGAGTCTATGTTTGGATGTGCCGGTCAGGTTTTTGAAATGAATTACTTCGGATATAGTCATATGTACACAGTAAAAAATTAGGTCCTTAAGCTGAGATCGGTCATAGACTGCTAAGGCTTTTTCCAATCCTTCCACAGATGTGATGTATTTTCGCAGGTCAGATACATTGGGGGAGATTTACTAAGATATATGTAAAAAAAAAACCTGGTCTAAATTACTTGTTAAAGAGTTTCTGGATGTTGTGGACACTCCTTGCGTCTCACTAGATGATACTGCGTTGTGAAATGGGGGCATGACTTAAAAAGTATAAAAATTTAATCTAAGTCATGATTCAAATTATTGGTCTATAGTAAACCCCCATGCACATTAGATAGCTGTTGGCTAAATAATCATTTAGCCAGTAGCTATCTATCCCAAATCCCACCTAAACCAAAATTCTCTGCTTGACCAAGTGCTCATGTGTTCTCTATGAGAGTTGCTGCTTGACTTCTGTAGGAGTATCTTCTGGAAAACAAAAGGATCTTCCATTGGAAATCCTATGTGCAGGATCCTTCTTTTGGGAGGCCCCTATGCACAATTGGCTGCCAAACCAATCGTGCCAATATCGCCTGACTTTAATCTGTGTATGATGGCCTTAAGCCAACCAATAGGATGTATAAGGAAGAGAAAGGTATCTATCAAGTTTTGCCCCATCTTTCATATAACGAGCCATTGAATCTGCAAAGACCCTAGTCCATGCCCTCATCATCTCCCGCCTTGACTACTGTAACCTCCTGCTCTGTGGCCTCCCCTCTAACACTCTTGCACCCCTCCAATCTATTCTAAACTCTGCTGCCCGACTAATCCACCTGTCCCCCCGCTATTCCCCGGCCTCTCCCCTCTGTCAATCCCTGCACTGGCTCCCCATCACCCAGAGACTCCAGTACAAAAGCCTAACCATGACATACAAAGCCATCCACAACCTGTCTCCTCCATACATCTGTGACCTCGTCTCCCGGTACTCTCCTGCACGCAACCTCTGATCCTCACAAGATCTCCTTCTCTACTCCCCTATTATCTCCTCTTCCCACAATCGCATACAAGATTTCTCTCTGGAATTCTCTACCACAACATATCAGACTCTTGCTTACCATCGAAACCTTCAAAAAGAACCTGAAGACCCACCTCTTCCGACAAGCCTACAATCTGCAGTAACCACCGATTGACCAAACCGCTGCACGGCCAGCTCTACCCTCACCTACTGTATCCTCACCCATCCCTTGTAGACTGTGAGCCCTCGCGGGCAGGGTCCTCTCTCCTCCTGTACCAGTTGTGACTTGTATTGTTCAAGATTATTGTACTTGTTTTATTATGTATACCCCTCCTCACATGTAAAGCGCCATGGAATAAATGGCGCTATAATAATAAATAATAATAATAATAATAATTTTGGTTAATTTGGTGCGTCCTCTGCCTGCCTGGTTTAGTTTTAGGCTAAATTTAGGATTGTATTTTAGAGATTTGTCCACCATAACCACCCATCTCATATCTACGAGGTTGACTGGGTTGTCCAGGCTTGGGGCTCACATCTCATGCACTGCACGCTGTCACGATTGTCCTGTGACGGGAGCTGGCGGGCATGTGACTGCAAGTATTTTGAGGATCCTGACAGCGATCACAGTGCAAGCTGTGAGGAATCACAAGTTTGTAGTCACATCAAGGGACTGCACACTTGAACCCCAAGCCTGGACAACACCTTCATTTTCTGGGAGTCTGGCTGCTGAGACCTCCACCAATCCCAATAATAGGGTTTTGAAGTGGCCCCGTTTAATAAAGCGATGGTCCTAATACTCCATTCATTGTCTTTGGGGCTGATAAAGATCTTGCAGTCCCATTAAGAATGAATGGAGTGGTTGTAAGCATGGTGTACCGTCGCTCTTTTAAACTTGGGGTACTCCAAAGCCCTGATATTGGGTTTGGCGGGGGTCTTAGCAGTTGGACCCTCAATGTTTACCAACTTATCACCTATCCTGTGGATATGTAATAACTTGCATTCTTGTCTTGTTTCCTTTAACCTTATAGAGGATGCTTCCAAATGAAACATCCAACTGCAACCCTAAGGTGCTAAAATCCACTAAAACAAACCCCCATCTTGAGCACGAAATTACGTGAAGGTTGTTTTCAGTTGCTCCCAGTTGTATATACTTTCAGCCTTGACATCCCTCCTTCTGCTGCAGAGATACTGAAACTGTACATTTTACAATACCAAGAATCTAGTGTAATATATTATATAATATTACACCTCGGAGATCTGCTTTTTTAAGCCTTCTATCCATCAATTTTACAAGGTTCTTACCTTTGTCAAGCTCCCTTATGTATAGCTATAGTGTGTGAGCATCCTATGGCCGGGCTCCAACATGTCGCTCTCAAGCCCAAATGCCTTTAAACCTTTCAGCCTTTGTTATTTGCTGAAGTATTACAGATCCCCTGGCTGCCGCACTCACCTTTCTAGTAATCCCGCACCTGCGAAGACTTAAATCTGGTGCGTACTCCAGTCTGCCCATTATTTCCTTTTTAAAGAAGCCCAGGATAATTCTTTAATATGGGTCACAAGTTCAAGAACCTATAGGATGGAGACCAAGACGTTATTATCACTCTGTTAACATTTCAAAGGAATGCAGAGTCGTGAAGATCTGGAACGGTACTGGGTTTGGCCAGCGGTTTACTGACAATTCTCGTCTCTACATTTTTTACCCTTCTATATTGTCCTAAATGATTACTTCCATTGTTTCAGAACACAACTATTTCAGAACACAACATTCCACGTGACTTTTGACTTCAGAATCATAACAAGTCGCGAACAGAGCACTATCAGGATTCTCCGGAGCCGATAGCGAGAGCGTCTGATTATGTGACTGTAAGTGATATGCATACTTCTGGCACATTCCAACCAGATGTGCGCAGCCTTTCTCAATTCAAGTGAGTTGAGCAAAGTTGCTCAAGTCTAGTCGGAATGTGGCCGGGAATATGAATATTGCACACAACCCCCTGCTCTCAGTCTCCACCAAAGAATCCGGCACTCACTTTCATGACAAACCTGGACAACTCTTTTTAATTAATGAAATGTCTGTCTCATGAGTATAGGCTAAAGTGCAGAGGTTTGAAGCTCCCAAAAATATGAATGTAAAGTGACTTCGGAGAGAACATCTGATGTACTTGGGAACCTCCCGAAACACCGATATTTTTGTTCTTCTAGAGAGATGACTGTCAACAGCTTTCTCTACTTCTTCAATTGACTTCATATGCTCTCTCTATGGAGCTGAGCATTCATGTATATGTGGCAATCGGTAGAGATAGTGGTGTGCTTATTGAGCTCGGCCACCATTTAAAGGTGTATGAGCACTTTTACACCTCCAGACCTTCCCCGAGGGGTAGGCTTCATTGGTGTCGGATCTGGGTCTTGCAGCCATTACGCAGACTTTGTGAATGTCAGCTTTTGCATATATTCCATGAATCGTTCAGGAGGACTGAATCTCTATTTGCCCACCTTTACCCTTTCCATTAGGCGATATGGGGCACACCTGATTTACCATTACAGATTCGGTTTAACCGTGATGATCCACCGTTCCAATATGTTCTCTTCCTGCCAATGTTCTTTCTATGTCCCAGGTTGCCCGAATCTGTGCTGAATGCTCTTTTTGGCACCTTTTTTATTTTAATGGTTTCTATAAGTAGTCAGCCGATACTGGAGCTTCATTGGGTGAGTAATAATAGACTCCAGGACAAAAGGCAGGGAGCCAGCACACCGAGGAAATACAGGAAGCACGGATCTCCGTCCTGACGTGACGTGAAGAATATCCAAAAAACGAAAAGATGATCCAGCTTCCAAGCTGGAAGCTGGATCATCTTTTAGTTTTTTGAATAATAGACTCCAACCTGGGGAATTTTACAATCTTCTGAAAGGGCCGTATTACTTAATAACTGTTAGTTCTAGACAACTTGTCTCATACCCATCATAGATGGAGAGCGTCTCATCCTCTCCTGGAAGCAATGACGATCAATAAGCCTCTACATCTCTTGTAATCTCCTCTGAATTCTCAGAATATGGAGTTGGATGTGCGGATAATACAGAGAGAATATTCTGTTTGATTTGTAGCTAAATATAACTGTTCTCTGCCTTTTGTCTACGAGCGTTACATTGTTCCTTCTGGCAAGAGTCACTCCTGGTGATGCTAAAGCAAGCAAGGTGCTTCAGTACTGCTTACTTCTTAAAGGGGACCTTCAAACCCACCCATTTGGCAAGTGAAATGACAATTTGAATGGAGATGAGCCCCACTACCAGAGCAGTTGCACTCGTCTCAAATCTTAATCTTTAAAAGCACATCTTGAAAGGATCTAGGAAGCCATATTTGGTAGCTTGAAAGTAAGGTGTTGGACTATTAAAACCTAGGAATATCATATGAAAAAGGTTCAACATCTACGATGGTACTCCATGGCTGCCAGACCTTGGCATTATTATTATTATAAATTTTTATAGCGCCATTTATTCTATGGCGCTTTACATGTGAATACGGGGCAAATATAGACAAATACATTAAACATGAGCAAATAACAAGGCACACGGGTACGTAAGGAGGGAGGACCCTGCCCGCGAGGGCTCACAGTCTGCAGGGGATGGGTGATGAAACACAGGGCAGGTTGTGCGGCGGTTCAGTAAGTTCAGGATCACTGTAGGCTGTAGGCTTGTCGGAAGAGGTGAGTCTTCAGGTTCTTTTTGAAGGTTTCTATGGTAGGCGAGAGTCTGATGTGTTGGGGTAGTGAGTTCCAGAGTATAGGGGAAGCACGGGAGAAGTCTTGGATGCGGTTGTGGGAAGAAGAGATCAGAGGGGAATGTGAGGGTTTTGAACTGGAGTCTCTGGGCGATAGGAAGCCGGTGAACGGCTTGACATAGGGGAGAGGCTGGGGAATAGCGGGGAGACAGGGAGATTAGTCGGGCAGCAGAGTATAGGATGGAACGGAGTGGTGCCAGAGTGCTAGAGGGGAGTCCAGAGAGTAGGAGGATGCAGTAGTCGAGGCAGGAGATGATAAGGGCATGCACTAGCGTTTTTGCAGTGTCGCGGTCCTTACTTGGCTGGTGCTCGAACACTGACATCCTGGGCATCTCTTGTACTTTAGGTTCCCGAGGCATAATGATGTCACGGCCCAATATATCTCTAATGGAAAGTTTACTCACTCTCATCCAAAATGGCATACAGTATTTTACTATATAGCAAGATTTTCATTACCCACACTAATATTGTATATTGGAACAAAAAATAAGATCCTGGTCACCTTGATTGTACTTGGCAACAATCCTCGGCACATACACACACACACACACATATATATATATATATATAAGTTGTAATGGGCACCCTTACCTCTTGGGTCCCTGTGCGGCTGCTGAGGTTGCCCCAATGATATGTCCGCCCGTGCGTTGTTGTGTCTACCTCTGTGTTTTTTTATCTTTTCTTGTCTGTAGCAAGATAGATGAGACAATTCATCACTGTCTTGCAAAAAAACACATTGGTTCAAAACCATTGATGATCAGCACACAGTTTGTTCTCTGGATTTTTTTTATTGCAAAATTTATAGAGCATAGCCTCTATAGGAAAAATCTAAAGCCCAAGATTTATTCCATGATATGTTCATGGTTGTATACACTGAAGAGTTGAAATCCATATATTAGTATACTTTTCCATTTTGGAAGGGTGGTAATTTATTCCACACGCTGTGGCTTGACATGTTATTTTTGAGAATGTGGACTGTAAAAGCGGTATGAGGTCTTGCATGCCTCGATATACTGTAATTTTTCGAATGCGTTGGCTGCCTTTGCTCTCATTACTTCTAGGGCTCACCCAAATAATGACCCCATGTTGGAATTTTATGCATGCACTGGAAGGGTTATGTAACGACGGCTCATCATGAGAACACTCTGCTAGCACTTGGCACGAGGTCCTGCTAGCTGACACTTTGCATATACGTATACCTGGAGATCTGTAATCTGATTATGTAACACGAGGCTGGTAACCGGCATCGGAAAATATTTATTCATAAGCCTCTTGATGAATTGCTTCCTCATCATCTTCTACATGATTATTTCCATCATCCTCAACCGTCTGGCTACAGCTCATGTTTACTCTGGCTGGGCATGTACACATCTTCAGCCATTCCTTGGCAGATTCCTATTTTCCTCCCCAAGAGATGGAAGAAACGCGCTTTTTGACCACAAACTTAAACATTGATTCAAGGATTTGAGGCTTTAAAACGTGAAAAAATTGAGTTTTGTCTTTCTGTCATTAATATATTTTAGGAAGCCCTTCAAGGATCATATTTCCTTTTGGTTTCTTCTAATTTACAACTTAGAATCTACAGTTCTTTCCCAGATTGATCTGGTGATATAATAAGCTAAAGACTGCATTAAAAAAAGTGGAGAAGTATTTGATGATCTCTCTTTTTTTTAAATAGCGCCTCTACTGTAGGTGGGCTGTATCTGGTATTGCAGTTCAGCCCAATCGTTGCTGCAATGCTAGACACAACCATTGGAGAAACATGGTGACGTTTCTTGGGGGGGATCAGCAATCCTATGTTTTTTAATCTCGTACAATCAGGTTTAATCTCATACAAGTAGGTTTTTGCAACCCCATTAACATGCAACAACGACCTTGGTGGGATTTGAACCCAGGACCCCAGTGCAAAGCAACTGTGCTAACCACTGAGCCACCATAAAAAGCCATCTCAGAAATGGGTAGCTTGCTACTTACTAACAAGAGTAATTATTGAATGTTCCATACTGAATCTTCCAAAAACGACCATGGGGCCAATGGACTTGCAAATCTGAAACTGTTCAAACTGCAAAACTATGGCAGAAATTCAGAAGATCAGCCAAATATTTTAAGATTGGCTAAGGCTGGATGCTGTTTCTTCACTGGTTGTTCTTTAAAGAGTTATACCCAACATTAAAAGTTATCGCCTACTCAAAAGATGGGTGATAACTTGAGGATCGGCGGAGGTCCACTGATTTCTGACCCTTGCTTTGAAATCAAATTGAGAGGTCCTTTCCTGCTCTCATTGGAGGGTTACAAAGAGGCTTTGGATAACTCAGTTTTCTCTGGCATAATATTGGACAACCAAAGACAGAAAAATTCTCATGATCGTGTATTTATTTATTTTTTTTAGTGGATCGACTGGTGCCAAAAAAGTTTCAAACTTGGTTTGTGGTTGGGTGATCCAGTATGACAAGTTCTTACAGGGGTGTTAATATACTTGAGATCGAGACTTAAAATGAGATTTGATCAGGTGATCAACTTATATCCAAGCTATTAAATCAGGACGGTTTAGAAGCAAGAACTATTAGTTCAGCCCAAGGTCTCATTTTAAATAGTACACAGAGGAAATGTACGGACATGACGCTCGGCTCTTCATTCTTATTAGAGAGCTTCATATATATGTTCAATATAAAAATAAAGATTATTATTATTATTATTATTAATTAGAAGTCCATAAAGACAAGTCGCCCACTCACACTGCTCTCTACGCTCCTCTGTATAATGAGTGTTTATAATGCAGATTATGCAGAATTGGACCTTTTTATAATGAATTTCTAAAAATAACCAAGTGATTATATGAGATTAATACACGGCTAAGAATACATTCTGAATACCCGCAGCTCATCTATTCGGGGCCCATTTTCCCAGTGCACTGAAAAAAAAAATTAAAGAACTTGGCACGGCAGTTTTGTAAATCCTGCAGACACTGAAATGACATTACTGAGCCCTTCTGTACCAGACACGCTAGGTATTAGCGAAGGCTCGAAAGTGACCAAATCCTGCTGCTTGGAAGGTTGTAGTCAGGTCGGGAGTCGCACGTGCCTGTGTATTATCGTAGATCCTTTACTTCTCAAGTGTCCATCTGGCGATTGTACGCTCATGATCCAATATTCCCCAAATACAAGGATGCATAGTACACACAGAACGTTTAATTGAGAAAGTGTAATATGGTGCTTGTGGATAATCCCATAAAGAGTAGACCCTAGGGACAAGTGATGGTTCCAAATAAGGTTGTCTTCTGGTGGTTTTTTTGGGCAGTGTCAAAGTCAGGGCCCAGCGGAGAATCCTTTGGTAGCCAGTTTCAATACTCCAGATATCCTTATTCATAGATTAGCGAAATTAGGATTATTTAGTCTAGAAAAAAGACGACTGAGGGGCGATCTAATAACCATGTATAAGTATATAAGGGGACAATACAAATATCTCGCTGAGGATCTGTTTATACCAAGGAAGGTGACGGGCACAAGGGGGCATTCTTTGCGTCTGGAGGAGAGAAGGCTTTTCCACCAACATAGAAGAGGATTCTTTACTGTTAGGGCGGTGAGAATCTGGAATTGCTTGCCTGAGGAGGTGGTGATGGCGAACTCAGTCGAGGGGTTCAAGAGAGGCCTGGATGTCTTCCTGGAGCAGAACAATTTTGTATCATACAATTATTAGGTTCTGTAGAAGGACGTAGATCTGGGGATTTATTATGATGGAATATAGGCTGAACTGGATGGACAAATGTCTTTTTTCGGCCTTACTAACTATGTTACTATGTTACTATGTTACTATGTATTACACCTCACTTAAAGGGAACCTGTCATTTCCACAAACACCATTTACCTCTAGATATAAGGGTAATCTGTAATCACTTCCCTGCGCTTGGATTGACAGCCAGATCTACACCCATACATACACACATTGTTCTGGGGAGTGACTACAGCAGACTCACTATGTCGCAAGCGGTGGCTCAGTGCACCGACCCGATGACTAGAAGCGAGCGGCAGCAGGTAGAATAAAGCTTCATTTTCTCCCTGCAGCCGCTCCTCCAGTAACCCACCTAAATCGGATTTTCACGTTATTTACCTAAAATGTACTCGTATATCTGCAGGTCCCCTTTAGGCTGCGTTCCCAAGATGAGTATTCAGTGCATTTTTGATATTGCAGAAACATGCTACAAACTAACGTATTTTTTTTATCAGTGAAATTTTTGCATTTAATGTAATTCTATTGGAAAAAGCCACACGTAAAACTCAGTGTACTCTCAAGAGAAATTGATATATTGCGGATTTGCAACAAGCACCGCAGGTCAGATGACGCTATGTAAAAAAAAAAAAGCAAAATGCGCAGCATAAAATACTCATCATGGAAACGTAGCCTCAATGTTAGTAGAACAGTGCCCACCAAAGGTCCATTTACGCTTCAAGATTATCGTGAATAGAAGCTTCATGATAATCGTGCAGTCTAAAGCGTCTGCCGATCACCCGACGAGTGACCAAAACAATAGTTCGTTGGAGAAAATGATCTTTTGTGATGCACAAAAGATCATTGTTCTTGGCAGCGCATCATCTTGTGTAAACAGGTCCTGCGATGCCGAAGACAATGGCAAACTTGACCCGTCTATTACTGATCGTTCACTGCGCATCTGAGACCGGGTTGGCTTTTTTTAAATGACGTGCCAACTGGCAAACATGTTGCTGGTCGGCTGTCATTTGGACAGTGTGAATGGATCCCTTAGAAGTGCTTCACCTGTCATATTGTCTTACTCAATCTGTCAGCTATCCGAGTTGCATCTACATGAAAAGCATAACAAGGTTTCAAGTCTTGACAAGTTTTGAGTTCATTTCTCGTATTTTCCCCTCTCCTGTCACATTATTTGATATATTATGACTTAGGCTAAAGTTCATACAAAGGCTGAGCTCTGCGCACTAGTCACGTACTCAAATTGAGGACTTGAATATCTCCGTAAGCAACTAATGTCAGTCCGTGTATGCTCCGTTGTGCACACGGACTGAAAATATATGAATGTCAATTTACTCAAGGCCTAAGATCAGAGTAGCCCGAGACTTATCGGACCAGTTACATATGCAACTTAGAGGCATGACTGGCTCCATGTGATCACGCACGCGTCCAATGCGTGTAAGAACTGACTGCTCTTCACATGCATCGATCTGATCCGTAAACCATCCGTAAAGAAAATCACAAAGGGTAACACTTTTGGGCACATGGACCAAAAAATTAATTTTTTTTTAATTTGAACACCTTCACATAAGTTGTTTCTACGTTACTGACCAATTTATTTTTCTATTTTTTGGCACTAGAGAACTAAATGTAAAGCTGACCAGATCTTAATGCTGACTTTTAGCTTGCGCCTTGCACCACTACAGTAGCTGCATACACTTAGTTTTATTGGTATTATTAGCTAATGGTATTCCCATTGTAGGGTATTTGCAGCATGTGTGAACTCAACGTTCCATCTGCCATGCCATTGACTGCCTCTCTATGCCGCACAGACTAGCATTAGGTCAGACATGTATTATTTTTCTTAGAATTTAGAATGATTATTCATAATGAAAAGACATGAGGGAGAAAGTGTAAGATGCCCCTTTAAAGTGAATGCAAAGGGAGGATACATAAAAGCAAGAAGGTATTTACCGAAAAATGGATCTCACTTCCCTTTGATGGTTCAACGTTGTCCTGGTTCAACTTTACCCCTTAGGTGAAAAAATGGTTTTGCAGGCCAATCCCACTGTCTCCCATGACTTGTGTCCTAGGATATATGATGCACTGTCCAGTTTAGATTGAGGAGCATGGCAATCTAAGATAAAGGTGCCAATACCTCCTAGATAATTATAGTGGGGAATGATATCAAACAACATATGATAGATGGGGGTCCCGGTTACAGATTTTTCACTGGGTGCCCAAGAGCTTTTACATCTCTTATAGCTCACCTGCTACCTTTTATGGTGGCTTATCCAAAAAGTTGGTATAAAGAGATGGATAATGGTCCTATTGGGAGTTCTTCTTGTAGGTCTTTAAATAAATGTTAATTTTTGCATTTATTGAAAGAGTATTGTTACTTGCCATCATGCCATCGGGCTGGGAGGATATTTGAGATCCTAAAAGGTGTATAACTTTACTGATTTTTCTGTTTGGGCTCCCATATCAAAAAAATCTACCCTCGATAAAGTTGACATCATTTTTCTATTAGAATCCCTCCCTGCTATTTTAATCTGAAAAATACATTTCAATGTGTGAGGAAACCAGACTATTCCAAATTGCTAACAGAGGGAAATAACTGCTAAACTCTTGGCGGTTTGTTTTTCTTTCGGATTGAGTTTCCCTCGTAGCTGAAACCCTCTCATTATTAGGGGCTATCAGGTTGCTGCTTTCCGTTCCATACAAAAGACAGATTTTTCAGGGACTGTATCTGACTGCATGGGAATGTATGGAAAATCTCCAAAAAACTAAATGTAATATTACAGATGGGTGAGATACAGTTTTTACTCGGAAAGTATTTATTTCAAAATTTTTTATAATTCAAAATGGCAGTATAAAATATGTATAGAATTATTTATTTCTGATACTAAGGAAAGGGGAATGCTAGTGGCCTAGATACTAGAATTGAAATACCTTCACAAAATGTTTTCCTGCTGGTTTCCTCCAATGGTCCACTAAGTCTTCCTTCACGAGAAAGTGATTTCATTTGGATTTCAAATTGGCCTATTCTGTAATGGTTCCTCATTCACATCCTGAAAGTGCTCATATAAATCAGCTGAACATGCTCTTTGGAGTGGAATTTCTCTAGCTGGTCAAGGTTGTTAATATTATCCCTTTGAAAATCATATGTCATAACAGATTAATAGAAGTTGGAAAGATCATTGATTCCAACCTGTCCCAACCATGATCACGTATCAATGAATTACTTATACATGATTCTTCCTTCTCCATCGAAATCCACATCTGGATTCTTCATTTCTCCAACATTATCTGTCAGGTTTCATCAGGTAGCCCCCATACAATAGACCAGTGGTCCCCAATGTTTCTTACCTGGAGAGTCACATTCATCTCTGAGAGAGAGAGAGACGGGAGTAACATCCAGACTTCTCGTCCCCCTCCACACTCCCGGAGTAATGACACCCTTATTCTGTCTTCCCCTTCAAAGTTGTGTTACCCAAAGTCCCTGCAACCAGTATAATATGAGACAACGTTTCCCCATCACACCAAGACATTGTGCCAGGATACTTACATCCAGGGGTTGCCATGTTACCTGTTTCAATATTTATGCATCAAGCGCTCCCACCACACTGTCACATCCAGTCCAGCTTCAAGCACCTCCTCTGACTGGCGATATTATTATTATTATTATTATTTATTGTTATAGCGCCATTTATTCCATGGCGCTTTACATGTGAGGAGGGGTATACATAATGAAAACAAGTACAATAATCTTAAACAATACAAGTCATAACTGGTACAGGAGGAATGAGGACCCTGCCCGCGAGGGCTCACAATCTACAAGGGATGGGTGAGAATACAGTAGGTGAGGGTAGAGATGGTCATGCAGCGGTTTGGTCGATCGGTGGTAGCTGCAGGTTGTAGGCTTGTCTGAAGAGGTGGGTCTTCAGGTTCTTTTTGAAGGTTTCGATGGTAGGCGAGAGTCTGATGTGTTGTGGTAGAGGGTTCCAGAGTAGGGGTGATACGCGAGAGAAATCTTGTATACGATTGTGGGAAGTGGAGATAAGAGGGGAGTAGAGTAGGAGATTTTGTGAGGATCGGAGGTTGCGGGTAGGTAAGTACCGGGAGACGAGGTCACAGATGTATGGAGGAGACAGGTTGTGGATGGCTTTGTACGTCATGGTTAGGGTTTTGTAGTGGAGTCTCTGGGCAATGGGGAGCCAGTGAAGGGATTGACAGAGGGGAGAGGCCAGGGAATAGCGGGGGGACAAGTGGATTAGTCGGGCAGCAGAGTTTAGAATAGATTGGAGGGGTGCGAGAGTGTTAGCGGGGATATCATTTTATCTCCAGAAATACCCTAAAGCCAATATGCCAGTCTCCATCTAGAGTCCCACTATTCATGGAAATGGTGGTAATGCATCAATCTGGCAGACAGCCATGATCCACAAATTAAAGACCCACAAACCAGAGGTTGGGGACCCCTGCATTAGACTTTTGGATGAATCTGCTGGTGTTGATGGGTTTGAACATCCTTACCTTAATGTCTACGGGGCACTTTTGTTGTTTTCTGATCTACTCGGAAGAATAAAGGACACATGTCTGGGCTCCCTTCATTCAAACCACACAGAGACCATTTGGACCCTTTCAGGCACCAAAATGCAGAGGCAATTACTGCACCTTTTGGCTTCTTCCACTACAACTGTTATAAATGTAGCACACACTCATTCATGGGTAACGGAAAAAGGGAAGACCTACTACAAGGAGACACTGCCCCCACACCCAACAGATCCCTTTACAGACTATAAAGATCCTAGTCACACAACTCAAAAACACCACATTTGAATCTGGCTTCCTAAAAGGCCATTGAGGGGTTTCACGTACCTTCTGAGGAACCAGAAAGTAGGCCACAACACATTGTAAACAAGAGGAGAGGAAAATGTGCAGGGAGATATGAAAACTGTGGATGAGAAAATTAAAACAAGTTCCTATAGGGTAGAAAGGGAAAGCTAAGGAAAGTCAAAAGTAAACAGAACAAGTATAATCTCCCAAAAATCTAAAGAGGCGAAAGGAAGAGAAACTGGGAACAAAAATTAACAGACTCACAGCAGGAATTCAACTCGTGTTTACCATACAAGGTATATCCCTTAGCTGAAGGTCTGGAACTCCTAAACCCAAATCCACCTAGAAGTATGGCCAGCAAGGAAGTGCAGTGCAGGGTGAACATATAAAACGCAGCCCAGAATGTGATAGGAGAGACCAAGATGGGAAAATGTAAGACACCTGTAGAGGCACAAACCAAGAAGGGGAACAAAAACTATTGGAACTATCAGCACTTGGACAGTGAGGAAAAGGCAATAGCTCAGCAGACAGAGGAACCGACTACACAGCAAAAGGTCAGCAGATTGAATCATCAAACCGAGCCATGACACTAACCCAGTGAATGTTATATCATGCATGTTTATGCCATGTGATGTCTTAGTGTGCCACATGAACACTGTCCCAGATGTAATACTATGATCCTCTTGCAATTAGTCTGCTTTAAGTCTTGCCTGTTGTTTCATTTTCTAGGTATTTTCTTGATCATCTTTAATATGTGGTGATACTTTCTCATCACTAGGCAGGTTTGCCATACCGATAACCTCGGGAAGCTGAGTGAGAGCCCTTGTGGTAGAAATCATATTGGCCGTGTTTCCAAAAAAATAGAAGCTCATTTGAATAGAATATTTGTCAAAAGAAAATGCTAGATAGTTTTTGGTTTTAGATGGAAGAGCTCATTACAAACTATTTCATGATATAGTCAACCTATAAGTATCTGTACTAACTCCTCCATGTTGTCCATCAGTTCTCATGCATTGAATATGTATGACAAGAAGTCTTCCCGGTTCTGCACCGTAGAGCTGTATGATTATATGGCACATTCATCTGGAAAAGCTTCTAGGGCAACTTCTCCATAATATGGCATCTAATGGAACCTGGCATATCCAAAATTTCCAGAAATAATTAAATTGGAGGCATATTAAGGTACAGAAAGAATTGTGGGTGGTGGATTGTGTTCATACAAAGCAGTAATACAACCATGTGTATGGGGCCTCCTAAGTCTGCCGTTCTGTGGACTTTGCAATATTGGAAACATCCCAGATGTATATTTCTCTGATCCAGTAGTCTCCATGTAATTTCCTTGGTATTCGCTTTCTTTACCCTCAGGGAAACAACTTTCTCTATAAATATTATTAGAAGATTTGCAAACTTTGCAACTTATGACAGTTCAGTGCTAGGTTGGCACGCCGCATTCTGCTGGATGTCCCGGCATGGTAGAAGGAACGTAGTGCAGCTTGCTCCCTGCAGAGTGTCTCACTGTAGGAGTCTGGCGTATAAGCTTTTTTTTCTGCAGAACTTTACAGCAGGATAATGTTTCACACCACACCAGGTGATGCATATGTGATGTGACAGCCTTAGATATATAAGTGTGGTCCTCACCTCATCCACTCAGTGTTTCATTTGAGCTAGCTGCTATGTGGTTCCAGATCGTGCAGTGAATATGCTGTGTGATTAGTTTTTCTCTGCATCCCGGGATCGTAAAGTTCAGTTTTAATTGAAGTCAGCATTTAACAGCCAGCTGGTTTCTCAGGTTTTGCTTCTATACGATTTTATATAATTGGGCTTGGATTACTTTATCTATTTTGAAAAGAAATGTAAAATAGATGAATGGAAGTTATACATAGGCAAGAATGCAATAATAGGAATAGGTGCCTTTAGTTGTGATAAGTTGGTCATACACATAAGATTGTCCAAATCTACCAATTTCTGGTAGTTAATTATCTATTATGTAGGGTCCTTCTGGCTCCCCTACCGTTGATTTTGTTGTGTCTGGGAGCAAAATGTTCTCCCAAGGAGGTAAACAAGCACATTTTCAAATGGCACCACTTTTGCTCACGTACTGTGGCTGGTATTATAGCTCAGTTACAGCTTATAGACAGCACACGTCTCGTTTCATTGCGGACAGCTGGTCAGATCCATGTTTTCTTTTTGCTTTATAGATTTATATATTGTAGCAAAGCCAAGTGGGACAGAGTTAAATCCTAGCACTTCAGGTCTTGATTACATGCACCTGACTAGCCTTGACTAAAAACCAGGGCCTGTGTTCAATAGGTTTCAATCTGCTAGATGTTGAGCAGTGTTGAGTGTGCTCCTGGTGAGTGACCAACCAAAATGTGAGCTATAGCTGGAACTGGGAGAGAGACTTGCATGGGTCAGCTAGGAAAGCTGATCAGTCTGTGTGTTGAGCTGCAGAGAACAATGTGAATGCTGGAGCCTGTCCAGTGTGAACTATGCCCAGAATTGAACACTCATGTTTGGCGCTAGAACTCGGGCTGAAGGGGATACCAGTACTGGTAGGACCGTACCACTTCTTTGTATAAAGTTTGCTCCAGGAGAAACGACTAACCTGTTCGGATGAGCCCGCACTGACATATGTGCCTGCTAAATAAACTGGTTATTTACTGTGAAACCTTTTATGCCAGGTAGTGGCTTTTTTGGAATGCTACCTAATGCCTACCCGAGAGCGTAAATCCCTAATTTCTATATATTACATATACATCTTCAGTTACTTGTATTTTTATATTGACCCTTTTTATGCAATTTTCATTCCATTTGTTAAAGGGAACCTGTCACCAGGTTTTCCCAATATAAAGTAACGCCACCACCATTAAGGCCTCTTTTACAACATTCTAGTATGCTGTATATATCCCCAGTCACCTCAACAATGCACAAAAACAACTTTTTATTATACTCAATGACGGCAATGATGGGCATCTCTGTTCTTGATCCGGTGCTTCCTTTCTTCACGACAATTGCACTTCTGTCAGCCCTGCACAGAACTGTAGTGCGCATGCAACGGGAAAGACCAAAGAGTGCCGATAAGTCGTGACCTGTAGGTAAAGCCCTACTTTGTTCTGCCCTTGGCAGGCCATAGAGACATATGCCTGTGCAGGAGTGCGAATTGCGGACCGATAATGTAGAACGTGTCATCCACATCAAGCAGGGAAGGAGGATGGCGATCATTAAGAGAGGAGGTAATGGATCGAGACCAGTGATGCCCATCGGACCCGATCGTTGGGTCTGTGAGTGTAATAAAAGGTCTTTTTGATGCCTTGCAGAGGGGTTGGGGACAGATATAGTTTGCTGATAAAGAGGGCTTAATGGTAGTGGCCGTGCTTTATATTGGTAAAATCGCATGACAGGTTCGATTTTTGTGAAAACTAACAGCTATGTGGGAAAGTAATGGTTTCGGACAGCTAACCTACTTATCACCTCCTCACCTGTTCCTGAGACGTGATTGAATCTAGCAGTTTGGAAGTCGGTCCTTACTAAAGAGCTCTGATTCTCTTATACATCTTATCTAGGTCGGCAGAACATCACTTATGAGGCCGTGAACACCCAAAACTCATATTTTCACATGCCATGCCTCTTACAATAATAGACATAATTTAAAAAAAATCTTTAAGCAAAACATTCATATGATCATATATGAATAAATCAAAGCTTGCAGTGATGGTCAGAGTTTTTTCTTTGACACACTTATGTCCAGGAATAGTTTTGATGCTTTTATTCATTTTTTTTTATATTTTCATATGTTGCATGTAATTTTATTTTATAAATCTAATGTTCTTGTCAATCACTGTCAAACCTTTAAACTTGCCTCTGTAATACAAATCTTAACCTTGATTTGGACCCTGATCTTGTTTGAACTTGGTATCCAAAAATGAGGCCTGTAGCTATTTTGAAACCTGTTTAACAGCGTGAATTATGTGTGATACACATGATAACTTATTCCACTCATCTATCCTGCTCAGGTTCAAAGCCAGAACACAGTAATTTGAGAATGTTCTCTCTTTCCAGGAACATATACTGTATGCGATAACTTTTGTATTGTGACTTTCTTGGGAGGTTTAAAAGTTAATTAATCTTAATAAATCTTTTTTTAAACAGTTTTTGACCGTTTACTAAGATTGCTTTCGTGTATATGAAGAGCAATTTGTATGAATTAGAATAAAAATATTTTGTAATGTATCTTTTCCTAATCCTAAATTGCACTCCACTGCTGCACTTATATATTCTGCTGGTGCAGTCACTGTGCACATACCGTAAATTACTTATTATGTGCTGATCCTGAGTTATTGTATTATTCTTCAGAGCTGCACTCACTATTCTGCTGTTGCAGTCACTGTGTACATACATTACATTACTGATCCTGAGTTACCTCCTGTATTATACTTCAGAGCTGCACTCACTATTCTGCTGTTGCAGTCACTGTGTACATACATTACTGATCCTGAGTTACATCCTGTATTATACTCCAGATCTGCACTCACTATTCTGCTGGTGCAGTCACTGTGTACATGCATTACATTACTGATCCTGAGTTACATCCTGTATTATACTTCAGAGCTGCACTCACTATTCTGCTGGCGCAGTCACTGTGTACATACATTACATTACTGATCCTGAGTTACATCCTGTATTATACTTCAGAGCTGCACTCACTATTCTGCTGGCGCAGTCACTGTGTACATACATTACATTACTGATCTTGAGTTACATCCTGTATTATACTCCAGAGCTCCACTCACTATTCTGCTGGCGCAGTCACTGTGTACATACATTACTGATCCTGAGTTACATCCTGTATTATACTCCAGAGCTACACTCACTATTCTGCTGGTGCAGTCACTGTGTACATACATTACATTACTGATCCTGAGTTACATCCTGTATTATACTCCAGAGCTGCACTCACTATTCTGCTGGTGCAGTCACTGTGTACATACATTACATTACTGATCCGGAGTTACATCCTGTATTATACCCCAGAGCTGTACTCACTATTCTGCTGGTGCAGTCACTATGTACATACATTACATTACTGATCCTGAGTTACATCCTGTAATATACCCCAGAGCTGCACTCACTATTCTGCTGGTGCAGTCACTGTGTACATACATTACATTACTGATCTTGAGTTACATCCTGTATTATACTCCAGAGCTCCACTCACTATTCTGCTGGCGCAGTCACTGTGTACATACATTACATTACTGATCTTGAGTTACATCCTGTATTATACCCCAGAGCTGCACTCACTATTCTGCTGGTGCAGTCACTGTGTACATACATTACATTACTGATCCTGAGTTACATCTTGTATTATACTCCAGAGCTGCGCTCGCTATTCTGCTGGTGCAGTCACTGTGTACATAGATTACCAATCCTGTACTGATCCTGAGTTACATCCTGTATTATACCCCAGAGCTGCACTCACTATTCTGCTGGTGCAGTCAATGTATACATACATTACATTACTGATCCTGTACTGATCCTGAGTTACCTCATGTATTATCCGTCAGAGCTGCACTCACTATTCTGCTGGTGCAGTCACAGTGTACATACATTGCATTATGTTTTTGCACTGATCCTTAGCTACATCCTGTATTATACTCTAGAGCTGCATTCACTACTCTCCAGGCATCAAAGCTGAAATCTACTAAAACTCCCTGCAGGCTCCATAGCTATACCCACTGGTAATTTTAGAAATAATCATGGAGGCTCAGCTGAGCTGTTAATGATGTGTCTGTCAACAGGCCTACTTGATTGTTCTTAATACCAGCTAGCAGAATTATGAATGCAGCTCTGGACTATGATAAGGCTATTAGGCTGTAAATTGTAAAATGATAAAATCTGATAAAGTGATAATAATCTGCAGACCAGGGCATCACAATTTAGGTTTGTGTACCTCCCGGCCCCCTATTTCCTCCGCCTCTAATATACTTATAAAATGGGTGGACACTGTTTATGGGTTCAGGGGTAAAACATATTCAGCAGAAGATCCTATTCTCACCCGTTATTAGGTGATGATTCTACTAATGGCAATTATGTTTCATTTGCGGCATTTTAACGCGTCTTCCCAGAATTTGCACTCTCACTTTCCGAACATTCGCATCGAGGGTCATTGAGAGGCTAAAAGCAAATACAGATAAATTATTAAAAATCTGTTCACAGTGAAGTAATAACTCTGCTGGATTCATATCTTTTGACCAACTCAGTTCATTTAACACAAACACTAAATTATTAATAAAACCCGCATGACGCCTTGGAGGATGTGGAGGACTTGCTGATTTATGGGAGCCCCGTGTAATTTGCCATTATTGCTTCTGCGATAAATTAATATTATCACCTGCTGCTGCCGTATTGTTAATTAAAACAATCAGCATTTTATGTATCGCTGGTGGTCTCTAATGTCTTTGGACTCAAATGGAGCACAGAAGGCGAGGGGAGCAGAACATCATTATCGTTTTTTATGAGACACACAAAGTAAATAATTCTGTCAGTCAAATGTCACGGTCAGTCACAAGATCAATATGCCCCAGCACACAAAAGGCGGTGAAATAATATTTGCAAATAATAAGAATTTTTATTAAATTAAGGGCCGCTTTCTGCTGCATGATTTTTACATCTGAGCAACAAATTCTCCAGAATAAAAAATCTCAATTGTTTTTACAGCAATTTTGACCTAAACATGGCCTATCGCCATACACAAGAATTTGGCCAAACGGTGTTTTTAGTGGGAAGAGGGAAGAAATCACCACTCGACGTTTGTCAGTGGCCTATCTCCTCTTGACCGGGCGTTCTTGTGCTATCAGTGGAGAGAAGGGAGAAAGCCATCGCCCTTCACCTCCTGGCAGAGATTTTTATGTCCCGTGAAAACGAAAGGATCAGGATGTCTCAACACCAGAGTTGGGCAAAAAAGATCTGCAGGACACTGGTGCAGTGGCCACATTGGTAGTCCATTGCTGCCGGATCAGAGAACTGGGAACTTCCGACTGCTTGCACCTCTTCTGATTAGTTGACCCCGTGATGTTATTACGTTATGGCGCGATGAATACAAGAAATTGCGTAGGCCTACTAAGCAGAAAAAACACCGCAGCTGCTGCAGGTAGTAAGAGGTTTGAAGTTCTATGGTCCTGCGAATCTTTTCACTCAACTCTACCCCATACACATCAGATAGTTGTCCATTTCTCGTAATATCAGGGTGTTTGACTGACTTCAACCTCATGTGAATGATCCTAGCTAGTCAACATGCAATAGATGTGCTTTTTCTTAGGATCCACTGGCGATAAAGTGATTGGAGTGATCCTATCTCAGGACTTCCAGCAATCTACTGTAACTTCTGGAGTACCCCAGAGATGACTTCTAGCAACTAGCTGTAATCTCTGGAAGAACCCAGAGATATCCACTAACAATAAGCTGTAATCTCTGGAGTACCCCAGAGATGATTTCCAGCAACTAGCTGTAATTTCTGGAGGAACCCAGAGATATCCTTCAGCAATAAGCTCTAATCTCTGGAGGAACCCAGAGATATCCTCCAGCAATAAGCTCTAATCTCTGGAAGAAACCAGAGATATCCTCCAGCAATAAGCTAATATCTGGAGTACCCCAGAGATGATTTCCAGCAACTAGCTGTAGTCTCTGGAGTTACCCAGAGAGATCCTCCAGCAATAAGCTGTAATCTCTGGAGGAACCCAGAGAGATCCTCCAGCAATAAGCTGTAATCTCTGGAGAAACCCAGAGATGAACTCTAACAATCAGCTGTAATCTCTGCAAGAACCCAATGGCTCATGTTCAAATCTGTGTGCATGGAACCTACATGGTGCCACAAATTGTTCTTACAGTATCTATGGAGTGACTGCACTTAGTGTGTCGCTATATAGTGAAAATGTACTGTAACTTCACCAATATTTTCATAATCTGATATTTGATGGAATATTTCACGATTATTTTAATGGACTGTGTTTTGACCAGAACCTGACCTGAACAGCAATGGAGCAACCTACCTGTCTTTTAGGTTGTCTTTCCTGCCGTATCACATTTTTAGAACCCTGGATAAGATCCAGTGCTTTCTTCAATGGAGCGAATATTTATTTTATGAGAGCCACTGTGATCATAGCAGTAGTTTGCCCTACACGTGGTGGCACAATACATTATGGGATGTGATGTAGGTACTTTGCCAACCATATAATATAATGTAGCAAATGTAGGAAGAGAATATTTCTTAAGAATAAAGATATGGCTACAAAATTCCATATCCAATCGAGAGAAGCTAAGGTTTCTTTTCTCTCTGTCTTTCTTATTCTTTCTTTCTCTCCCCTCCCCCCTCTCTTTGTCTTGTCATTACCCCATTTTACTTGACTGATGATAGATAGGCTTTAAATATTTTTACTCACAGGCTTCACGCTTGCATCCCTGAGCATTTCAGTCCTTTTAAGTGCTCCAGTAAAGAATAAAAAAGAAGTTGCCTTGTAATTGCATCTTAGGAAAAAAACGTTGGTAGCAAACTTAACATCTCTGGGGATTTTCTACCTGCAGATGAAACAGAAGCTCAGAATAAACCATTAAAGCAACAACTGGATATCTTTGTAGTTTTGACATAAACTGTGTTCTTAATGATCTGGTTTAAGAAGCTAAAAATAACGTGCCTATAATTTGTTCATAATCTAGCTTGTTTGAACAACCTCTTTGCTTCTCGTAAGTGCTCAAGAACAACCATTATTGACAACCTGCTCCGTCCTTGCTTCCCCACATTGGACATCCGCATGAAGTCAGTAGACCATTCACTACTTTCAGTGGACTTGTTGGAACTTCCAGAATGACAGCTGTTCTTTTCAGCTCTTCTACACCCTAGCCATAAACAGTTTGAAAATAATGTAATGCTCTAATACCTGAATGTGCACCAAACAGGCCCAAAAATTTAAAGAGACCTCTCTAAATCACAAGATCATTGTGGTTGTAGACACTAACAAATAAGTCTTGGTTGTAGAACTTTTTTGAGTTTTTGAAATGTGTAACTGCCACCATTAATAAACTTATCTTTTTATTGTCCAGGTGGCCGTGAAAGTTATTGATAAGAAGAAAGCCAAGAAGGACACTTATGTTACCAAGAATTTGCGTCGAGAAGGTCAGATTCAACAAATGATTCGTCACCCCAACATTACGCAGCTACTCGACATTCTGGAGACGGAGAACAGTTATTATTTGGTTATGGAGCTTTGTTGTGGAGGAAACCTCATGCATAAAATTTATGAGCAAAAAAGACTGGAAGAGCATGAGGCAAGAAAATACATCCGGCAGCTGATTCAAGCTGTTGAACATCTGCATCGCGCTGGAGTTGTTCACAGGTGAATACAAGTTTGATGTCATCCATGTTGTATTTTTGTTCCCAACAGTAAAGTAACTGAGGTTGGAGATTAAACAGTTAATGTTGGCATATTGTAGGTTTAGCCAGTTTGTGTACCATTGTATGGCTTTACCATTATAGGCCTTTAGCACATATCAGTCTAGGTTTACATAGTAACATAGTAACATAGTTAGTAAGGCCGAAAAAAGACATTTGTCCATCCAGTTCAGCCTATATTCCATCATAATAAATACCCAGATCTACGTCCTTCTACAGAACCTAATAATTGTATGATACAATATTGTTCTGCTCCAGGAAGACATCCAGGCCTCTCTTGAACCCCTCGACTGAGTTCGCCATCACCACCTCCTCAGGCAAGCAATTCCAGATTCTCACTGCCCTAACAGTAAAGAATCCTCTTCTATGTTGGTGGAAAAACCTTCTCTCCTCCAGACGCAAAGAATGCCCCCTTGTGCCCGTCACCTTCCTTGGTATAAACAGATCCCCAGCGAGATATTTGTATTGTCCCCTTATATACTTATACATGGTTATTAGATCGCCCCTCAGTCGTCTTTTTTCTAGACTAAATAATCCTAATTTCGCTAATCTATCTGGGTATTGTAGTTCTCCCATCCCCTTTATTAATTTTGTTGCCCTCCTTTGTACTCTCTCTAGTTCCATTATATCCTTCCTGAGCACCGGTGCCCAAAACTGGACACAGTACTCCATGTGCGGTCTAACTAGGGATTTGTACAGAGGCAGTATAATGCTCTCATCATGTGTATCCAGACCTCTTTTAATGCACCCCATGATCCTGTTTGCCTTGGCAGCTGCTGCCTGGCACTGGCTGCTCCAGGTAAGTTTATCATTAACTAGGATCCCCAAGTCCTTCTCCCTGTCAGATTTACCCAGTGGTTTCCCGTTCAGTGTGTAATGGTGATATTGATTCCTTCTTCCCATGTGTATAACCTTACATTTATCATTGTTAAACCTCATCTGCCACCTTTCAGCCCAAGTTTCCAACTTATCCAGATCCATCTGTAGCAGAATACTATCTTCTCTTGTATTAACTGCTTTACATAGTTTTGTATCATCTGCAAATATCGATATTTTACTGTGTAAACCTTCTACCAGATCATTAATGAATATGTTGAAGAGAACAGGTCCCAATACTGACCCCTGCGGTACCCCACTGGTCACAGCGACCCAGTTAGAGACTATACCATTTATAACCACCCTCTGCTTTCTATCACTAAGCCAGTTACTAACCCATTTACACACATTTTCCCCCAGACCAAGCATTCTCATTTTGTGTACCAACCTCTTGTGCGGCACGGTATCAAACGCTTTGGAAAAATCGAGATATACCACGTCCAATGACTCACCGTGGTCCAGCCTATAGCTTACCTCTTCATAAAAACTGATTAGATTGGTTTGACAGGAGCGATTTCTCATAAACCCATGCTGATATGGAGTTAAACAGTTATTCTCATTGAGATAATCCAGAATAACATCCCTCAGAAACCCTTCAAATATTTTACCAACAATAGAGGTTAGACTTACTGGCCTATAATTTCCAGGTTCACTTTTAGAGCCCTTTTTGAATATTGGCACCACATTTGCTATGCGCCAGTCCTGCGGAACAGACCCTGTCGCTATAGAGTCCCTAAAAATAAGAAATAATGGTTTATCTATTACATTACTTAGTTCTCTTAGTACTCGTGGGTGTATGCCATCCGGACCCGGAGATTTATCTATTTTAATCTTATTTAGCCGGTTTCGCACCTCTTCTTGGGTTAGATTGTTGACCCTTAATATAGGGTTTTCATTGTTTCTTGGGATTTCACCTAGCATTTCATTTTCCACCGTGAATACCGTGGAGAAGAAGGTGTTTAATATGTTAGCTTTTTCCTCGTCATCTACAACCATTCTTTCCTCACTATTTTTTAAGGGGCCTACATTTTCAGTTTTTATTCTTTTACTATTGATATAGTTGAAGAACAGTTTGGGATTAGTTTTACTCTCCTTAGCAATGTGCTTCTCTGTTTCCTTTTTGGCAGCTTTAATTAGTTTTTTAGATAAAGTATTTTTCTCCCTATAGTTTTTTAGAGCTTCAATGGTGCCATCCTGCTTTAGTAGTGCAAATGCTTTCTTTTTACTGTTAATTGCCTGTCTTACTTCTTTGTTTAGCCACATTGGGTTTTTCCTATTTCTAGTCCTTTTATTCCCACAAGGTATAAACCGCTTACACTGCCTATTTAGGATGTTCTTAAACATTTCCCATTTATTATCTGTGTTTCTATGAATTTAAAATGGCTTCTCTCATTTATCATGTTAATTAAATCACATAAAGGCAGTGTTGTACCACCAATGGTGGCAGATCATGCAGCTGCTATGGTGCTCAAAAACTAGTTGTTAGGTTTTTGAACAACCCTACCCTCTGTCTGGCACCCACCAACATCCACTGTTTATGTATGGCAGAAGATGGAAGGACCACTAGCTGAGCCCACTCAATACCTAGCCAGAGCCAGCTCTTTTTCACAGAATGCAACCAATGGAGTTAGGTCTGATTGTACCAGCTTAACTCCTTAGATGTCATGGTAGACAGCCGCCAAGGCATCTAAGCGGTTAGACAGAAGAAATGGCCATTGTCAACCCCAATGGGTTCCTGCAATGTGGTCCGATTCAAATCTTTGCTGCGAAGTCCACAACCCCAGATTTTTATGTTATGTATGACCTTACTCAAAGGCAACCTGATAGGATAATTTTATGAAATATTTTAATTTCAAAAATGTTAATGAAAGTAGCATGGCTATATGTATCATAGAACATCAATGAAAATTCTACCTGTCTTGTAGTAATCTGATGTATTAACGCTAAAAAATCAAGCTCTGAAGGCACATGCAAAGTATCCAGAATGTGCCAGGAAGGCTTATTGGGTGCAGATTTTTCTGTGGTCTAGAAAATGATAGTCATATACAGTAAGATAGACAACATACCAAGGGTGATATTGTCAGATCTCTGTTTTCCTAGAAACAAAACTGTCTTGGTTATTTTAGATTTAAAGGGGCTGTACAGGATTTGAAAAATAGCTGTATTTTTTTTTTTTTAATCTGTTCCATCCCAAACACCATGGACGGATGTGCCACTGTTTCAGGGGAAAAGAAATCTCTGAATTTAGGACTTGGCGATACTAACACTATAGTTTTATAGGAAATTATTCCCACTCTCCATAGTAATAGACACTTGTACCAAGTAATTTATTCTAAAGTCACCTCAAAATGGCATTGCCTTCTGCTGGAGATTTGTGGCCTACCAGTGGATACTCTGCTTCTCCAGTGGGCCAGTCTTAAGGACCAGAAACACTTAAGTTTAAACTTGATAAAAATGAACAATTTTAACCAAATGACCGTTCATCGGGTAAAAACCTAAGAACAAGCGATAATTTTAGCCAATTAATAAGACAGTCATAGTTTGAAATGAAGTCGGCTGTGTTTGATTTTTTTTTTTTTGTCCGAAAGGAAGACGAAAGATCTCTAGTTCAAAGGAAGATCGATCTTTCTTTGAAACAATAAACCCAGAAAGATAATTAGTTTGTTGTCTGGTATAATTAAGCATGTTTGGTCAGGTTGAGTGACTAAATGTTTATGCATTCATTGGCATTACCAGTGTTCACTCGTTACGTTGAAATCATTTACTGCCATCAACTAAAATCTGATGTGTGTAGGAGTCTTTGACCTAAATATGAAGTTGATTGGTGCCTTTGACTGTAGATTACATTATTACATGGTAGCCATAGCTTTGCAGTTCTGTTCATTACAGGTCAGAACGTCTCCATTAACAGTATTAGTAGTTAGGACATGAAGGTCAGAAGATTTACGTGATGACTGCTGGTGGATTGACAGCTTTACTCTCCATTAAACCTCAGCTCTATTTATAGCTGGACACAAAGGAAGATAATTGCTCTTGTTTATGCCATCATTTACCATGATAAAAGGAGATTACATCCAGAAAACAGGCCATTTATTTACGACAGCACTATTAAACATGGCACAGGACAATTTCAGTTGTCGGAAATGTTTGCTGGCTCCACCGTGTAGAATTCTCTGAATGAATGAGTCACCCGTATTGTTAGCAGAAAGATCACAACTTTGTGTGAAGTTTCCATTATTCATAAATTTTCTGCTGGAAGAAATATATGAAAGACAGGAGGGATATAAATACAATGGGAGAGCAGTCATGACAAGACAAGGATTTACCTGGCTCCTTTGTGTGGAGGATAGAAGTTATAAATAGGTGACGCAGACAGGGTTTTGTGACATTATATTCTGGGGGGACAGGAAATGCGGCGCTCCTTCTCAACGACTCTCTGAATTCAAAAGGAGCCGTAGAAAGGAACGTTCATGGACCGCAATTTGCTGACCCGCTTTCTATTTTACCAAATAGCTTAACTCTCTAAAATAAGAACTGCCAGTAAATGCACCTCCTTCAGTCGTCCTTTTGTGAAAAATCATATCAAACGTGTGTGTTTAAAAAGCATTCCTCCTCCCATCAACGTTTTTTTTTCCTTTTAATATATTGCAATCTTAATATTACATAGCACTGTGCACTTACAATTGCTAATTTTGCCTTTCTACCCAGCTAATTCTTCTTTTTTTCCAATGATCAAGATGATTAAGAACTGACGAGCTGAATCCTTCTAAGCTCTATGTAGAAACAGGAGGTCAATTTTCCCTGCGTGAGTCATGGGTCACTGCAAAAGTCTATAGCATGGGGAGGAGCAGAGTAGCTGGCTCAGAAGTTGAAGAGGGGAATGATAAATGCAGGGACAAGAGACTTATCTGGGACAAGAGAATTTTCTGGGTAGAAAGGCAAAATGAACAATTGTAAGTACACAGTGCTATATAATATGGTGACTACAATATATTAAGAGGATAAAAACTTTGGGGAAAGTGCTTCTTTAAAAGGAATATGTCATCAGAAAATGAGCTCTTGTTTAAATCAATTTTTTTTATATTATATGCCCTTTTTTAAACATTCTTGGCAATATTTTCTTTTTCATACTAAAAAACAAAATGAGTCATCTTGCAATCCTTGCACTGGCCCGTCAGACTGATTATGAAAGTACAGGAACTATCAGTCTAAAATAGTTTCCAGCAGTTTCCTTATGAAAGGCAGGGTTATAATGAAGGATAACACCTCTACGCACAGCTAATAACATAGGATCCACCAATCACAATAGCCAATGTCAAAACTGATGGCTCTCCCTCCATTCACAATGGTATTTTCACACGCTCATTAGATGCTTCAGTAGAACAGATAGGGTCAGACGCTGTTCACTGCTGTTAATATACATGTGAATTTCCTGATACAACAGGAAGTTATAGTTTAAAGAAAGCCCCAGTGGTCGGTGTGAAAATTGCAAGCTCTCCAGTTTAATAAAAATTGCGATATGGAAACAAAAAACAACAAAAATTCATTTAACACAAAAACTTGATTTAAATAGTTCATTTCCTGATGATAAAACTCATTGTTTTAGGGGAAGCTAAGGGTGTATCCTGAGAAGAGAACCCCAGTTTCATCTGGCCCCATAAACCCTTCAACATAGTTGATTCAAGGTTAAACACTCTGATGTGAGGGATCAAGAATTTTAGGGAAGAGGTAATTTATTTATTAATTTTTTTAAAATTTTTGCTATGCTGTCCAGACATTAGTAATCTAAGGGGGCACTTTCACATTCATGCCCTAGAATAAAGTCTTGTATTGCTGCCCACCGTCACTGAAAGTGAACAGCGCTCGTCGGCCGCTTGTGCTGCAGAGGAGAAGCTTCTGCAATCAGACAGTAATTGCGCAGAATAGAATGCATTTGTCAGTTCCTATTACTTGTGATGCTGCCTGTGGGCTGCAGATCATCACGTGTACAGGGCTTACGTGCCCCTGTGGCTCCTCGCTCTACAAAACCATCTTTTATTCATACACCATCAAGATTGCACTTTTTTTTTTCTCCCTTTCCTCGTATTTATGGATTTACTTTTATATTTATTCCATTTCCTGGGTACAAGAATTTGCAATTAGGCAATTTATAGTTTTACTATAAAACTGTCTCTGCCGAGAGACAGTGAAAACGCTTGATCCCAAGGTAGCCATGTCCATGCAGCAAAATAGTGGAAAGATGGCAGATACTTCGTGCTTCAATTTCTCACGCATTTTAATACCTCTGCTTGCTGACAGTGAATGGTTGCATTATCTTTTATATTCCGAGAACTATACTGTGACGGCTAAGAATTTATACTGTATCCAGAGCTAGACGAATCAGCGCTTGTCCTAATAGATGGGGCCATGTGTCACAATGGAGTCCAGGCTATGTTCACATGTCCAGTAGTGATCAGTTGTTAGAATGGATCCAGCAACAATCCATTGACAAAAAAAAATAAAAAATTGGCGAAAAGTTTCAAAACATTATTCAGACATTTCTTAATTATAGTGATTTTTTTTTTTTTTTTTAGAAAAACTGTCACTGCTTCCCCATCCAGTATTTCTAGACTCTGCTACGTCATTCTAGGCAGGTTGTCCTTCTAAAAGGGAATGCTCAAATTAATTACGATGGATTCTCAATTTGGAACATCCAAAAATCTTTCTTTTTGGAGGAACCAGCAATACGTGAATTGTTCTATTGATTTTAATGGGCACCGTGTAATGCTTCATTTCTCCTGTGGTGGCGCTGCAGAGGAATAGAACACTTGCTGATCTGATCCAAAGCAGACAATCCAGTGATCTCGCATTATCCTGACTGGCTGCCGTGATGATGGCCAACTATCTCTCCCTTGACCCAGAGAACAATTTCTGCCTTGATAATAATGACTGACATTAACCCCTGCATGATCCCTGATTCCCAGGACTCTGGACACTCACAAATTGTTGTTTTTCCCTGCAGAGACTTGAAGATTGAAAATTTGTTACTAGACGAGAACAACGACATCAAGCTCATCGGTACGTACATTGTTTTTTAATGAGTCTCCCATTAACTTTGTATTCCTTCGTTTACTCTTGATCTGTCCAAGCAGAGATTGCAGGTTGCCTCAATGGAGCCTCTGTTCCTATTGTTTTCCTCTTCCTCCCCGTCCTGCCAAACTTCTCTGCTGACTGCAGTATGCTGCCTGCACCCCGTGATTAATTTGCCGAATGAAGGATGCGGCTGACACATTATTACTTGGGATCATTTTTTTTCCTGAAATTGTTGAATCGTTCCAAATGAAAAGAGCTTCAGAAATCCATTTTATAGTAAAAGTCAATTTCTCCAGACTCTAATTATCCAGAATGTCCCATAATCCAGCTCTTGACATGAGTTCCATAATCTGGAGACGTAACTACAATAGGTGCGGGGGGCTGCAATTGCACCCGGGACATGGAGCTTAAGGGGCCTAAAAAGTCCCTTTGGCCTTTATGAAAAGACCGATACTATCAAAAAAATTGGGGGCCCCAATGGAGCTTTTGAATGGGGGCCCATGATCTTCAAGTTACGCCACTGAACATCTGGCATTCCGCCAATAACCAGATTTCAAGCAATTCTATTGTAAAAGGAAGACAAATTTCAAGAATAAAGTGGCCAAAAATACAACTTTTTGGATATTTTTTTTTTTGAAGTTCCTCTTGCTTTGCTGCAAAAAAAAAAACCTCCATAAATTGGCTTTTGGAGGGCACCACTGGAAAATGCACATTGTATACAATCACATTCAAGTAACCGATTATTGTAGGAAAAAATATGAAAAATTAAGAATTTTTGGAACATCTTGCAATATTTTGACCAAATAAATTTGGGATATCAAAGGTATTGAGAATTCAAGGATAAATTAGAGCTACAGCTAATGTCATCCTCAACTTTATAGTTATATACTATGGATGGAAAAAAATAGACATCGGTTTAAAATTCGCTTCCATCTTTACCCCTGTTTATTTGTATATGTGTCATTGTAGATTTTGGATTGAGCAACTGTGCTGGGATCCTGGGCTACACAGACCCATTCAGTACACAGTGTGGAAGTCCTGCCTATGCTGCTCCAGAACTCTTGGCAAGGAAGAAATACGGACCCAAGGTGGATGTCTGGTCAATGTAGGTATTTTTTATTTTATTTTTTTAATGTTTTTATTATTATTATTATTATTATTATTATTATTATTATTATGCAAAGTTTGGAATACAACTCGATTCTTCCGATGAAATGTTTTTTTGTTTTTTTTTGTGTTGATTGGTTTTGGATTTCTGTAGCAACTATAGTTGGTACAAAGTCTTTGCATACCTTAAATGGTACTTTGCTGCCCCTTAGACATGATAAGGAGACCTGCCATAGAACATTACCATTTCTGACTCCCCTCTTAACACATACATTGGAATGTAGATAAACAGACCTTTGCTGGTGTGGTTGACCTTTTTCTGGTATTGATGACCTTCACCAGAAGTTAGCTTTCCAATACTGCATGCAAAGCTGGATGATGTTAATGAGTTACCAGCCCTCCAGCTCCAGCTGCCCCAGGAATGACAACAAGCAATAACACAAAATGTCTGCTTTGTTTTTTGTGGTTTGCTGTTTGAGGAGAGAACATATAAAACAGAGGCACACATGGCCACCAAACGGGGGACTGGTTGAACTGTGACTGTTGTCGGTCGGACTCCCACCGATCAACAAGTTATCACCTATCCTGTCGAAAGATGATTACCGTACTTGTTTTCTCTGGACAACCCCTTCAACATTATACTTTGCCATCATTTAAAAATGTGTGGCCAATTTTAACCATAAAGCTTGGACATCTTGCCGTGAATACACCTTAATAACATTCACACATTCTATTAATTCATCCTATACCAAGAAACTCCCATTTTAAGTTTATAGCTCCTATCAGACCTACATGTCTCTATGGCAACAGACTACAAACAAATGCTATGTAGTCTGGTCCGACAGTTACTCTTCCTTCTTTTGTTCATTTACCTTTTTGATAACCTATAACATGGATGTTATAAAGAAGTGGGTAAAAGATGAAATTGAGTAGGAGTGCAGGATAAGACAACATACTTTGTTGTCTGTCACTATTAATACAGTTTTTAGTATACAGCTCTGATGCTAACCTACTGTATGTGTGACCATTTTCTTATGCATTCAGTATTGAGATAATTTTTTTTTTGTGCACCGACGCCAAAGTTATAATTACATATTAGCATTTATTTCAAACCGTTTCTGCCATTTTAGTATCAGTGCCAAAGTTGACTCATAAATGATGCGTATATAGTTTACCTCTCTACCCAGTACTCACCGGTCTTGCACCGTTTTTGTTTTTCAAGTGGAGTTAACATGTACGCCATGCTGACGGGCACGCTGCCATTCACCGTGGAACCATTTAGCTTGCGGGCTTTGTATCAGAAGATGGTAGACAAAGCCATGAATCCATTGCCCTCAAACCTCTCCTCTGGTAAGTAGTCACCGAATCTCCGAGGCGACTCATAGCACCGCGAAGCCCTTACAAGTCGCTTCTCACTTTCTGTGGCTAAAGATGGCTTTCCAGGCCAATCGCTATAACATTTTTCCATAACTGCAAGAAGGGAAAAAAATAGTCTGTATGAAATCGGGTATGTTGGGTAAAAATGCCTGCAGTGCCTATTCTGTAAAGCTGCTAGGTATCGAGCCAAGACTTTGGGGTGGATTTTCAAATTAACACTCTCTCTGCATGTATAGAAAGTTTCAGAATGTTATGCCATTCGGTTTTGTAATTCATGCTGCATAGCCAAAAATGAGGAAAAAGGAATTACGGTAATTCACTTATTTTATTCAACACTTTGGAATAAGCCTTTGTAGATCAAAAATTAAAACCATGTTTTGCATGTTAAAGGGGGTGTCTCATTCCAGACAGCTCTTATTATTAGAGATGAGGTGGTGGTGATTAGCTGATTGCTACAGTCCGGCATCTGTCAACTGTTCATTTTCACTGCATTGTCAACTACAGGAAAAATGTACCTTTACATCTAGCCATTTAAAGGGGAATTGTCATCAGGTCAAAAGTGGCCAGTTTTTGCTCTTATTTTACAGTCTGATCCCCTAAACAAATCCTTTTTTTTTTTTTTTAATTTGCCCTACGTGTACAGAGATATGGGCTTTTATATTTCGTGCTAATTGTTATGGTCTTTACTAAGGGGGCGTGGCTCACATGATTCTCTTTGGGCGTGTCTTTAGGCTGCTTTCCACACTTGCCAAATAAGCACCTCCATAAAAATGGGCACTAAATATAAATGCCCATAACTCTATAACCATACGTCAGATTTAAAAAAGACAAAAAGGGCAATACTCAGTGGAGCCGAAAGAATTAATTAAAAGGAAAAACTGACAACTTTTGAGCTGATGACTTGTCACCTTTAAATGAAAAGCAGCCGATGTAAATTGTCAGTGGAACGGTTCTACTTTTTGTCCTGAGTTAAGTACCACATCTCTGATCTAATAGGGCACACGGAAAAAGGAATTGTTCAGATGAGACAACTCCTTTAAATACATTTTAAAAGATCTTTGGAATGGCTAGTTTCTTTGAATGATGGAGAATACCCTCCTAATTACCGTATGTCTTATTAAAGTTTCTTTAGTAAATAGAAAATAATCTGTAGGATCATTCAATTAGGAAGTAGAGGTTATATTTCTGGAGTAGCTCGTGTAACATAATTTTTTGTTTTTCAGCTGCTGTTAATTTCCTTCGGTCCCTGCTGGAACCCGATCCATTAAAAAGACCAAACATCCAGCAAGCACTGGCAAATCGATGGCTAAATGACAACTATCATGGAAAAGGAGTTCACACATACCCAAACAGGTAGATTCTCCAAATTGTTAATTGAAATGGATCTAAAATTCTGTGCCTGTAGATTTTATGACTATATCCATGAGAAAACAGAATACTGTAAGAGCCTAAGTAACCCTTTGAATCAAAATTATCAGAAAAAGAATAAATAAATGAAAATACTACAAAAAAGAAAATTAATCCAGCGGTAGGAATATTATGGATGACATATAAGAGATTTGCCAAGAACCTGTCTGTTAGGGACATCAAGGTTGAAGTACTTAGTATTTTTTTCCTGTCTATATTTTTGTAGCCCCTGATATATGGCATTTGAGGTGTCTGGTATCCGCTTATCTTTCCGACATGGCTCTATGGGCAAGTAGATCGAGATCGATCTTAGTTTGTAAATTGTTTCATATAATTGGAACTGGAAGGACGTGAGGTTCACGAATTGCTGTGGTGTAATCTAAAACTAGGCACATCTGCACAATCAATCCAACGTTCAACATCTCGCTGGATAAAGAGGCAAATCGGGAAAAGGCTAATTTCGCAAGCAATCATTAGAAACTCTTCTAAACACTTGAAATCTTTGGACGTACGGAAAACTTCAATTATGTCATGAGTGGACTGTGGCTGCAGATAAAGCAGAAGTCAACTCAACTATTTGTGCATCATATCTAAAGATGATCCTGTAGACTTACCACCGGTCCTACGTATAAATCTGTAATATCCACAAGAAACTGAAAGGAACAAGATACAGATTTGATTAGATATTACAAAAAAACTTTGTTCAGTGAGGGTGATCAATGAGTGGAACAGGCTGCCACAAGAAGGTGTGAGTTCTCCTTCAATGGAAGAGGCTGGACAGACATGTGTCTGAGATGGTTTAGTGAATCCTGCATTGAGCAGGGGGTTAGGCATGATGAACCTGGAGGTCTATCATTCCATGATTCTAAGAGGGACTGATATATCATACTATCAGTTTTGGAACATATGTAATAAGAGTGATTGCCAAGGTCAAGAATTCCTAATCATTCAATGTATTTGGGACCTTACAACTCTACCCCCAATAGATGATGTCGGGTGGGGAGGGAAGAAGGATTCGGTATTGGAATTTCAACAACTGATCCTTTTGTTGGATAGGAAGATAAACTGATGACATAGCAGTCCGGCAGTGGCTCTGTCATACAGAACTCGCACTTGGTCAGGCTGAGTTTTCCTGTGAACTGGAGAGTCTGGATGGAGAGAGCTGTCAGGAGAGAGGGAGCTGTCAGTTGGGAGAAGGAGAGGGAAGAGAGCTGTCTAAAGGTACCTTCACACTGAACAACTTAACAACGATATCGCTAGCGATCCGTGACGTTGCAGCGTCCTGGATAGCGATATTGTTGTGTTTGACACGCAGCAGCGATCTGGATCCTGCTGTGACATCGTTGGTCGGAGCAGAAAGGCCAGAACTTTATTTCGTCGCTGGATCTCCCCCAGACATCGCTGAATCGGCGTGTGTGACGCCGATTCAGCGATGTCTTCACTGGTAACCAGGGTAAACATCGGGTTACTAAGCGCAGGGCCGCGCTTAGTAACCTGATATTTACCCTGGTTACCAGTGTAAATGTAAAAATAAGCAAACACTACATACTTACATTCCGTTGTCTGTCGTGTCCCCCGGCGTTCTGCTTCCCTGCACTGTCAGCGCCAGCCGGCTGTAAAGCAGAGCACAGCGGTGACGTCACCGCTGTGCTTTACGGCTGGCGCTTACACAGTGCAGGGAAGCAGAATGCCGGGGGACGCGACAGACACCGGAATGTAAGTATGTAGTGTTTCTTTTTTTTTACATTTACACTGGTAACCAGGGTAAACATCGGGTTACTAAGCGCGGCCCTGCGCTTAGTAACCCGATATTTACCCTGGTTACCTGTGGACTTCGGCATCGATGGTCGCTGGAGAGCTGTCTGTGTGACAGCTCTCCAGCGACTACACAGCGACGCTGCAGCGATCGGCATCGTTGTCTAGATCGCTGCAGCGTCGCTAAATGTGAAGGTACCTTTAGATGTATGGCCAGCTGACAACTCCAAATGTGTTCACACCTTACTAGTGGGAAATATTACAGCTCCTGTGTCTTCAGACAATAGTCAAAACCTCCACCCCGATTCATTACTGTCATCAGCAGATCTGGTAATTCTATTTACATGCAAACAAGGCTGTAACAATAAGCAATGGCTAATTCTACAAAGGTTTCCTTCAGCACAGCATGTTTACACTGTGTGTAATGGGGAAAGTCAGGGGCGAGTCTGCTCCTCCTATAATTGTGGCTCAAATGGGATTAGCAGAAGGCCTTAATGCCTCAAAATATTTTTTTTTTCAGTGAAAGCAATGTTTTATAATATTGAAGCTTATTAAAGACTTAAGACCCTTCCAGTGCCATTTATAAATCAATTAATAGCAACAGTTACATTCATTAATTTTTGATGGGATGATAACTGGGCTTCACTGAAAGTACTGAAACAGCATTTACTCCTAAAACCAAGATCCCAGCAGTGAATTGAAGAGCGTGCACCATATTTATCGAGGCTCTAAAGGTACCTTCACACTCAGCAACTTTACAACGAGAACGACAACGATCAGTGTTGTTGCAGTGTCCTGGATAGCGATCTCGTTGTGTTTGACACACAGCAGCGATCTGGATCCCGCTGTGACATCGCTGGTCGGAGCTAGAAGTCCAGAACTTTATTTTGTCGCCAGGTCGGCGTGATTCATCATGTTTGACAGCAAAAGCAACGATGCCAGCAATGTTTTACATGGAGCTAACAACCAGCGAGAACGATAAATGAGTCGCCGTTACGTCACTGGATCGCTCCTGCATCGTTCTGGAGCTGCTGTGTTTGACGTCTCCTAGCGACCTAAACAACGACGCTGCAGCGATCGGCTCGTTGTCTATATCGCTGCATCGTCGCTGAGTGTGACGGTACCTTTAGGGTGCTTTTACACTTGCCAACTAGCGGCGTTAAACAATCAGCTATATGTTTGCAGATCGGTGGTCACTTAATGGCCTGTTTAGGAAGGCTGACCTCTCTTCCCATGTGCACAGAGCAATCTGTCATGGATCAATCGGTGCCCATAGGCTGTCACTGTTCTCTGCAGCGCACATCTGGTTTACACAGGACAAATTGCTGCCAAGAACGATGGTTCAGTATTAAAACATTACAACTCAATAGGTCTAGACTGGAATTAACCAGCCGACCAAAAGAAGAGAACCTAAATACACTTAAAATATCACATGTATTGGTAATTATTAAAAATGGTAAAAGACATAATACATCATAACAGAAAAATACCCATAGAGGGGACCAAGTAAACCACCCCCAAAAAATATTTAATTAAATAAATACATAATGGCTCCCTACAATGTAGACTTAAACGGACCTGGTGCCTAAAAAAACAATATACCGTATACACATATATACACATATATATGGTGTATAATAATATTGCGCGTTTCGCCCTTGGCTTCTTCCGAAATGCGCGTCGGGGCGAGAGGGGACATCTTGACCACCCATAACTCTGCCGTCTATCATTTGATGTACTTATGGCTCCTCAGCAAGAGGTAATATAATATATACCTGATGTGCAATATTGTTATACAGGGTTTACATCAAGGAATGTTATTATTCAAGGATGCCATAGGCACTGGTTTATTACACTAATATATAATACCCTGTATGACTTATTACAAGTGTAATATAGCTTTATGCAATGCGGTGTTTTTTTTAGGCACCAGGTCCGTGTAAAGGTACCGTCACACTAGACGATATCGCTAGCGATCCGTGACATTGCAGCGTCCTCGCTAGCGATATCGTCCAGTGTGACAGGCAGCAGCGATCAGGCCCCTGCTGTGCTGTCGCTGGTCGGGGAAGAAAGTCCAGAACTTTATTTGGTCGCTGGACTCCCCGCAGACATCGCTGAATCGGCGTGTGTGACACCGATTCAGCGATGTCTTCACTGGTAACCAGGGTAAACATCGGGTAACTAAGCGCAGGGCCGCGCTTAGTAACCCGATGTTTACCCTGGTTACCATCCTAAAAGTAAAAAAAAACAAACACTACATACTTACCTAACGCTGTCTGTCCTCCAGCGCTGTGCTCTGCTCTCCTCCTGTACTGGCTGTGAGCGTCGGTCAGCCGGAAAGCAGAGCGGTGACCGCTCTGCTTTCCGGCCGCCGTGCTCACAGCCAGTACAGGAGGAGAGCAGAGAAGCTGAGCGCCGGGGACAGACAGCGGTAGGTAAGTATGTAGTGTTTTTTTTTTTTTACTTTTAGGATGGTAACAAGGGTAAACATCGGGTTACTAAGCGCGGCCCTGCGCTTAGTTACCCGATGTTTACCCTGGTTACCGGCATCGTTGGTCGCTGGAGAGCTGTCTGTGTGACAGCTCTCCAGCAACCAAACAGCGACGCTGCAGCGATCCGGATCGTTGTCGGTATCGCTGCAGCGTCGCTAAGTGTGACGGTACCTTTAGTCTACATTGTAGGGAGCCATTATGTATTTATTTAATTAATTATTTTTTAGTTAACAATAAATGTGATATTTTATGTGTATTTTGGTTCTCTTCTTTTTGGGCGGCTGGTTAATTCCAGTCTAGACCTAATGGGTTGTTATGGTAATTTGAAGTGCCAAATTTGTTTACTATAGGACATTTTTCTTGTGTAAGTATTAAAACATTGAAGGAGGTCCCGAGCAAGGGGGATCTCCTCTCCATGTGCCCTATTAGGACATTAAGAAAAGGGTTTTGGTCTTCTGGCCACGTTTTATTAGAAGAGGACATTATTTACAGGGGATTTAGCAATTTGGAAATTTTCTTTAACATGGGCAACCCATGCAAAGTCCAGTATGGAGAAGTGCCGAATAACACACCTGGTACCCCTTAGGACAACATCTGCTTCTTAAGGAGATTATTAGCCTAATGAGGGAGCAGTAGGTCATGAGAAGTCCTACAAACCCCCTGAGGCAGTTAACGAGGAGACATCATTACCAGTTAAAAGAGACCATGCTTCAGACCACTACCACATGAAGGTCCCTTTAATTATTCAGTGGTCTTATGGCTGCATGTGCTGGGCGCTGGAGGGTGTTTTCACAAGGATCACATCTTATCAAATGTGTCATCTGGAGAGAGCGACTGGCCGGCTGGATGCATTGGGTCCTTGGGTTAAAGCCTGCCTAGGGCACCATCCACATGGGTGTTCTCTTTCAGAGTTTCATTACATTCCATATATTCAAACACACTAATAAATAAATTAATCATATAATTAATTAATCTGGGTGGGTATTCCACTGAATTCAATATTTGATGAGCAGTCTGCCCATTCTCAACCCTCTTTGGCTAAGTTCAAATTTCCAGTATTCATCAGAACAGATCTACCAGCAATCTGTTAACAAAAAAGTTGTGTCAGACATAACTTTTTTTTGTCCGGCTAAAAAAAAAAAATGATTTCAACTGGATCTATATTTTTAACATTGAGTCTATGGAAAACGGATCCATTAAATAGCCATCTGGTTCTCAACTATTTGAAAAGGATCCGTTCTTTGCTTACAGGATCCGTTTCAAATGGAAGAAAACCGATGGCTATTTAATGGATCCGTTTTCCATAGGCTCAATGTTAAAAGATCAGATCCAGTTGAAATCATTTTTTTTTTTAGCCAGACAAAAAAATTGTGTCTGCACAGCTTTTTTGTTAGCTGATTGCTGCTGGATCCGCTGTGACTGGACATGTGAACATAGCCTTAGGGTATATTCACCTTGGGGTTTTGACGTGGAATCTGAAGTTAATGCTCTTCAAACTTCACATCAAAAAGCATTCCAAAATAATTTTGAATACTCTTTGGAGTGGACTTTTAAGCGGATCTGCTTCAAAATCAGCATTAAAAACTTCTTGTATACTCCTTATGGATACAACCTTAGAGAGCGTATTCAGACGTTATGTTCATATTCTGGTTTTCTCCACTAGATTAGATCCATTTTGCAAAATACATGCAACTGTATAATAACTACAACATATGAATTTAACCTGGCAAAAAAAAAAATTGGCTAATGTATGGCCGGTTTAACATCGTGGCATCATGACCCCATGCCCATCTATATTCATTTGACATAAGCTCTACTGTGCAAAATATATTCATCATAGTTTTGCAGTTTTTTATAGCGATTAGGTAAAATTGCATTAATAAAAAATTGTAGCACAAATACTAAATAACCTCCTGAAAAACATTAGGATAAGGCTAGAGGGATCAACCAGGTCATGGCCGCAAAACCACACCGAAAAATTAAATGCTGCTGTTGGGTGAATGTTTTGTAGCAGGACAGCTGCTTATTTTACAATTGTAGCTGTTGCTTGATTTTTGGAGGAATAATGACTTTTCCCGCTCCAAAATTAGGTAATTTTTGTTAAATACTCATCAAACACTATCACTTAAATCCATTTTGCTATGCTGCTATTTGTCATGGCTCCACTACAGTCCTGACTTGGCCGCTTCATCTGGCCTTACCCTTCAAAAACCAGCATGTGTAAATATATACTGAGCTGATCATTGACCTGCAGCTTTCGCTGGCCAAAATTCCGGCCAACTTTTTTTGTGCCGACTTCCAAAATATTGATGGAATAGCAAAATAAGTAAGGGTAATGCATGAACCAAGGCTAACATGTAGTCACAATCATTGAAAGTATTGACGTCTACCAACAAAAATTGTTAATTCTACGTCCAGCTTCTTAAATTCATCCTAGGGGCATCCACTAATGACCAGTGTCTTTCTACCCTCCAGGATCCATCTTGAAGACTTGAGTCAGAGCGTGATCCGTCACATGTCGGAGAAGCTCGGTTATAAGCACAGTGATGTCATCAACGTCATCCTCTCCAATCGCGCGTGTCATACCCTTGCTGTTTACTTCCTGCTAAACAGGAAATTGGAGCGCTACTTGATCACTATGAGGGTAAGCTTGACTTTCCAGCTGTCGCCATGTTTTAAGGGAGGGCAGGGGGGTTTCTCTCAAGGAGATTGGGGATTACAGAGTGGATGATTTGCAAGCCGTGATGATCACAATGGTCCTGTTATCTGCAGAATGTGCAGAGCTCTGTAATTAACATCTGTTTTTTCTCATGCTAGAAACCTGACATTAATGACAATGTTTGCCACAAGAACCAGATGCATCCACTGGAGAGATACAAGTCAAATAAGAACTCCTACGAGGTGAGTTCCAGAATCTCTGTAGCCCTCTACTCTCCATAATGCAAGTAACTCACAATAAATAAGCCGTGTGCATATAAAGAGACAGCATATAACATGTTTTGTTATCCTACTGAATGCCGTCACTCGGTCTGATGCAGTATCAGGCAGGAAGAACTTTGCTGCCCATACCAGCCAATTAGCATTCAGCCTTCAATGTAGAAACTGAATTAGAAAAATGAAACATGCACTCTGATTGATTTGTCTATGGCATCCAACCTTCCTATTTTAAAAAGCTTATGAAAACTAGATAATTCCCCATCAGAAAGCAGCATGGCCATTGGCCAGCGATGGGGAAAGCTTCCAAGACCCATGACTTGGGAAAGATGGGAAAAGAAATGGCCAAATATCTACAGGTAACTTTGACATAGTGGGAATAACCGAGACATGGTTAGATGAAAGCTATGACTGGGCAGTTAACTTACAGGGTTACAGTCTGTTTAGAAAGGATCGTAAAAATCGGAGAGGAGGAGGGGTTTGTCTCTATGTAAAGTCTTGTCTAAAGTCCACTTTAAGGGAGGATATTAGCGAAGGGAATGAGGATGTCGAGTCCATATGGGCTGAAATTCATGGAGGGAAAAATGGTAACAAAATTCTCATTGGGGTCTGTTACAAACCCCCAAATATAACAGAAACCATGGAAAGTCTACTTCTAAAGCAGATAGATGAAGCTGCAACCCATAATGAGGTCCTGGTTATGGGGGACTTTAACTACCCGGATATTAACTGGGAAACAGAAACCTGTGAAACCCATAAAGGCAACAGGTTTCTGCTAATAACCAAGAAAAATTATCTTTCACAATTGGTGCAGAATCCAACCAGAGGAGCAGCACTTTTAGACCTAATACTATCTAATAGACCTGACAGAATAACAAATCTGCAGGTGGTCGGGCATCTAGGAAATAGCGACCACAATATTGTACAGTTTCACCTGTCTTTCACTAGGGGGACTTGTCAGGGAGTCACAAAAACATTGAACTTTAGGAAGGCAAAGTTTGAACAGCTTAGAGATGCCCTTAATCTGGTAGACTGGGACAATATCCTCAGAAATAAGAATACAGATAATAAATGGGAAATGTTTAAGAACATCCTAAATAGGCAGTGTAAGCGGTTTATACCTTGTGGGAATAAAAGGACTAGAAATAGGAAAAACCCAATGTGGCTAAACAAAGAAGTAAGACAGGCAATTAACAGTAAAAAGAAAGCATTTGCACTACTAAAGCAGGATGGCACCATTGAAGCTCTAAAAAACTATAGGGAGAAAAATACTTTATCTAAAAAACTAATTAAAGCTGCCAAAAAGGAAACAGAGAAGCACATTGCTAAGGAGAGTAAAACTAATCCCAAACTGTTCTTCAACTATATCAATAGTAAAAGAATAAAAACTGAAAATGTAGGCCCCTTAAAAAATAGTGAGGAAAGAATGGTTGTAGATGACGAGGAAAAAGCTAACATATTAAACACCTTCTTCTCCACGGTATTCACGGTGGAAAATGAAATGCTAGGTGAAATCCCAAGAAACAATGAAAACCCTATATTAAGGGTCGCCAATCTAACCCAAGAAGAGGTGCGAAACCGGCTAAATAAGATTAAAATAGATAAATCTCCGGGTCCGGATGGCATACACCCACGAGTACTAAGAGAACTAAGTAATGTAATAGATAAACCATTATTTCTTATTTTTAGGGACTCTATAGCGACAGGGTCTGTTCCGCAGGACTGGCGCATAGCAAATGTGGTGCCAATATTCAAAAAGGGCTCTAAAAGTGAACCTGGAAATTATAGGCCAGTAAGTCTAACCTCTATTGTTGGTAAAATATTTGAAGGGTTTCTGAGGGATGTTATTCTGGATTATCTCAATGAGAATAACTGTTTAACTCCATATCAGCATGGGTTTATGAGAAATCGCTCCTGTCAAACCAATCTAATCAGTTTTTATGAAGAGGTAAGCTATAGGCTGGACCACGGTGAGTCATTGGACGTGGTATATCTCGATTTTTCCAAAGCGTTTGATACCGTGCCGCACAAGAGGTTGGTACACAAAATGAGAATGCTTGGTCTGGGGGAAAATGTGTGTAAATGGGTTAGTAACTGGCTTAGTGATAGAAAGCAGAGGGTGGTTATAAATGGTATGGTCTCTAACTGGGTCGCTGTGACCAGTGGGGTACCGCAGGGGTCGGTATTGGGACCTGTTCTCTTCAACATATTCATTAATGATCTGGTAGAAGGTTTACACAGTAAAATATCGATATTTGCAGATGATACAAAACTATGTAAAGCAGTTAATACAAGAGAAGATAGTATTCTGCTACAGATGGATCTGGATAAGTTGGAAACTTGGGCTGAAAGGTGGCAGATGAGGTTTAACAATGATAAATGTAAGGTTATACACATGGGAAGAAGGAATCAATATCACCATTACACACTGAACGGGAAACCACTGGGTAAATCTGACAGGGAGAAGGACTTGGGGATCCTAGTTAATGATAAACTTACCTGGAGCAGCCAGTGCCAGGCAGCAGCTGCCAAGGCAAACAGGATCATGGGGTGCATTAAAAGAGGTCTGGATACACATGATGAGAGCATTATACTGCCTCTGTACAAATGCCTAGTTAGACCGCACATGGAGTACTGTGTCCAGTTTTGGGCACCGGTGCTCAGGAAGGATATAATGGAACTAGAGAGAGTACAAAGGAGGGCAACAAAATTAATAAAGGGGATGGGAGAACTACAATACCCAGATAGATTAGCGAAATTAGGATTATTTAGTCTAGAAAAAAGACGACTGAGGGGCGATCTAATAACCATGTATAAGTATATAAGGGGACAATACAAATATCTCGCTGAGGATCTGTTTATACCAAGGAAGGTGACGGGCACAAGGGGGCATTCTTTGCGTCTGGAGGAGAGAAGGTTTTTCCACCAACATAGAAGAGGATTCTTTACTGTTAGGGCAGTGAGAATCTGGAATTGCTTGCCTGAGGAGGTGGTGATGGCGAACTCAGTCGAGGGGTTCAAGAGAGGCCTGGATGTCTTCCTGGAGCAGAACAATATTGTATCATACAATTATTAGGTTCTGTAGAAGGACGTAGATCTGGGGATTTATTATGATGGAATATAGGCTGAACTGGATGGACAAATGTCTTTTTTCGGCCTTACTAACTATGTTACTATGTTACTATATTGTGTGGTGCCATGTTATATTATAGAAGGGGTCCCAAATGGTCAATTTGTTTCTCTTACAATTTGACAGTTGAAGAGCATGTAGGATTTTGAAGTTTATGGCTAAACCTAATGTGCATGTTGTCTTACAAGTAGGGAATGCAGATAAGTGTCTAGATGACACATCAGGCACCCAATGCTTCCAGGACTAAACAAGATGATAGTGGGTTACTGTCTGCAAGGCCTCGTAGATTTGGTGTAGGTGCAGGGGCATACATAGAAATCATGGAGCCCAGTAAACGTCCTAATTGCTACCTCCCCACAAAAATGAAAAAGCACAAAAGGGTCACAAAAGAACATATCTCACAACTTTGCAATGATTTTGCTCCTATTGAAACCCTTTAGTGTTACCACACACTAAAATACCTCTTTCGTGACTCCAAGAATTATGATGACAGCAAAAGTGCCCTCCAAACACAGTATGATACCCTCAGAGTGAATTCATGGAAAGTATCATAACCTCAACACAGTATGATGGCCCCAACAGTTTTCCACACATAGTAGGATAGCCCCGACACAGCCCTCCTATATCGTATGAGACCCCAACATAATAGGACATCCTCCACACTATATAATGGCCCCCACAGAGCCCTCAAAACAGTATAAAAACCCTCCAAACAGCATAATAGCCTCCACATAAGTCCAGCAAACGGAATAGGCACCAGGCTCCCCCTGACTCGCAGAGCAGACCCATAGCGAATGAGTAGTCTTGTGTTCTTAGCAGTACGCCACTGTGTAGGTGCCAATACATCATGAATGGCTTCCCAACAAATTCTTGGTTAGCCAACAGCAAATTCTTCCAAGATTCCCATACACGTGCACATTCTTTTTTTTCGGATCCTCATTGAGATAAGAGAGTCTTCTAACAAAGCTAAAAGGATCAGGCATGTTGAAACCCAACATACCTGATCAATCTCTCCAAAAGCAGCTGCAGTTGAAGGACATTCAATCCATCCTCATACACGTCCCTGTGAATACAGCATTAAAAGATTAACTGGTCCTATAAAAATTCATAATGTTTGGCTGACATAATATATATGTCTAGCTTTAAAAGTGAGGATAATTACTCCATATTGGGAAAACTATTAAATAATTCTAGTATCACATATACAGCAAAATAGGGAACCGAAAAGCTTAAAGGTCCAGCGTTTGCTGATTCCCACCACATTTGTGCAGCCCTGCAGAATATGCTGGTGTTATATAATAAAGGATGTTATTGCTAGAGGGAAATGCTCTTAGGAAAACAAAAGGAAAGTCCAGAAGATGTAAGGATGTATTGGTCCATGATTATGTTGTATCTTTGGGAACAGAAAAGGAAACACCTTTTGTAGAGGTCTAGTATTACCGCCATAATTATTTAGAAAGGGTAGACCCCCCTTCCCAACAAGACGCGGTCCAGTGGTTTTCATGCTGGCTCAGGATGTAATACAATAGGGAAGTAATGTTTTGTGTCCTGGGCCCTGCCAGATGGAGCGTGTCTCAGCAATGGTCAGGGAAGTCACTTCCTGCTCTCTGAAGAGGGAAAGAGGGATCGGAAACTCCTCCTTGGGCTCTGCTTTCTAAAGCAATGAAAGTGGAGGATGTGGCTGCTTCATGTGATACAAGGAAACTGCACATCCAGGCCTTCCTCAGTCTGCAAGCCATTAACCCCTGCACTCGGGGGAACAACTTATCTGTGTCAGGACAATTACATTAGCAGATTGTCAGATTCACAACTTGTAGGTGCCTATAAAGATATAAATAATTTATATAGCAACAACATATTCCGCTACCTTTTACAATTTAGAGGGCATGCACATCAAAAAGTAGTCTTAGGCCCCATGCATATTATACTCGCTTCTCCAAGGCCTGGCACTGTCCTATCCTACTGCCGCAGCTCCCTGACCGGTCCGGAGCATGAGGCCATGTGGGGCCTAGTCAGCACCATAAGGTCAACAGACCAGAGGGCGTGGTGACAGCACGAGTGGGAAGGAACAGGCCTAGGGCAGATGAGTATAATATTGTATTAATTTTTAACCTCCTCTCTCCCCTACCTTTATTGTGCTTTGTGATCTGGAGAGATCTCAGAGCTTAAATGTTTTTTTTTTAATAATCGGACTGCTGGCCTGAATAGAGCAAATTTGCCTGTAACTAATACTTAATTTCTATTGAATCTCTACACCACTTTGCTCAATCCTGCCCCTTGGTTTGCACATTTGATAGAAGACTCAGCTTTTGGTCATGTAAAATCTTGGGTTTCCATGTACTCATTGTCATTTACAATTCTTATGACTTGTTATGTCCTAGATGTTCCTAGAAGTCCCTCAGGCATCAGAAACTGCTACCTCTATTCCCCCTATAGCTACACCTGTTTGTATAAGGACTAAGGGTACCGTCACACAGTGAAATTTTGATCGCTACAACGGTACGATCCGTGACGCTCCAGCGTCGTAACAATATCGCTCCAGCGTCGTAGACTGCTGTCACACTTTGCAATGTACGACGCTGGAGCGATAATTTCATGACGTATGTGCGATGTAGAAGCCGTTGGTTACTATGCACACATCGTATACGATATATGTTACACCATGCGATCATGCCGCCACAGCGGGACACTAGACGACGAAAGAAAGTTTCAAACGATCTGCTACGACGTACGATTCTCAGCGGGGTTCCTGATCGCAGGAGCGTGTCAGACATTGCGATATCGCTCGAACGTCACGGATATATCGCTCGAACGTCACGAATCGTGCCGTCGTAGCGATCAAAATTTCACTGTGTGACGGTACCCTTAAGAATGTCAGCAGCCCATGAAAATGAAGCAAATTCCAGTTCTACTAGTCTCTTCTAATGGGGCATTGTCTTGAGTTCTTTGAACTTTGAGTTCAATGGAATAAACAATTAGCACATGAAAAGGCAGATTTCTAAGAAAGGCACATAAACGTAAAGATTCTTGACGTTTACATATTATTATGAAAAGCTTTTTGATGAGTGCTTCCAGACAAAGTCAGATCTCAAAAACAGAGAAATTCCAGGTAGGTGTCAAAATAGAGGTGTTACGTTCATAGTTATGTTAGGATTTGCAAGATTGACTTATCCAAAGAATGTGCGTCCCCTGTAGAAAGTAGAAAACATTTACCGGTAATTATGAGTCGCTGAGTCACTTTGTTAAATACAGTATTCTCTTCTGTGAGTGACGACACCAATGTACAGCGTATTCTTTCTTCCAAACTCATTAAAAAAACATATAAAACAAACTTTAACAAACATAAAACACAATAAAAAGTTCTACTGAGCTTCTATATTCACTAAATATATATCATACATCCACACTTGCGTTCAGGTGTTTAGAAAAATCTTCCGTACAGTCGCTGTGCAACTCAAGTGGCAGCCGTGTTGTCCCCCCACAGCCCCAATTACAAAGTAGAAAAAAATGCTAGTAAATATAGCAAAATGTTTAAATTCCCGATCTTTCATTTGAGAAAATCTTTGTGTTTCTTTTCTCCTTTCATGAAGATTTATCTTTCAATAATGTTATGTTCTTTCCATTATTTGCAGGAAAGAAAACCTAAGGATTCAGAAAAGCGATCAGAACAGCGTTGTGGTCAGAAGAAAATGGAAAAATGCTCCCCATCCCACAGGCAGGCTCCAAGTGTCATGACTCAGGGCCATAACTCCAAGCCTCCTCTCAAGGAGAGAAAGTCCTCAAAATCTGAACGGGGTAAGTTATCAGTTTTAAATTGATGTCTCCATCTGGGGCAACCAGCATATATTATTATCATTATTATTATTATTATTATTATACATTTTTATAGCGCCATTTATTATTCCATGGTGCTTTACATGTGAATGGGGCAAATATAGACAAGTACAATAAACATGAGTAAAGCAAGGCACACACAAGTACAGAAGGAGAGAGGACCCTGCCCGCGAAGGCTCACAGTCTACAGGGGATGGGTGAGGTTACACTAGGAGAGGGTAGAGCTGGTCACGCGGCGGTTCAGCAGACAGAGGATCGCTGCAAGTTGTAGGCTTGTCGGAAGAGGTGGGTCTTCAGGTTCCTTTTGAAGGTTTCCATGGTAGGTGAGAGCCTGATGTGTACATACAACATTGCCAGCTCATACATTTTACTAGAAATTGTGTAATGCTCCATGCCACCTGTGGTGTTGCTGCAGGAGAACTGAAGATTGTGGACCCTAACTGGAAAATACTCTATTGGGGGTCCCTTGTAAACAAAAAAAGTGACTTTTTAAGGCAAGCAACTGCTTTAAAGGGGACTTTTCACTCATTTTTTAAATTTAAATTGATTACCTCCTCCAATTGCCACTGCTCCTCTGATTCCGGAACAGTTTTTCTTTTTCTTCTGTGCTCCACCTTTACAAAGTTTTGGCCCCCTGGAAAAAGAAGTGCAAATTTTCCCTTCAACGAACTGGGCATGTACCATAGAACTTCTCCGTAGGCATTTGTATTTTCTTTTCTGATGCCGGCCAATCAGAACACAGCGACGCCCCTGGAAAAGATCTGTGTTTTACACTCAGTGGATGGAAGAGAAAATTCACACTTTTTTTATTCCGGAGGGCATAACTTTGGAACAGAGGGTCATAGAAGAAAAAGAAAAACTGTTCCAAAAGCGGCTAAATGGCAACTGAAAGGTATTCAGTTTACATTTAAAAAAAAGACACAGAAAGGTTCTTCTTTCCCACGGTTTACTGCATACTGATTTTTTTATTGATTTAAGTGAATAAACAGTATGAAGTAAACTCCTAACACTCTAGTGGCGACTTCAGACAAATTTTTATCATGTGGCTAGATGCCAATGCCTTAGTTTTGGAGATCTGAATCAGAAATAGCAGCACCAACCACATATATATTAAAAACTAGCTTTGATACCGAAAAATATTTTTTTTAAAATTAAAATAGAAATATTTTACTTTTTGGAAACAATTTTGGAATTAAGACTTTTTTTAAAATTTCCATTTCTTTTTTTTCTTTTTTTACTTTGTATTATAGAGTTAGAATACTTTCTGAATTATTATGGAATTAAAGATATGAATGTTAAAATGATACAAGGATGGGTTTCTAGAACCCATTAGCCTCTCTACACGAATAAGAAATTCCTTGTCGATTGAGTATATATGTTATTATATATGTTATTATTTGCATAGAGTAATGGCTCACGGGCCCTTTAAAGCAAATGATTCCTAAGCAACACCTATGGTGATGCTGAACTGAAGGTCTTTTTTGCATCGCGCGGACACATTAATGCTAGGTTTTGTGCATAAATAAACAACATCGTGTCACATATGTAGGAAATTAACACATCACCATACATTTGTATCTAATGGTGAGAAGGATGTGGTTACTAAGAATATGGATGGAAGAAAAGTCCTTTGTGGTCATGACTCTCTAGGAGTGAAGCGCTATTAAATGGCCACCACTTTACGGTATTCACAATGTGGTTGATTTTTCCAAGCAAGTTATATTTTTACCTTTTTTTTACTTTCGTCATTACTCATCATAGGAGACTGTAGTTGGTGAGAATATTTGTCTAGCTCGTATGTCTAGCAGTTAGTCATTGCAGATTGAAACAATTGATGTTCTTTTCCCTTTTGCAGAATCCGTTGGTGGGTTAAGTCCCTTCCATGAAGTCAGATTAAGCAAGCCAGTCTGTGTCACTTCCTGTTCTTTGGAATATTTGGAAATGCAAAGTCCAGATCCAAGAACGCCTAAGATCATGAGACGCCAAGACTCCCACTCACAAGAGACTGTGAACATGAACATGGGTGTCCGCATGAGGGAACCTCATATGAATGTTGTACGTTCCTTCGAATCTGTGAACAGAGAAGACCAAATAGAATTGTCTCCATCTCACCAGTATCGAGTCATAGGTTCCCCGGTGTCCTTCTCCCCTCGTCATTCCAGTGAAAGAACTCTTTCACCCATCTTTCAGTTTGACAACACAACCCCAGTGAAGGCTCATTCCACCCTTTCGTCCTTCACATACGAAGACAAAAGTAGCCCGTCTAGCTCCGAATCCATGTCTCCAACTTCTCCCCATTCCCCATCGTGTAACAATAACATTTCTGGCAACTTGGGAAGCCCAAATTGCGTTAGGAGCCGAGGTCGATTTCCTATGATGGGCATTGGACAAATGTTAAGAAAGCGGAGTCAGGTAACCTCTCCCAAACCTGAAAACTCCTTGGAATCTCGAATGCCGGCTTTGCAGCAGATGAGTCCAGGTTATACCAGTTTCAATTCCAGCGATATGAACGTATTTTGCTGATTGGACTTGTTCTTAAGAACTGTGGTTTATTTGATGGGTTTTTGCCCCAACCATTGTAGAAAGAGGAGAACTTGAATTATATCTGTAAATGTGAATTTTGCCATTTTCCTCATTGCATCAAGAGCATTTACCGTGAATGTTTAACTTTATGCATTGAAAAATTCATCACTTCTGTGAATTGCACTTCTGCGGCAGTGATGCCAGGGAAACTACAAGATCTCTGTCTGGTACAGTACTAAAATATTGACCGTTTTCTTGCAAACTTTACTAATGGATATTTCTGTGGACATCTAAAAGCGCAGAAATCTGCTGTACTAATCTGCTAATGCAACTTGCCATGGACCAAACATGATTCCTCAGCTGGTGATCTCCTGCACTGACCTTGACTCACCAGAATTTCTACAGAGCTGAACAACTTGCATTCAAAACGGCTGTTGTAAACGTTAAGGACTTTATTTCCTCAAAGTGTTATTATGTTAATATTTGATTGGCACTGTGTCACCATTTTCCTCAGTCTCATCGTTTTGGGTCACCTTTTTCTTTGTTTTTTCGTCATAAAGTTTTTACGCTGCTCTTTGAAGACTGATGAAGAAACGTTGGGCATTTTATGGTACTTTTATGGTTGATTCACATCCTCTGTGGACTTATAATTCAAGATTTTTGTAATGTGAGCGTCAAGAAACAATATAAAAACATGTTTTGAAAAAAAATATATTATATTTGTTTTAGTACATTTTAAAGGGTTTCTCCACCTGAAAAAAAATAAATAAAGGGAATCAGGAATTAGACCACCATATTGCCACTAACCTTTTATCCAGAAGAGCTTCATGCCAATGATGTCCTTCTAGTCTGGAGCAGATGCGGCATCATGTAAAACGAGGCTGTATTCCCAAGTCTATATACAGTCAATGCGGTGTAGCTATTCTTGAGAGAATGCTGGCCCTGGTTTGATTGACATCCTGCCTGCCTGCTTTCCATATTACACTGATATGAAAAGTCAAAATTACCTACTTCTACCTACAACTATTGTTTGATTCGACCCAAAAATGTTGGTCATGCCTATTTCTAGTGATGGAACAGGCTCAGGCAGAGGTACAAACCATCTCCACCTTAGACAATCCCTACTGACTAGAAGTGAAGTGTTTCCCTGTCAGGATGCAATTAGCTGTAAACAGTAGGTTTTCCTGCAGTGCCTTCGAAGGGAAAATCAGGCATTGCAGGACAAGGTCCTCCAAAGCCCAAAACACTATTTATAATTGGAAATAAGTTGTCTAAACTGGACTGTACCTTTAAGTTCCTCCATAGTAGTCCTCAACATATTTTATTTAAGGAACAAGAGTGGAGGCAGACATTTGTGTGCGGAATAATCACTACTATATCTTCACTCTTTCCTTGAAGTGAAGCACCTAACTGATTACAGGTCCAGCTCATAAAACTCATTGTAAGTCTGATTAAACAAATGAGTTATTAACAGGCAGATAATGTAACATGGAAAGAGACCACATTTTTTAAAATGTTTTCATAAGTTGTTGTACAAAAGCATTCAGGCTCTCAGGATCTCTGCATGATGTGGGTTACAATCCTTTTACGTAAACTAAGTTTATCCCTCTGGAATTTTGGAATTTTTGTTTTAAGCAAAAAGTTAAAAAAAAACACCTACTCCAACATTTTTTTGGAATGAAAGTTCTGGTTAACTTATACTGCAGAAACAAAGGCATTTGAAGACCCTTTATGTCTCTGCTTACATTGTCGCAGCCCAGTGAGAATGAATACAAAGGCATGACTTTGTATATCTGTCTTTCAGGCATCTCTATAGTTCTGGCAATTTAGTAAGTTCAAAGTTGATTTTTCTTTTTTTTCTTTCTTTGTTAACCATTAGAAATGGAGGGTTAATGTCTAATTTTTTTACAAGGTGTTTGCGATGGTAACAGATGATTAGGCCTAACTTTTTTCATCTATACATTTTTCCAATTTTATCCAATTTGAGTAGAGAAGGAAATGTCCTAAATTGTCTTCCGTTTTCCTCTCTAATTTTTTCAGCTAGATCAATCAAACATTAGCTGGGATTCATCAAAGCAATTTTGCCACACATCTCCAGTAAAAATGGATCGGTTGCAAATGGAACAAATAATGAATGCAAAACAAACACTAAAGTGTACATTCATTTTTTTTTTATTCCATTTGCTCCAACTTTCTTTTTTTAATACTGGATCCGTTACAAACAGATGACAACTTGACATGTGATCCAAGGTTAAGGCACAAAGGAAAAAAATTTTTTTCCAATTTTGTGACATCATTCGAACGTCAACCTTTGTTGCCAAGTAGGTGAGCATGTTCATTATTTCCGAGTGTATTTCTAAACGTAGTCTGTGCCAATATTTTTGGACATTTTTTCTTTTTATATCTGTTCTTCATTTTGTCTCGTAGAGTAAGTTACCATCCTCCTCTGTGACATTAATAAGGTGGACTTAAGGCTACTATGTGAAAGCCCCCACTTTTATGTCTAATGTCAAAAATGGCAGACAACCCTGCTAATCTGGTTATAAACATTTGTTGACGCTGAGATTAAAGGTACCGTCACACTCAGCGACGCTGCAGCGATATAGACAACGAGCCGACCTAAACTAGATCGCTGGAGCGCTTAGGTCGCATTTAGGTCGCTGTAGAGACGTCAAACACAGCAACTCCAGAACGATGCAGGAGCGATCCAGTGACGTAACGGTGACTCACTTCTCGTTCTCGCTGGTTGTTGGCTCCATGTCAAACAGCCGGAGTGTACCGATCCGACACACACATCTAGGGGCCCTATGCTCGTTTCTGGCGTCGTTGCTTTTGATGTCAAACATGATGTTACACGCCGACCTGACGACGAAATAAAGTTCTGGACTTCTAGCTCCGACCAGCGATGGCACAGCGGGATCCAGATCGCTGCTGCGTGTCAAACACAACGAGATCGCTATCCAGGACGCTGCAACGTCACGGATTGTTGTCGTTCTCTTTGCAAAGTTGCTGAGTGTGACGGTACCTTAACTCATCTAATCTGCCCCTTCTATTGGATTTATTTTCTAGTGTCTATGGTCCTAGAAGATGAGCGGTAGCTCTATGCATCCTGAATCAATTAAAAAAAAAATGTAAAAAGCTGATTTGTAGCTGGTAATATTCTTGAACAAAAGGCTTGACTCTCTATTGCTTACAGGCTTCTCGCCTTCTGTTTCTTTACAACTCGCTGCCGTTTCAAAGTGTCTTGTAAAATACAGCTGGAATCTGTCCTAATAACATGTGTAGAGGGACAAGCAATGCCTGATGTTGACTCCACCAGATCAGATCTGTCATCTGCCAAATTCTTGTTCTCAGATTCTACCAAAGAATGTTTTTGAAGAAGACGTCAATTTGAGCAGAAACCCGTGAACATATTACATGAATATGTAATTAGTGCTTATTGTTCAAAGTCGCTCGAGATGTAGCAAAAAGCAAACATTCATCTTCCTTCTCACCATGTGTAACATAAGCCATCATCAGATGCGGATTGTTTTTTTGGCATGTGTATGGAAATTTTATTGTACCTAATATTTAAATCGCTTTTTTTTTTTAAATTGTAATTCAAACGTTTTCATAAAATCACATTTCTCGAAAAACCATTGTCTTGCGTCTTATATGAACTTGATTGCTAGATATACATTTTTGTATAAAAAAAATCCTTCACTTTGGAACAAAATGTCACAGTATGAATTTTGATATTGTTAACGTCTGTTAGAGGCCACTCGCTCAAAAAGGCTGCCTTGGCTAGACTTGGCACAAGACATTATGTCTGGCAGATTCCAGAGGAACCCCCATCTTCACTCTTTAACTCCTGTACAGGGATCTGGTCTTAAAATGGGGTCCCCTGGATTGCTTACATGTAAGGGCTGCTGTCTGGAAGAGCGAGCCACGGGCAGGAAGGGTTGCCATGCATGGTCAAAGCCAAAACGTCATGTCAGAAACAAAATTTTAAAACAACAGTACGGTCAAAATACACCCCCCGAGGTGAGAAAACAGGAGCAATCAGGAAAACAACACAAGCAAGGGCTAGAACAAAACCAGGCAGCAGAACTAATTAACTGGCAGTGGAAACCAGAGGCCCAAGGGTTTAAATAGCAGGTAGCCTGGCCTAGGGCTTTCAGAAAGGAGTAATCAAAACCGGACAACCCCATAGCTCACTGATCCAGCACCACCAAAAGTACCAAGAATAAAACAGAATTGATGATGTCACCTGCAACAAAGGCGCCGTGCCGCTTAGCGGCTGAAGCATAGCTTAAAGGGACAGGAGCCGGCACAGATGTTACAGATACACGATTTCTGTCTGATTTTGAGTTGCACGTTTTCTTCCCTGTCCAAATTTTAATCTACAATTAGCTTAAAACAATTAGAAAGCAAGTGGCCCCGTTGAAGGCTCTTGTAACAGACACTACAAATCAACCTGGAATGCCTTGAATATGAGTAGAGTTAGGATAGCACACACTGACCCTCCTTGGAGCTACATTTTCAGCTAGTGTAACCTTGTGACCCAAAGCTAAGGTTCCCTCGTGGGCCACCAGTTCACAGGATCCCCATTAGAAAAGGTGGGCTCACTTTGTGCCATTAGTACCTCCTATGTCATAGTGGATCATGGTGGATGTTTACTGATCCCAATCTGCATTGTGAGAGCTCTGCTTGTAGCATCACCGATTAGAAAACCATGGCTGCTTCCTTCCTGAAATGGCGCCGAGGTTCATATCTGCAATTGTTCCTCGCCTTTACTTAAGTGAAGATGGTTGATATGCATTACCACACACAACCTGTAGACAAGTGTGGCACTGTTGGTGTAAAAAGGTGTATGTTACAAGCTTTTATAGCTAAAGTGATTCTTCTGTGCCATTTGCATAGCAGCTGACGGTACAACTCTATTAGTCAGGTTTTCATAACCTCACATGACATATCGCCTGTAGTCATATCCTTTTAATGGTGGATATTTATCAAAATTGATGCATAGAAAAGGTGGAGGTGTCAGTCATGGTTTAGATCTCAGCTTACAGTGACCATTTTGAACATCCAGTAAGCAATCCACTTGGTCGCGATGATCCGGAAACGCCATATATTGGTCTTCCCAAACTCAAAAATATTGGCTGCTTCATAAAGTTCCTGTCACGGTAGGTATACTGCAACAGAGATTGCAGCGTCTGGTTACACATACTCCTGCACTGATTAGAACTGATTCCCCATCCTATTAAACCTTGCAGGTTTTCCTTGCTCTGTCATTTCAAGGGTTAATCAGTTCAGTTGATCTCCTGCAGCTCTCCATCCTGAATTGTCTCAGCTGTTCTGTTTTGGCTACTCCCCCCTGGTATATATGTTTGCCACTGGAACTTGGGAGTTGCCAGTGATACTTTCAACTTCCTTTTTTATTGGTTAAGGAGAGTTCTGAATTAGTAACAGGCGGTTGGTGTAGTTTACAGGAGATAGTTGCATGGATTTGGTATTGTGTGTTTATCCTAATCCTCTCCTACTTGGTTTTACCGCTTTTACTGCTCCCTTGATTTCCACTTGTTGATTTGTGAATGTATTTGTGTGATTTTTTTATTTTATTTTATTCCTGTCTGTTTACCTCTGTCTGGTTAGTGTTTTCCAATACACTTATTAGGCTTCAAAGCTCCTTGAGTGGCAAAGGAAACAGATAAGGGTTAAGATAGGAGCATAGCAAACTAGAGAGCCCGGTGTCTCCACCATCTGGGGTAGTGCAGGGGATAGGGATAGCCTAGGGTGCCCTTTCTTCAAGGGATTGGATGGGAGCCCACAGTTCCTTGTCACTACGTGACAGTTCCTCCTTATTCATGGTAAGGCCTTATTCAGCATTTCATGTATGTGTGTTATCTTTGGTTTTCACGGGTAGCACTCATACCTGTGATCGTTTGTGGAACAACTCCTTGTTCATTCCTGGACCGAGTGGTCTGTGGTAAATAGAGGAGACATGTCCGATTTTGAAGTGAGGGTTGGATCAAAATCGGGAATGTAAGTCTATGGATCCTGGAAAAAATCGGACCACACAGATGCCATCCAATTCCCACTGATTATCAGAAAGGAGAAGGTGGAAAACGGTTTTTTTTCCATGTATGAGAAAAACTGATGACATTTGGACCAAACTCTGATCAAAGTCTGATATATAAAATTGGTTCATTTTTTCTCATAGGTGAGAATAACTGACATCTTAATAAGGCCTTATGATCATTTTTTCTTATTCTCATAGAAAGGAAAATTGGGCATCCTCAAGTCTCAACTTAGTTACCAGGTGGTCTGTAAGACACCACAGATCAATTAATGTAGCCTTTTACTTGGTCGTTTGACTAAAGCCGGCCGTACATCAGTGATCTCAGATTTGTTATTTTTGACATACTTTTCGGTGGCGGTTGCTCATCGACATAAGTTAAAGGGACTCTGTCACCTGAATTTGGAGGGAACAATCTTCAGCCATGGCGGCGTGGTTTTCGGGTGTTTGATTCACCCCTTCCTTACCCGCTGGCTGCAATATTGGATTGAAGTTCATTCACTGTCCTCCATAGTACACGCCTGCGCAAGGCAAAATTAATAATTAATTAATAAATGCTCACGCACATTGCTAGAGCTACTTATTGGAGCAGATCGTAAAGCACTGGACAGCATAGAAGGAGAGATTGAAACCCTGAAAAATAATATTCAGAGCGTATTATCTGTTGAAGATTGTAATAAATTTGATAAAGAACTGGATACGGATTTGAATAAGTGGGAGAAAGAGATACAGGAGTTTAAGGTCCGAAAATTCCAACGGGACCTGCAAGACTACTCAACAAATAGGATCTATAAGTGGCAGTACAAAAAAGCTCAACGTAAGCCAATATCACGTTCATCATCTGTGACATCGCTTAGATCAGAAGAATCATGTGGCGAGCCTTTTTTAGGAAAACGGGGTGGGTCAAAAGAAGGAAACAATTCGGATCAGCAAACCCACAAACCTGCTACCCCGCTCCCGCATATTCAAACACGCAATTACAACAAGAGAAACAAGAGAATATAAGAAACCTTAAGGTAATCAATCTGTCGGACACACAGCTATCTAGGGCACAAATGAGGGTGTTGGAAAGGGGACTCTCCTTTTCTCCATCAGCCAGATTTAGTTATTTCACAATGGTGAAAGATTTGGAGTTATTTGCCAGAAAATTGTCGTTTAAAAAATTTTTTGCTAAGCAGTCTAAAAATTTATTTCCAACAGACATAGAGCAGCATGCGCTATTAGACTTGGAATCCCTCTTAGATGAGCAAGGACAAGAGGATAACGAGCGCTTTCCTGCCTATCTGCAAGGCCGTTCACAACATTTCCCCCCTACAGGTATAAGTCCAAATGTCGACATCTTTGTGAAGTTGGTAAAAAATGATATTGCTTTGTTACCTGAGGATATCTCTAAATTCAATCTATCTGCTACCGAGAATAGGGCAGTCAATGAACTTAAAAAGATGAAACATCTTGTTATAAAGCCTGCGGATAAGGGGGGAAATGTTGTGTTATGGCCTGTAGATATGTATGAACGTGAGGCCTTCAAACAGCTCCATACGAAACAGTGCTATGCCAAACTTGACAGTAACCCTCTTAACAGATTTAAGAATGATTTAGATGCGCTACTCCAAAACGGCTTTGAGCAGGGAATTATTTCCAAAAAAATGTTGGATGGACTGACTAACAATTCACCCATTATCCCCACATTTTATATGACCCCAAAGATACACAAAGACGCCAGTAACCCACCGGGACGGCCCATAGTCTCTGGGATTGGTGGACTATGTGAGGGAGTGTGTAGGTTTATCGATTTTTATCTACAGAATGGTGTCGAGACGCTGCCATCCTTTGTTCGCGACACGTCAGATATTCTAAGGAGATTGAATGATGTGGAACTTGAGCATGATATGTTCCTCGTTACCTGTGATGTGGAGGCGCTTTACACTTCCATACACCATGACCATGGGATCGCGGCGTCAAGGTCCTTCTTAAATATGACCAACCTTGATTCAGATCTGATTGATTTCATTATTGATTTATTGATTTTTTCCCTGACACATAATTTTTTTTACATTCAAAGATCGTTTTTTCCTACAGCTCCAGGGCACCGCTATGGGGGCGACTTGTGCGCCCTCGTATGCAAATTTGTTCCTGGGGCTGTGGGAGAGGGAGATCGTTTATGATTTGGAGGACTTTGCCGCCGTGATCTCATGGTCTAGATATATTGATGATATTTTATCTGGCAGGGAACAGAAACGGGGCTTACATCATTCCTCAACAAATTAAATAAGAACTCGCTCAACATCAATTTGACATGGAAATTTAGTAAAAAACGTGTAGAGTTTCTAGACGTGTTGATAGAGGTTGGCAGCGATCGATATGTCACTACAGACGTATTTCGTAAGGAGACAGCTACCAACGCACTCCTTCATGCGGGGTCATCACATCACCCACAGACTATCAGGTCCGTCCCGGTGGGACAATTTCTACGTATGAAACGTATTTGCTCGGATAATCTGAAATTTGAGCAACAGGCAAAAATCTTGACACAAAATCTGAAACAAAGGGGCTATAATCATCATAACATCAGGGCGGGCTATCGGCGTGCCAAATTTACACCTAGGAATCAGTTACTTGTCAAGAAACAAAAATCAGCAATACAAGCAGAACAACCAGTGAGATTGATCACTGACTTTAATTCCAGGTGGACGGATATATTAGATATCTGTAAAAAACATTGGTCAGTATTGAAAGCTGACAATGATTTAGCTAAATATCTCCCAGAGGTGCCATCTATTACGTGGAGAAGATCAAAAAACCTGAAAGATATCCTGACCCGCAGTCATTATATACCTCCCAAAAACTCCTTCTTTTCAGAGAGACTGGGTCCCAAATGGGGCTGTTTCAAGTGTGGAGACTGTTCGGCCTGTAAATTCATTGAACGTACATCTACATTCTTTAATAGTGACCAATCACGTACATACAATATCACTCACCATATCACTTGTAGAACTGATATGGTAATATATTTTGCATCCTGCCCATGTAATCAGATTTACATTGGCATGACCACACGACAACTAAGAGTGAGGGTTTTAGAACACGTGAGGGACATCAAAAATGTGGATCCTACTCAGGATATCACAACGCTAAAAACTATCCCCAGACATTTTTTAGTCCATCATAAGAGTGACCCTAGGGGATTCAGAATAAGAGGAATAGACAGGGTTCAGTTGGGAATAAGGGGAGGTAATTATCAAAAAGAACTGCTGAAAAGGGAGACCAAATGGATTGTTGTACTTAATACCCTTGCACCTCAGGGGTTAAATGAGGTGTTGAGCTTCAAATCCTTCATCTAATGTATGGCGCGAATTTTAGTTCTGTGTAAGTTGTTGTTAATGATGTTTTTATTTACCGTGTTTATTTATCTAGGTATATTGGTTGTATACTTACCCCAACTTCCTTGTCCGACGGGTATGGAGAGATCTATGATGAGTCCATGAGCGATGATCTAGCTGACTGATTATATCCAAATGGAGCCAATGATCGCATGAATTGGAAGAGTCCTGTTGAAAGAAGAACTGTCTTGAATTACAATATGTAGATATTAACAGCTATAATAACCGGTCATGTTGGGGCCTATATAGTATAAAAACCATGTGGGGATAGATTACGTACGATGAAGTGGTAGACTATACTGGGTATAGATGTATTCATGACTTGCCGCTATGTCCCTAACATGGTGGATAACGTATACTGTGGCTCTACATACAGATGTTTATTTATTTATGTTTCCTTACATTATGGTTATTATTAGTGTTCTACATGATGGATATGCTCCTTTTTTATGCTTGGAATCACACTATGCAAATATTGTAAGGTAGTAGTGCTATGAGCCAGTGCATTGTGTTGGTTCACACAGTTATCTATGAGGTTTGCGTTTATATACTATAGAATCAGGGGCTATCTAACTGTACTGATGTATATTTTATACTGATGGGCCCATATATATAGTTACGTAGGTTATTGGGGCTGGGGGTACATTATCTTATACCTAGTGGATGTTTTTATGGTTATTGCAGACTAGAGCGCGACCCGCGCATGCGCTGTTGCTCGATGGGGGTAGCTGCGCTCTGTATGGGTATCGCGCTGCCCTGGCAACAGGCGCGGTCATGTGACCGGGCTTTTGTTGCCGGGTGACGCGATCCCTGAGCGCCGCGCTCATCATCGGGCGGCAACATGCCGGGGACGCGCCGCCGCAGCTGCACACAATTGGGGCACTTTAGGCTGTATATAAGGACGCCATGCATTGAGCTAGTCACCTCCTGACGAAGCTGCAGGACAGCGAAACGCGCGTCGGGGTCATCTGGGTACCACGTATTCACCCTCACTATGGCTGCAGGTACGGACACATGGTATTGTTTATAGGGTAGATGGGACTTAGCTTCCTAGTGGGTACTGCCTCTGCATATATGACTTATTTTAATACGGGGCGTGTACCATACTATCTATAGGTTGATAGCCCATCTATTGTATACATGGAGTGATAGTCTGCTGCAGAGTAATTATTACTGATAGTATTTTTTGAGACATTGTATTTTAGTAGTGGGGGTGTCTATGGGAGTTCTCAGGTTGTATGTCTCTGTTGCTATATTAGATAGTCCATTGATAGCAGAGTTGTTAGTATTTCCATCTCTGCTGTTATTACCTATATATTAGTCCTTATACTTGTATATATGCACATGTACTGTCATTGTTTGATGTATTTTCTATACAATAATAAAGAGTTGCTATTTATATTTAATATCGATTGTGTTTACTTCACCATCTCTATTGGTTATAGTTATTGAGTTGTGGAGAGGATCGTTTTGCCTAGACTTAGAGGAGTGGTTTTTTGGTGGTATGTACTACGGAGGACAGAGGATGAACTTCAATCCAATATTGCAGCCAGCATGCAGGGGGCAGGTAAGGAAAGGGTGAATCAAACACCCGAAAACCCCGCCCCTATAGCTGAAGATTGTTCCCTCCAAATTCAGGTGACAGAGTCCCTTTAAAATGACACTTCGCAAATTGGCTTCTACCATGATCTGTTGTCTAGTCTGGGCTTCTTTAGATGAATGTAGATTTGTTGTGAACAACTTTCCAACTACAGCACCCGATAATGACTATAAAAATGCAACAGGCAGATCAACTTTTAACAAGCTGTATGCCTTCTATCTGCATCTAATTCAGCATTCATTCATGTCATGAAAAACAAAAATGGTCCAAATTTTCTAGTGTATGACCAATTTTCTTTTCCAATTTTATTTTATTTTCCAATTTTCTGGTGTATGGTTTTCTGGCTTCTCATGGTGGAATAATCTTTGAAATGGGAAGACCCATCTAAATGCTCATACACACCTCAGAGGTGTGTGACAAATTTGCCAGGACATACTCCAATTTTTGGAAACAATGTCAAGATTTCTGTGGCTTAAAATGGTAGGAATTTATGGAAAAGTGTCTAAAGGTGGGACTGTGGATGTAGCTTAAAGGGACACTGTCACCTGAATTTGGAGGGAACAATCTTCAGCTATGGAGGCGGGGTTTTTGGGTGTTTGATTCACCCTTTCCTTACCCGCTGGCTGCATGCTGGCTGCAATATTGGATTGAAGTTCATTCTCTGTCCTCCGTAGTACATGCCTGCACAAGGAAATCTTGCCTTGCGCAGGCGTGTACTATGGAGGACAGAGAATGAACTTCAATCCAATATTGCAGCCAGCATGCAGCCAGCGGGTAAGGAAAGGGTGAATCAAACACCCAAAAACCCCGCCTCCATGGCTGAAGATTGTTCCCTCCAAATTCAGGTGACAGTGTCCCTTTAAATGGGTTGTCTAACCTTGAGGAACAAGTCTACAAACTTGAGCCCCAATCCTGGACAACCCCTTTAAACATCGAATGCTTCCAATGTTGTTAAGTATTAAGGTTAATTTTCATACGAGTCTTCTAGAAAAAATTTGCATATGTACATTCGGAGGCATAGACAGATACAATAGTGACTTAATCTATTCCCTCTCTTCATGTGCATGGGACCAAAGCTAATCTGGCCATGAGTCGAGAAGACCTAATATCCCTCACAAAATGCTGCAATAAAACCACAGATAGCAAACATATGGCTGCAGAACTGTCACTAGTTGCTCTCCAGGGTCATATATCTGTGAATAATTTAGCGACATAGATGCTTATACAAAAGACGTATTTTGCATTCCATTACAAGGCGATGAAGCTTCTCTCTCAATTATTAAATACAATTACATAATATCAACCATTACATCTTTTTTACGTCTTACTCTTTAGGGTGCAGTTTCCTTTAATGAAGAAAAAAATAAAAAGCGAAATCTGAGCAACAGTTTCCATGGTAACGGGTCTGCATCTTCTTTCCAGAAACGAATAAATGGATGTGGCCATGAGATTTCTCTGTGTCTTGATTAGCTACAAAAATAGAAACTATTTCTAAAGAATATTGGTTGAGGGTATTTTTGGCAGGAAAGGTGAGAGCGTGGCAATATATTAACTCTTCTTGTACCAGGTGGCGGCGAAAAAGACTGTATATAAGGAGGATACGTGGTCAGCAGAGCAAAAAAATCTAATAGTTTAATATTCAATACTGAAACAATACCTATCTATCACAACTACAATTTCAGTGTAGAAAAAGGTCCAAAAAAGGATTCCGATACGTGTTTCGCATATTGCTTCATCAGGGGGTACTGAGGCAATTTCCACCAGCATTATTTATAATACGCATTCACTACAGGTGCAAGTCAGGCAATCGTCAGTACTTTCCCCAACACCTACAGCATCCCAGATATCACACTGAGCCTGCGTGCGTAGCCTCATGTCATCACTAACAACAGAAATGTGGTCAGGAGGAGGTGACATCCCACCATGCTTAAACAATGGCTATATTTATTGTGATGGACCTTATAAAATGACCATCTGGGTTTGTAACGGGGTGTTTTAAAAAATGTTTTTGACAATTTTTGTTTTAATAGAGTGTGAAATTTTATAATTATGGAGGTACCGTTGTCAATAACTAAATATAATTTGTAGTTTAAAAGTAATTTAGAGATTATTAAAATCTAATCATGTTGGCAGCCATGTGGATGATATGGTTGACAGTTGTCGGATTTTTCTTCTGGCTACATTGAAGGGAACTGTGCCGCGACAAGTCCTACTCAACGTTCACGACTGCCCTTGGTCACAGTCCTGGGGCCCCCTTATTCCGTAAAGTCCTTGATCCACCCAAGATATGCAAACAAAATGACATTGATGATAGTTTTTGACATATTTTACATGACATAAATATATTTTCCTGTGAATTGTTGCTCCAAAAATGGCCCCAAAACTACTATGGAAAAATGTATCCGAAGAGAGAGGAAGGCATCTGTATGCTGCAAAGTTAACCCTTTTATTTTAAGCAAGAGGGTTTGTACTTTATTTTTTGTTTCTGTCTTCCAGCTTTTATAACCATAACATTTTCTTTTTAAATTATGAAATTTCCCGATAACTATAAATAATATGTTTATTGTGCTGTATAGATGATTAAGTATGTATGATTAAGATTACAAGGCTTGCATATGTTATTTAGCTTTTGCCATGTTTAATAAAACATTTTTTAAAGTTTTTAGTAAATTTACTGTTTTCCATTTACAAAGTAGAAATAAATCTCTATATATCCATGCATTATGTTTGTGAAAAATGCTTCTATTGAGGTTTTTATGCAAAGAAAATCACTGTCAAGATAACAGTACAGCCCAGGGTTCACTGTTACTGTTTCTGCCTCCCATACTGCAGATCTCAAATATGTAAAAATCCAGGAATCGGGAGCACCAGACATCCTCCTTTTGCTAACTTTATTAGTACAGAAAAATCACATTTCAGCCATGCTGGACCTTTATCAAACCATAAAAAATTATTGTATGCTTTTTTTAATGGCTTGATGAAGGCCCTGCACGGCTGAAACATTGTAATTTTTCTGTACTAATACATTTACCAAAAAGGAGGATGTCTAGTGCCCCAGTTCCTGGATTTCTCTAAGTTGCTGCAACCATGTGGAGGGTTGCGCCAATTTGTGCACAGACAACAGAGTGGAGCACTGGACTAATCTATTGCAAGTATAAGTTCCTAGATATGAGTTCTAACATAGACCTGTTGATAAAAAAAGATGTAGTAAAAGTTGAATTCATGTCAGCATGCTGGGAGGGCACAGGTGCACTATTGCAGTCATTTTCGAGGATCAAATTGCAAAGATTTACTATAAGTCTAAGTATACTTTTTTTTTTCTTGATAATGGCCCTTATTTTGTTTAGATGAAGTCCGAGACCCTAAATAATATTTTCAAAGTAATAGTTTTTTTTTCTTATATCTTCTAATTTCCCTTGATTGTGGCATAGTGCTCTTGTAGAAACTTTGTGGTAACCGTCAGGAGCCGGTAGGCACAAATCTTCCAACATCAGGATTACAATAGTTGGCCCATGCGTCAACCACTATCGGACTCCACGCTGACCACTTCGCAGCTCTACTTTTGCATTGTGAACTTCTCTTTAACTGCTTCTTCCAAGTGCTCTGACACGTCCCCAGACCACTTCTAGACTCATTTGTATATGGCTTACACATTGGATTTCTTACGACTGGTACATCAGATCTCTACAATAAAGCTGTCGTTTTTATTAGAGGACAAGCACCTATACAACCATACCACTACTTCCATATGTAAAAATGTGCTGACGTGTTCCCTATAAGAACCAATAATCATTCAGTGTGTCAGATATACAGTAACAGGAAGCGGGCATATATGTATATAGCTACAGTGGTGAAATTTGATAAACTGTGAATTGCATCGAAACGTCCCAGTGATGTATAGCGGTGGGGTGGATAACATTACTTCTCTGTATGCAGAGTAACACAGTCCGTGTTGCTGACAGATGACCAGACTTTTCTCATCTGCTCTTGGTTTTTCAGAGTTGAGCCATCGTGCGCCGGTTTCCTACTTTCACATTTTATTTGTGTAGTCAGTCAATGTTTTCCTTTAGACGTGACAGAGTCCAGAGGATCGGTTATATCACCAGTGGTCAGAGATGATGAATTCATGGGTTTTGAAGGACACTTTTCATCAGTCAGGATGTGATGCCGTTTGTGGGTTATCATTTCCTAAAACAAATTCCCATAAGATACATTTTTTTATAAAGCAAGAAAAAGGATTTTATTTTTGAAAAGGACAAGCACCATGGTTGTGTGGCTTTGACTGCATTGCTTCACCAAACTGAATCCTCATGACTATTCAAGGTCCCAACCCCACCTATCTCTTTTAGAACGGAATAGAATTTAGAGGCTTCATTCTCACGTATGAGAAAAACGCACTGATTATTTTGCTCAGACTTTGATTATAGAGCGGTCCGATTGTCATTCGTTTATCTCATACCTGGAGAAAAAAAAATTGTTACTCCACCTCTTCCTTTCTGACAGTCCGCGAAAATCAGAGCACACTCAGATGAGATCCAAGTACGGTCTGTTTTTTTCACGGCTTCAATGACTCGTATTGCAGATTTTGATACAGCTCTTGGATTGAAATCAGACATGTCTCCACTCTCCTCGACATGTGAATGGCCCCGTGGACTATCAAAGGTAGGAAAGCTATCCGTGAAAAATACAAAACACTCGTATGTGAAAATCTGACTTCTGAATGAGGCCTCACTGTTTCCTCTATCTGTCAAAAGCTGAGTCGCCAGTTCTGTGACCTCCCATTCCCTAACCTAGCCAGAGCCCCATAACAACAATTCAACAACAAAGAATTCATCTTAAGGGGTATGTTTAACAACCTAATGACGCAGTCAATTTTTTGCTTTTTTTGCTATTTTGTTTTTTCCCCCCACTTCTTCCAAGAGCCATAACTTTTTTTTTATTTTTATTATTTTCATATCTTTAAAAAATGTTGAACTTTGTAAAAAAAATAGCTAGCGCTCATTTTTTGTTTTTTAGGTGTTTACCTTAAGGGTTAAAGAATTTAATATTTTGATACATGTCTATGGGTCTCTGCATCTCATTTTCACTCTGTCCCCTTCCTTCTCACCTCCATATACTTCAATAGGTAGCTGTAGCTGACTCCTCAGTGAGCTAGCAGACCATATTGTTTTGGCCAAAACCGTGAATTCTGGAGATAAAGAGGGAAGAAAGTGTATCTGTTTTGCATAAAAGCCCCAAAACTATATATATATATATGTATATATATATATATATATAGTCGTAAATCCAGATACAGCTGACCGCACCACCAGGACATCAGAGCCGACACACCGGACCCAGCAAGCGTTGATATCAGCCGAACAGCAAGACCTCGGGTGCTCTCACCAAGAAGCTATAACAGCTATAACGGCCGTCGTTTTACCTGTACACTCATCTGTAAATATGCACCCCCGAGCCATGAAGAGTATGTGTTAATAAAGGATTACCTGCTGTCAAGACTGGTGAGTGCTTCCACTTCTTCTTCTATCTGGACTATATATATACTAGCTATTGAACCCGTTCTACGCCCGGGTGGCGAGCATTTATATTGGTATATGGTCTCCATCCTGGTATGTGCTGCTCCATCCTGCGCCCCCATCCTGTCATGTGCTGCTCCCATCCTGCGCCCCCGTTCTGTCATGTGCTGCTCCCATCCTGCGCCTCCATTCTGTCATTTGCTGCTCCCATCCTGTCATTTGCTGCTCCCATCCTGCGCCCGTTCTGTCATTTGCTGCTCCCATCCTGCGTCCCCGTTCTGTCATTTGCTGCTGCCATCCTGCGCCCGTTCTGTCATGTGCTGCTGCCATCCTGCGCCCGTTCTGTCATGTGCTGCTGCCATCCTGCGCCCGTTCTGTCATGTGCTGCTGCCATCCTGCGCCCGTTCTGTCATGTGCTGCTGCCATCCTGCGCCCGTTCTGTCATGTGCTGCTGCCATCCTGCGCCCGTTCTGTCATGTGCTGCTGCCATCCTGCGCCCGTTCTGTCATGTGCTGCTCCCATCCTGCGCCCGTTCTGTCATGTGCTGCTGCCATCCTGCGCCCGTTCTGTCATGTGCTGCTGCCATCCTGCGCCCGTTCTGTCATGTGCTGCTGCCATCCTTCGCCCGTTCTGTCATGTGCTGCTGCCATCCTTCGCCCGTTCTGTCATGTGCTGCTGCCATCCTGCGCCCGTTCTGTCATGTGCTGCGGCCATCCTGCGCCCGTTCTGTCATGTGCTGCTGCCATCCTGCGCCCGTTCTGTCATGTGTTGCGGCCATCCTGCGCCCGTTCTGTCATGTGCTGCTGCCATCCTGCGCCCGTTCTGTCATGTGCTGCGGCCATCCTGCGCCAGTTCTGACATGTGCTGCTGCCATCCTGCGCCCGTTCTGTCATGTGCTGCTGCCATCCTGCGCCCGTTCTGTCATGTGCTGCTGCCATCCTGCGCCCGTTCTGTCATGTGCTGCTGCCATCCTGCGCCCGTTCTGTCATGTGCTGCTGCCATCCTGCGCCCGTTCTGTCATGTGCTGCTGCCATCCTGCGCCCGTTCTGTCATGTGCTGCGGCCATCCTGCGCCCGTTCTGTCATGTGCTGCTGCCATCCTGCGCCCGTTCTGTCATGTGCTGCGGCCATCCTGCGCCCGTTCTGTCATGTGCTGCGGCCATCCTGCGCCCGTTCTGTCATGTGCTGCTGCCATCCTGCGCCCGTTCTGTCATGTGCTGCTGCCATCCTGCGCCTGTTCTGTCATGTGCTGCGGCCATCCTGCGCCCGTTCTGTCATGTGCTGCTGCCATCCTGCGCCCGTTCTGTCATGTGCTGCTGCCATCCTGCGCCCGTTCTGTCATGTGCTGCTGCCATCCTGCGCCCGTTCTGTCATGTGCTGCTGCCATCCTGCGCCCGTTCTGTCATGTGCTGCTGCCATCCTGCGCCCGTTCTGTCATGTGCTGCGGCCATCCTGCGCCCGTTCTGTCATGTGCTGCTGCCATCCTGCGTCCGTTCTGTCATGTGCTGCTGCCATCCTGCGCCCGTTCTGTCATGTGCTGCTGCCATCCTGCGCCCGTTCTGTCATGTGCTGCGGCCATCCTGCGCCCGTTCTGTCATGTGCTGCGGCCATCCTGCGCCCGTTCTGTCATGTGCTGCTGCCATCCTGCGCCCGTTCTGTCATGTGTTGCTGCCATCCTGCGCCCGTTCTGTCATGTGCTGCGGCCATCCTGCGCCCGTTCTGTCATGTGCTGCTGCCATCCTGCGCCCGTTCTGTCATGTGCTGCTGCCATCCTGCGCCCGTTCTGTCATGTGCTGCTGCCATCCTGCGCCCGTTCTGTCATGTGCTGCTGCCATCCTGCGCCCGTTCTGTCATGTGCTGCTGCCATCCTGCGCCCGTTCTGTCATGTGCTGCTGCCATCCAGCGGCACCATTGTATTATATGCCCCCCGCTCCAGTGTGTATGCCCCCGAATGCTGCTGCCATATAAAAAAAAAAAAAAATACCATACTCACCTATCGTCCGGCTCCACTGCAGGTATGTCTTCAAGAAAATGGCGCCGGAAAGCGGGGACTGCGCAGGCGCCGATTCCGGCAGCAGGAATCGGCGCCTGCGCAGTCCGCGCTTTCCGGCGCCATTTTCTTGAAGACACACCTGCAGTGGAGCCGGAGTGTGTCTTCAAGAAAATGGCGCCGGAAAGCGCGGACTGCGCAGGCGCCGATTCCGGCAGCAGGAATCGGCGCCTGCGCAGTCCGCGCCCTCCGGAGCCGGGAGCAGAGGAGCCGGGAGACGGAGCCGCAAGCAGCGCTGGAACCGGGAAAGGTGAGTATACTTACCCTCCCTCCTGGCGGTCCCTGACTCTCCGGTGGAGATCGCGGTATGCGTTCAGTGCTTACGCATACCGCGATCTCCCAGGAGCGTCGCTCTGTGAGGCCCAGACTGCGCCGGCGCTTGCGCTTGCGCAGTCTATAGAGGCTTCGGACAGAGTGACGCTCCCAGCGTTATATTATAGATATATACTAGCTGAAGAGCCTGGCGTTGCCTGGGCATAGTAAATATCTGTGGTTAGTTATAGCACCTCACTTCTCTTATTTTCCCATCACGCCTCTCATTTTCCCAATCACATCTTTCATTTTCCCCCTCACATCTCTCATTTTCTCCCTCACACCTCTCATTTTCTCCCTCACTCCTCTCATTCCCCCCTAACACTTGTCATTTCAACCTCACATCTGTCATTTTCTGATCACTCCACTATTTTTCCTCACTCCTCTCATTTTGCACTCACACCTTTTCATTTTCACCTCACACCTCTCATTTTCACCTCATCACCTCAGTATATACATGTTTGTCATCTCCCTTATATATAGTATACATCTGTATGTCATCTCCTGTATATAGTATATACCTGTATGTCATCTCCCCTGTATATAGTATATACCTGCTGTGTGTCATCTCCCCTATATATAGTATATACCTGAATGTCATCTCCTTCTATATATAGTATATACCTGTATGTCATCTCCTCCTGTATATAGTATATACCTGTGTGTCATCTCCCCTGTATATAGTATATATCTGAGTGTCATCTCCTCCTGCATATAGTATATACCTGCATGTCATCTTCTATATATAGCATATACCTGTATGTCATCTCCTCCTGTATATAGTATATACCTGTGTGTCATCTCCCCTGTATATAGTATATATCTGAGTGTCATCTCCTCCTGCATATAGTATATACCTGCATGTCATCTTCTATATATAGCATATACCTGTATGTCATCTCCTCCTGTATATAGTATATACCTGTATGTCATCACCTCCTGTATATATATGTACCTATATGTCATCTCCTCCTCTATATAGTATATACCTGTGTGTCATCTCTCCTGTATATAGTATATATCTGTGTGTCATCTCCCCTGTATATAGTATATACCTGTGTGTCATCTCCTCCTGTATTAGACCTCGTTCACACGTTATTTGCTCAGTATTTTTACCTCAGTATTTGTAAGCTAAATTGGCAGCCTGATAAATCCCCAGCCAACAGGAAGCCCTCCCCCTGGCAGTATATATTAGCTCACACATGCACATAATAGACAGGTCATGTGACTGACAGCTGCCGTATTTCCTATATGGTGCAATTGTTGTAGTTTGTCTGCTTATTAATCAGATTTTTATTTTTGAAGGATAATACCAGACTTGTGTGTGTTTTAGGGCGAGTTTCGTTTGTCAAGTTGTGTGTGTTGAGTTGCGTGTGGCGACATGCATGTAGCGACTTTTGTGAGATGAGTTTTGTGTAGCAACATGCGTGTAGCAACTTTTTGTGTGTCGAGTTGCATGTGACAGGTTAGTGTAGCAAGTTGTGTGCAGCAAGTTTTGCGCATGGCGAGTTTTGCGCGTTGCGAGTATTATGTGTGGTGCCTTTTGAGTATGTGCAAGTTTTGTGTGAGGCAACTTTTGCATGTGTTGCAACTTTTGTGCATGTGGCAATTTTTCCGCGTGTGCAAGTTTTGCGTGTGGCGAGTTTTTCATGAGGAGAATTTTGCACTTGTGGCGAGTTTTGCAAGAGCCTAGTTTTTGCATGTGGCGAGTTCTGCGCGTGGCGAGTTTTGAGTGGCGACTTTTGTGTTTTGACTTTTATGTGGCGAGGTTGGTGTATTTGTGGTGAAATGTGTGCTGAGGGTAATATGTGTTCAAGCACGTGGTAGTGTGTGGCGCATTTTGTGTGTGTGTTCATATCCCCGTGTGTGGTGAGTATCCCATGTCGAGGCCCCACCTTAGCAACTGTACGGTATATACTCTTTGGCGCCATCGCTCTCATTCTTTAAGTCCCCCTTGTTCACATCTGGCAGCTGTCAATTTGCCTCCAACACTTTTCCTTTCATTTTTTCCCATTATGTAGATAGGGGCAAAATTGTTTGGTGAATTGGAAAGCGCGGGGTTAAAATTTCACCTCACAACATAGCCTATGACGCTCTCGGGGTCCAGACGTGTGACTGTGCAAAATTTTGTTGCTGTAGCTGCGACGCTTCCAACACTTTTCCTTTCACTTTTTCCCCATTATGTAGATAGGGGCAAAATTGTTTGGTGAATTGGAACGCGCGGGGTTAAAATTTCACCTCACAACGTAGCCTATGACGCTCTCAGGGTCCAGACGTGTGACTGTGCAAAATTTTGTTTCTGTAGCTGCGACGCCTCCAACACTTTTCCTTTCACTTTTTCCCCATTATGTAGATAGGGGCAAAATTGTTTGGTGAATTGGAACGCGCGGGGTTAAAATTTCACCTCACAACGTAGCCTATGACGCTCTCAGGGTCCAGACGTGTGACTGTGCAAAATTTTGTTTCTGTAGCTGCGACGCCTCCAACACTTTTCCTTTCACTTTTTTCCCCATTATGTAGATAGGGGCAAAATTGTTTGGTGAATTGGAACGCGCGGGGTTAAAATTTCGCCTCACAATATAGCCTATGACGCTCTCGGGGTCCAAACGTGTGACTGTGCAAAATTTTGTGGCTGTAGCTGCGACGGTGCAGATGCCAATCCCGGACACACACACACACACACACACACATTCAGCTTTATATAGTATATATATATATATATATATATATATATATATATAGCAAGAATTTTACTGACCATTGGTCACCATGCATTGGAAAATGTGAGAGTGCAATGTGTGCCCTAACAAGTAGCGAGGAGGGAACAATAGTAGTTTGATGGCGTTAAAAGTTAAAGAACTTTGCTGTTGCGTTTTTCTCAGTTTTTCAAAAACTTTTTTAGACAATTTGTCCTGAAAATCTATTTTCCACAAACATTATTTCAATTCTATATTAAGTCCCAGACAACTATTGAAAGTTCCTAAATTTATCCGCCGAGTGGCATAGTGCGTAAATCTGCGAAGTTGTTATGGCTACGTCGGTAAGTGGTTGTCAGCTCCTCTCTGACTCAGCTTTACATGTACTTTCCACTTTCTTTCCTCTTGTTTGTATCACAGCTACGGAGACATATTGTTCATCTCTGTGAGTTCAGCGTTTTCATCGTCTTGTCAGCACCGGAGGGCATTTGCTGGTTCCGCAGCTTCTGTCAGAGAGAATTTACCATGTCTGCAACTTACATGACTAAACGGGACATACGATACCTGTTATAATGCAAATTTAGCTTCATTAGGGCGCCTAACTGTTTTTTCACACATTGCTCCCTGAAAAGTTGCAAAATTGTGCACAGCCGTCACAAACAATTTATTTTCATGTTGATGTCGTTTCTTATTAAGGCTGAGCAATTGTTTTGCTGGATAATATTTCCTCCAACATGGTATCTGTCAATCAATGTGGGTCCCAGCGGTCAGGATAGCTTACCCTATATATAGGTAATAAGTTCTTCGGTGACCCACGGGGAGGTACCCGATGTTGCTCTGGGGCCAGTGGGAGATGTAGTTCCACTGGCAGTAGATGTTATTGTCACGGTAGTTGAGGTGGGTCGTTGGACCACTAAACACTTCCCTCGTGTCCACAACAATTGTCAATAGCCAGAGGTTGCACTTATGGAGAGGGTATAACACCCTCCCGGGGTCGCTCCTGTGGAGGTGGTGTCTGGGTGCAGGTGTTGGAGCGCCTGTGATGGTAGTAAAATTTCAAGCAGCCCGACACACATGTGAACTTGTAAAAGTGATGCTTTAATGAAGGAGAAAACGGGGGACAGTCTCTCTCTTAAAGGCAAAGTGGCGGCATTTCACTGTATAGGTTGCACTGCATATTGTGCGTATGAAATAGAGGTGTCTTCTCCTTATGAAACAAGCAAGTTTAGGGCCTCTCAGGGTGGTTGGAGCACAGTTCTTTTCACTTGCTATTGGAGTGAATACTATGCATAGTCCAGGTAATGCTACACTGATGATGGAACCTTCATAGGTTGGCTCCCGGTGGCGACACACTAGTGGTATGGATGTACTCATGGTTTTGGTCCTACCATTCCCTATCCAAGGGGTAGGTTAGACAAAGTTTGTTGCGTGGAAGACACGTGGGACTGGTTCTGACTAGAAGCACATACAATAACCAGTGTGCAGGAGAGCACTTGTTCAGCCTAATCTTTCCTGACTGTTTGAGGCTTCACTCCTTTGTGGTGGTGATTATGTGGTGGATCATGTTTCTTCAGTGTGGACATATATATTCTTGGGGTGGACATATATATTCTTTGAGAGAGAAAGCAGAAACATGAAGGATTCCTGCTCTTTTTTTCTTTTGACTACGCCCCCGGAAGAAGCTTGGGCGAAACGCGCGTCGGGGCGCTTGGGGGAATTGAGACACACCGCACCATCAGGTAATATGCCCATTCCACTGAATAGTTGGTTTGCTGCATTTTGTGTAGTGAGGATATTTGGGTATGTAGCATAGTGCTAGGTATTTGGCCAAGGTCATTGCGCCGGTGTGTGGGAGCATCTTAGAGCTCCTCCTTGGATTTTTCCTTCCTGCACTGCATTAAAGGCATTAACATATGTTTACCCATCCCTCCCTCTCTGTTATTTAACAGTAGCCTCTTTAGTGGTCAGAGCTATATGCATTCGTATATTTATAGATTGTGCGTTATATCCAGTGGTGGATGTGGTTGTTGTCTCTCCCCCCATAGGACACTTTGTTTTGTGTATATCAAATTTTGTCTTTTGTGTATGTTTTTATACTGAAATACCAATAAAAATGTTGTCTTTTAATTTGTATGGATCTCTTCATGCGGTGAATTGAATTTAAATCCGCTCTGTGATGATATACTTTTTTTCTTTTGGTAGCAGCAGCTGAGGGGAGGACATTATACAGCAATACTGAGCAGTGTAGATGTGAATCCAGGTTTGACTAGAAAGCTGAAACTCTAATGTGTCTGTGCTTCTCTTTTTCACTCTATGGCTGGAGTCACACTAAATGTATGTAAAATCAGTCCGATTCTCACTGCTGCAAATCGCACGAGAGTAATGCAAGTGTCATGTGTTTTTTAAGCGAGTACAATCCGATTTTTCACACCTAACATCCAATTTACATCCAAATGCAGTGTGATTGCTATCCAATTCCATTTGCGATTTTAACATGAGCTTTTACATAGGGCAATCCTCTATGTCATTTACACATAGTTTTCAAAGGAAATATTCTTCAAAACACACATATATACAGTGGGGAAAAAAATTATTTAGGCAGTGGCTTCGTAAGAAGCATATGAAGGTCCTGGAGTGGCCTAGCCAGTCTCCAGAGGGAGTTGAAAGTCTGTGTTGCCCAGCAACAAGCCCAAAACATCACTGCTCTAGAGGAGATCTGCATGGAGGAATGGGCCAACATACCACCAGCAGTGTGTGCCAACCTTGTGAAGACTTACAGAAAACGTTTGATTTCTGTCATTTCCAACAAAGTATATACAACAAAATATTGAGATGAAACTTTGTTAATGACCAAATACTTATTTTCCACCATAATTTGCAAAAAAATCTTGCCAAATCAGACAAGGTGATTTTCTGGATTTCTTTTCTCAATTTTGACTCTCATAGTTGTGGTCTACCTATTATGTCAATTATAGGCCTCTCTCATCTTTTTAATTGGGAGAACTTGCACAATTGGTGGCGGACTAAATACTTTTTTTACCCACTGTATATAGATAGATAGATAGACTTAGATGAAAAGCATACAGTAAAATCATAGCAGCACCCGACAGGATAGAATAAATGGATTACATACAGTATATACACATAGACTAGATAGATATATAGATGTCAGTGACATATATAATTAGTAAAGTGTGTGTGCAGCTTATTTAATTAGATACTTTTTCTGGAAAAAAATGGCATGGGCTCCTGCGTAATTTTTTTAACCAGCAGAGGGAAAGTCGACAGCTGGGAGCAGATGTTTATAGCTTGGGAAGGGGGTAATACTCATGGAGCTTCCCAGGCTATTAATATCAGCTCACATCTGCATGCTTAGCCTTTACTATTAAAATGGGAACCCCCCTAGAATTAATAACCATCAAAGGCTAGTGTTATGACCTGGTGGTGAAGACAATAATGGACCTGGTGGTTAAGAGCACACGGAATGACCTGATAGTTACTAATAATACAGACAAGCTCTGAGACGTGGGAACTCTGCTGACCGCAATCCCTAATCCTATCACACACACTAGAAATAGCCGTGGATTGCTCCTAACGCTCCCTATGCAACTCGTCACAGCCTAAGGAACTAACTAGCCCTAGAGATAGAAAAATAAAGCCTACCTTGCCTCAGAGAAATTCCCCAAAGGAACAGGCAGCCCCCCACATATAATGACTGTGAGTTAAGATGAAAATTACAAACACAGAGATGAAATAGATTTAGCAAAGTGAGGCGCGACTTACTGAACAGACAGAGGATAGGAAAGGTAACTTTGCGGTCAGCACAAAAAACTACAAAAAGACCACGCAGAGGGCGCAAAAAGACCCTCCGCACCGACTCACGGTGCGGAGGCGCTCCCTCTGCGTTCCAGAGCTTCCAGCAAGCAAGACAAAAATCAAAATAGCAAGCTGGACAGAAAAAATAGCAAACAGAGAAAAACAAGCAGGAACTTAGCTTCTGCTGGGAAGACAGGTCACAAGAACGATCCAGGAGCGAACTAGACCAATACTGGAACATTGACAGGTGGCATGGCGCAATGATCTAGGTGGAGTTAAATAGAGCAGCCAGCTAACGAATTAACCTCGTCACCTGTGGAAGGAACCTCAGAAGCCGCAGCCCCACTCACAACCACCAGAGGAAGCCCGTGGACAGAACCAGCCGAAGTACCATTCATGACCACAGGAGGGAGCTTAACAACAGAATTCACAACAGTACCCCCCCCCTTGAGGAGGGGTCACCGAACCCTCACCAGAGCCCCCAGGCCGACCAGGACGAGCCAAATGAAAGGCACGAACCAGATTGGCAGCATGAACATCAGAGGCAAAGACCCAGGAATTATCTTCCTGACCATAACCCTTCCACTTGACCAGGTACTGGAGTTTCCGTCTCGAAATACGAGAATCCAAAATCTTCTCCACCACATACTCCAACTGCCCCTCAACCAACACCGGGGCAGGAGGATCAATGGATGGAACCACAGGCGCCACGTATCTCTGCAACAACGACCTATGGAATACATTATGGATGGTAAAAGAAGCTGGAAGGGTCAAACGAAATGACACAGGATTGAGAACCTCAGAAATCTTATACGGACCAATGAAACGAGGCTTAAACTTAGGAGAGGAAACCTTCATAGGAACATAACGAGACGACAACCAAACCAAATCCCCAACACGAAGTCAGGGACCCACACAGCGCCAGCGGTTAGCGAAACGTTGAGCCTTCTCCTGGGACAATGTCAAATTGTCCACCACATGAGTCCAAATCTGCTGCAACCTATCCACCACAGTATCTACACCAGGACAGTCCGAAGACTCAACCTGCCCTGAAGAGAAACGAGGATGGAAACCAGAATTGCAGAAAAACGGCGAAACCAAAGTAGCCGAGCTGGCCCGATTATTAAGGGCGAACTCAGCCAAAGGCAAAAAGGACACCCAATCATCCCGATCAGCAGAAACAAAGCATCTCAGATATGTTTCCAAAGTCTGATTAGTACGTTCGGTTTGGCCATTTGTCTGAGGATGGAAAACCGAGGAAAAAGACAAATCAATGCCCATCCTAGCACAAAAGGATCGCCAAAACCTCGAAACAAACTGGGAACCTCTGTCCGAAACGATGTTCTCCGGAATGCCATATAAACGAACCACATGCTGGAAAAACAATGGCACCAAATCAGAGGAGGAAGGCAATTTAGACAAGGGTACCAAATGGACCATCTTAGAGAAGCGATCACAAACCACCCAAATGACCGACATCTTTTGAGAGACAGGGAGATCCGAAATAAAATCCATAGAAATATGCGTCCAGGGCCTCTTCGGGACCGGCAAGGGCAAAAGCAACCCACTGGCACGAGAACAGCAGGGCTTAGCCCGAGCACAAGTCCCACAGGACTGCACAAAAGAACGCACATCCCGCGACAAAGACGGCCACCAAAAGGATCTAGCCACCAAATCTCTGGTACCAAAGATTCCAGGATGACCAGCCAGTCCATTTATCAGGGACAAACAGTTTCTCCGCTGGGCAACGGTCAGGTCTATCAGCCTGAAATTTTTGCAGCACCCGCTGCAAATCTGGGGAGATGGCAGACAAAATTACCCCCTCTTTGAGAATACCCGCCGGCTCAGGAACACCCGGAGAGTCAGGCACAAAACTCCTTGACAGGGCATCAGCCTTCACATTCTTAGAGCCCGGAAGGTACGAAACCACAAAATCAAAACGGGAGAAAAATAGCGACCAACGAGCCTGTCTAGGATTCAACCGTTTGGCAGACTCGAGATAAGTCAAATTCTTGTGATCCGTCAAGACCACCACGCGATGCTTGGCTCCTTCAAGCCAATGACGCCACTCCTCGAATGCCCACTTCATGGCCAACAACTCTCGATTGCCAACATCATAATTGCGCTCAGCAGGCGAAAACTTTCTAGAAAAGAAGGCACATGGTTTCATCACCGAGCCATCAGAACTTCTTTGCGACAAAACAGCCCCTGCTCCAATCTCCGAAGCATCAACCTCGACCTGAAACGGGAGCGAAACATCTGGCTGGCACAACACAGCCGCAGAAGACCAATTGACCACATCAGCACCCTTCTTGGTCAAATCAGTCAACAGTTTAGCAATACTAGAAAAATTACTGATGAAGCGACGATAAAAATTAGCAAAGCCCAGGAACTTTTGCAGACTCTTCACAGATGTCGGCTGAGTCCAATCATAAATGGCCTGGACTTTAACAGGGTCCATCTCGATAGTAGAAGGGGAAAAAATGAAACCCAAAAATGAAACCTTCTGAACTCCAAAGAGACACTTTGACCCCTTCACAAACAAAGAATTCGCACGAAGGACCTGGAACACCATTCTGACCTGCTTCACGTGAGACTCCCAATCATCCGAGAAGACCAAAATATCATCCAAATACACAATCAGGAATTTATCCAGGTACTCTCGGAAGATGTTATGCATAAAGGACTGAAATACTGATGGAGCATTGGAAAGCCCGAATGGCATAACCAGGTACTCAAAGTGGCCCTCGGGCGTATTAAATGCTGTTTTCCATTCATCGCCCTGTTTAATACGCACAAGATTATACGCACCACGAAGATCTATCTTGGTGAACCAGCTAGCCCCCTTAATCCGAGCAAATAAATCAGACAGCAGCGGCAAAGGGTACTGAAATTTGACTGTGATCTTATTAAGAAGGCGGTAATCAATACAAGGTCTCAAAGAACCATCCTTCTTGGCCACAAAAAAGAACCCTGCTCCCAATGGTGATGACGACGGGCGAATATGACCCTTCTCCAAGGATTCCTTTATATAACTCCGCATAGCGGCGTGTTCTGGCACAGATAAATTGAACAGTCAGCCCTTAGGAAACTTACTACCAGGAATCAAATTGATAGCACAATCGCAATCCCTATGAGGAGGTAGGGCACTGGATTTGGGCTCATCAAATACATCCCGGTAATCCGACAAAAACTCTGGGACTTCAGAAGGGGTGGATGACGAAATAGACAAAAATGGAACATCACCATGTACCCCCTGACAACCCCAGCTGGACACAGACATAGATTTCCAATCCAATACTGGATTATGGACCTGTAGCCATGGCATCCCCAAAACGACCACATCATGCAGATTATGCAACACCAAAAAGCGAATATCCTCCTGATGTGCAGGAGCCATGCACATGGTCAATTGGGTCCAGTACTGAGGCTTATTCTTGGCCAAAGGCGTAGCATCAATTCCTCTCAATGAAATAGGATACTGCAAGGGCTCCAAGAAAAAACCACAGCGCCTAGTTAACTCCAAGTCCATCAAATTCAGGGCAGCGCCTGAATCCACAAATGCCATAACAGAATAGGATGACAAAGAGCAAATCAGAGTAACGGACAAAAGAAATTTCGACTGTACCGTACCAATGGTGGCAGACCTAGCGAAACGCTTAGTGCGCTTAGGACAATCGGAGACAGCATGAGTGGAATCACCACAGTAAAAACACAGCCCATTCCGACGTCTGTGTTCTTGCCGTTCAGCTCTGGTCAAAGTCCTATCACATTGCATAGGCTCAGGTCTATGCTCAGATAATACCGCCAAATGGTGCACAGCTTTACGCTCACGCAAGCGTCGATCGATCTGAATGGCCAAAGACATAGACTCATTCAGACCAGCAGGCATGGGAAATCCCACCATGACATCCTTAAGGGCTTCAGAGAGACCCTTTCTGAAAATTGCTGCCAGGGCACATTCATTCCACTGAGTGAGTACAGACCACTTCCTAAACTTCTGACAATATATCTCTACCTCATCCTGACCCTGACACAGAGCCAGCAAGATTTTCTCTGCCTGATCCACTGAATTTGGTTCATCATAAAGCAATCCAAGCGCCAGAAAAAACGCATCAACATCACACAATGCCGGATCTCCTGGCGCAAGGGAAAATGCCCAGTCTTGAGGGTCGCCACGTAACAAAGAAATAATGATTTTCACTTGTTGAACAGGGTCACTGTTATGTTTGCTAATGACAGGTGTTATGAAGGCAATCCAGAAACACAGTGTGCTTAGCGATCAGAGCGCACACAGTGATCTGACAAATACCAAAAAATACAAGAACGAGCTCTGAGACGTGGAAACTCTGTAGACTGCACACCTGATCCTATCCTAAACACAACTAAAAGCGGCTGTGGATTGCGCCTAACAACTACCTAGGCAACTCGGCACAGCCTAAGAAACTAGCTAGCCTGAAGATAGAAAAATAGGCCTGACTTGCCCCAGAGAAATTCCCCAAAGGAAAAGGCAGCCCCCCACATATAATGACTGTGAGTAAGATGAAAAGACAAAACGTAGGGATGAAATAGATTCAGCAAAGTGGGGCCCGATATTCTAGGACAGAGCGAGGACAGTAAAGCGAACTTTGCAGTCTACAAAAAACCCTAAAGCAAAACCACGCAAAGGGGGCAAAAAAAAACCCACCGTGCCGAACTAACGGCACGGTGGTACACCCTTTGCGTCTCAGAGCTTCCAGCAAAACAAAAGACAAGCTGGACAGAAAAAAAGCAACAAAAAAGCAAAAAGCACTTAGCTATACAGAGCAGCAGGTCACAGGAACAATCAGGAGAAGCTCAGATCCAACACTGAAACATTGACAAGGAGCAAGGATAGCAGCATCAGGCGGAGTTAAGTAATGAAGCAGTTAACGAGCTCACCAGAACACCTGAGGGAGGAAGCTCAGAAGCCGCAGTACCACTTGTGACCACAGGAGTGAATTCAGCCACAGAATTCACAACAGTACCCCCCCCTTGAGGAGGGGTCACCGAACCCTCACCAGAGCCCCCAGGCCGACCAGGATGAGCCGCATGAAAGGCACGAACAAGATCGGAAGCATGAACATCAGAGGCAAAAACCCAGGAATTATCTTCCTGAGCATAACCCTTCCATTTAACCAGATACTGGAGTTTCCGTCTAGAAACACGAGAATCCAAAATCTTCTCCACAATATACTCCAATTCCCCCTCCATCAAAACCGGGGCAGGAGGCTCAACAGATGGAACCATAGGTGCCACGTATCTCCGCAACAACGACCTATGGAATACATTATGTATGGAAAAGGAGTCTGGGAGGGTCAAACGAAAAGACACAGGATTGAGAACCTCAGAAATCCTATACGGACCAATAAAACGAGGTTTAAATTTAGGAGAGGAAACCTTCATAGGAATATGACGAGAAGATAACCAAACCAGATCCCCAACAAGAAGTCGGGGACCCACACGGCGTCTGCGATTAGTGAAAAGTTGAGCTTTCTCCTGGGACAAGATCAAATTGTCCACTACCTGAGTCCAGATCTGCTGCAACCTATCCACCACAGAATCCACACCAGGACAGTCCGAAGACTCAACCTGTCCTGAAGAGAAACGAGGATGGAACCCAGAATTGCAAAAAAATGGAGAAACCAAGGTAGCCGAGCTGGCCCGATTATTAAGGGCGAACTCAGCCAACGGCAAAAAGGACACCCAATCATCCTGGTCTGCAGAAACAAAACATCTCAGATATGTTTCCAAGGTCTGATTGGTTCGTTCGGTCTGGCCATTAGTCTGAGGATGGAAAGCCGAGGAAAAGGATAGGTCAATGCCCATCCTACCACAAAAGGCTCGCCAGAACCTTGAAACAAACTGGGAACCTCTGTCAGAAACAATATTCTCAGGAATGCCATGCAACCGAACCACATGCTGAAAGAACAAAGGTACCAAATCGGAGGAGGAAGGCAATTTAGCCAAGGGCACCAGATGGACCATTTTAGAAAAGCGATCACAGACCACCCAAATGACTGACATCTTTTGAGAAACGGGAAGGTCAGAAATGAAATCCATCGAAATATGTGTCCAAGGCCTCTTTGGGACCGGCAAGGGCAAAAGCAACCCACTGGCACGAGAACAGCAGGGCTTAGCCCTAGCACAAATCCCACAGGACTGCACAAAAGTACGTACATCCCGTGACAGAGATGGCCACCAGAAGGATCTAGCCACTAACTCTCTGGTACCAAAGATTCCAGGATGACCAGCCAACACCGAACAATGAAGTTCAGAGATAAGTTTATTAGTCCACCTATCAGGGACGAACAGTTTCTCTGCTGGACAACGATCAGGTTTATTCGCCTGAAATTTTTGCAGCACCCGCCGCAAATCAGGGGAGATGGCAGACACAATGACTCCTTCCTTGAGGATACCCGCTGGCTCAGATAAACCCGGAGAGTCGGGCACAAAACTCCTAGACAGAGCATCCGCCTTCACATTTTTAGAGCCCGGAAGGTACGAAATCACAAAGTCGAAGCGGGCAAAAAATAACGACCAACGGGCCTGTCTAGGATTCAAGCGCTTGGCAGACTCGAGATAAGTCAAGTTCTTATGATCAGTCAATACCACCACGCGATGCTTAGCTCCTTCAAGCCAATGACGCCACTCCTCGAATGCCCACTTCATGGCCAGCAACTCTCGATTGCCCACATCATAATTACGCTCAGCGGGCGAAAACTTCCTGGAAAAGAAAGCACATGGTTTCATCACTGAGCAATCAGAACCTCTCTGTGACAAAACCGCCCCTGCTCCAATCTCAGAAGCATCAACCTCGACCTGGAACGGAAGAGAAACATCTGGCTGACACAACACAGGGGCAGAACGAAAACGACGCTTCAACTCCTGAAAAGCTTCCACAGCAGCAGAAGACCAATTAACCAAATCAGCACCCTTCTTGGTCAAATCGGTCAATGGTTTGGCAATGCTAGAAAAATTACAGATGAAGCGACGATAAAAATTAGCAAAGCCCAGGAACTTTTGCAGACTTTTCAGAGATGTCGGCTGAATCCAATCCTGGATGGCTTGGACCTTAACTGGATCCATCTCGATAGTAGAAGGGGTAAAGATGAACCCCAAAAATGAAACTTTCTGCACACCGAAGAGACACTTTGATCCCTTCACAAACAAAGAGTTAGCACGCAGGACCTGAAAAACCATTCTGACCTGCTTCACATGAGACTCCCAATCATCTGAGAAGATCAAAATGTCATCCAAGTAAACAATCAGGAATTTATCCAGATACTCACGGAAGATGTCATGCATAAAAGACTGAAACACAGATGGAGCATTGGCAAGTCCGAACGGCATCACTAGATACTCAAAATGACCCTCGGGCGTATTGAATGCAGTTTTCCATTCATCTCCTTGCCTGATTCTCACCAGATTATACGCACCACGAAGATCTATCTTAGTGAACCAACGAGCCCCCTTAATCCGAGCAAACAAGTCAGATAACAATGGCAAGGGATACTGAAATTTAACAGTGATCTTATTAAGAAGGCGGTAATCAATACACGGTCTCAGCGAACCATCCTTCTTGGCTACAAAGAAGAACCCTGCTCCCAGTGGTGATGACGATGGGCGAATATGTCCCTTCTCCAGGGATTCCTTCACATAACTGCGCATAGCGGCGTGTTCGGGCACGGATAAATTAAATAATCGACCTTTAGGGAATTTACTACCAGGAATCAAATTGATAGCACAATCACAATCCCTATGCGGAGGTAGAGCATCGGACTTGGGCTCTTCAAATACATCCTGATAATCAGACAAGAACTCTGGGACCTCAGAAGGGGTGGATGACGAAATCGACAAAAATGGAACATCACCATGTACCCCCTGACAACCCCAGCTGGATACCGACATGGAATTCCAATCCAATACTGGATTATGGGTTTGTAGCCATGGCAACCCAAACACGACCACATCATGCAGATTATGCAACACCAGAAAGCGAATAACTTCCTGATGTGCAGGAGCCATGCACATGGTCAGCTGGGCCCAGTATTGAGGTTTATTCTTGGCCAAAGGTGTAGCATCAATTCCTCTCAATGGAATAGGACACCGCAAAGGCTCCAAGAAAAGCCCACAACGTTTAGCATAATCCAAATCCATCAGATTCAGGGCAGCGCCCGAATCCACAAACGCCATGACAGAAAACGACGACAAAGAGCATATCAAGGTAATGGACAGAAGGAATTTGGACTGTACAGTACCAATGACGGCAGACCTAGCGGACCGCTTAGTGCGCTTAGGACAATCAGAAATAGCATGAGTGGAATCACCACAGTAGAAACACAGACCATTCAGACGTCTGTATTCCTGCCGTTCAACTCTAGTCATAGTCCTATCGCACTGCATAGGCTCAGGTTTAACCTCAGGCAGTACCGCCAAATGGTGCACAGATTTACGCTCGCGCAAGCGTCGACCGATCTGCATGGCCAAAGACAAAGACTCATTCAAACCAGCAGGCATAGGAAATCCCACCATGACATCCTTAAGAGCCTCAGAGAGACCCTTTCTGAACAAAGCTGCCAGCGCAGATTCATTCCACTGAGTGAGTACTGACCATTTCCTAAATTTCTGACAATATACTTCTATATCATCCTGACCCTGGCACAAAGCCAGCAAATTTTTCTCAGCCTGATCCACTGAATTAGGCTCATCGTACAGCAATCCGAGCGCCAGGAAAAACGCATCGACACTACTCAATGCAGGGTCTCCTGGCGCAAGAGAAAATGCCCAGTCTTGAGGGTCGCCGCGCAAAAAAGAAATAATAATCAAAACCTGTTGAATAGGATTACCAGAAGAATGAGGTTTCAAGGCCAGAAATAGCTTACAATTATTTTTGAAACTTAGAAACTTAGTTCTATCTCCAAAAAACAAATCAGGAATAGGAATTCTTGGTTCTAACATAGATTTCTGATCAATAGTATCTTGAATTTTTTGTACATTTATAACGAGATTATCCATTGAAGAGCACAGACCCTGAATATCCATGTCCACACCTGTGTCCAGAATCACCCAAATGTCTAGGGGAAAAAAAAAAAAGTGATTCTCTATTGAGAATCATTAGTTTTGTCTCCTTGTACTGTTATGTTTGCTAATGACAGGTGTTATGAAGGCAATCCAGAAACACAGTGTGCTTAGCGATCAGAGCGCACACAGTGATCTGACAAATACCAAAAAATACAAGAACGAGCTCTGAGACGTGGAAACTCTGTAGACTGCACACCTGATCCTATCCTAAACACAACTAAAAGCGGCTGTGGATTGCGCCTAACAACTACCTAGGCAACTCGGCACAGCCTAAGAAACTAGCTAGCCTGAAGATAGAAAAATAGGCCTGACTTGCCCCAGAGAAATTCCCCAAAGGAAAAGGCAGCCCCCCACATATAATGACTGTGAGTAAGATGAAAAGACAAAACGTAGGGATGAAATAGATTCAGCAAAGTGGGGCCCGATATTCTAGGACAGAGCGAGGACAGTAAAGCGAACTTTGCAGTCTACAAAAAACCCTAAAGCAAAACCACGCAAAGGGGGCAAAAAAAAACCCACCGTGCCGAACTAACGGCACGGTGGTACACCCTTTGCGTCTCAGAGCTTCCAGCAAAACAAAAGACAAGCTGGACAGAAAAAAAGCAACAAAAAAGCAAAAAGCACTTAGCTATACAGAGCAGCAGGTCACAGGAACAATCAGGAGAAGCTCAGATCCAACACTGAAACATTGACAAGGAGCAAGGATAGCAGCATCAGGCGGAGTTAAGTAATGAAGCAGTTAACGAGCTCACCAGAACACCTGAGGGAGGAAGCTCAGAAGCCGCAGTACCACTTGTGACCACAGGAGTGAATTCAGCCACAGAATTCACAACAGGTCACCTGAGGAGCGAGGTTTCAAAGCAAGAAACAATTTACAATTATTTTTGAAATTCAGAAACTTAGATCTATCCTCAAAAAACAAATCAGGAATTGGAATCCTAGGCTCTAACATCGGATTCTGAACCACAAAATCTTGAATGTTTTGTACCCTTGCAGTGAGATTATCCATACAAGAGAACAGACCTTGAATGTCCATATCTACACCTGTATCCTGAACCACCCAGAGGTAAAGGGGAAAAGAGAGACAAAACACACTGCAAAGAAAAAAAAATGGTCTCAGAACTTCTCTTATCCCTCTATTGAAATGCATTAATACTTTGGTCCACCTGTACTGTTATGACCTGGTGGCATGGAGCAATGATCTAGGTGGAGTTAAATAGAGCAGCCAGCTAACGAATTAACCTCGTCACCTGTGGAAGGAACCTCAGAAGCTGCAGCCCAACTCACAACCACCAGATGAAGCCCATGGACAAAACCAGCCGAAGTACCATTCATGACCACAGGAGGGAGCTTAACAACAGAATTCACAACAGGCTAGGCCGACAGCTGTAGGCTGATATTAATAGCCTAGGAATAGGCCATGGAAACTGCCCCCCCAAGGCTAAAAACATCAGATCTCAGCCACCCCAAAAAAGGAGTATCTATATAATGTGCCAATTCTGACACTTAGTCTCGCTCTTCCCACTTGCCCTGATGCGGTGGCAAGTGTGGTAATACTTGGGGGGATTGAAGTCACCTTTGTATTGTCAGGTGACATCAAGCCCAGAGGTTAGTAATGGAGAGGTGTCTATAAAATGCCCCCATTACTAACCTGATAGTCATATTGTATAAAAACACTCACACCCAGAATAAAGTCATTTAATTGAAAGAATGGCACAGACTCCTTTAATAAATCTTAATTAAACCATGCTTACGACATTGTTCATTCCATTGACGCCATTGTCCCCTGCAAGATAATTAAAATAGCAAACAACAATATTCCTCATCTGTTCACAGAGAAGATAATAATCCATTCGTCCCACAATGAGTCTAGCTCTGCTACATCAAGATGGCAGGCTGCATGATTGCATAATGCGACCATACAGCCTGACCAGACAGACATTAAGCAGAGACACTGAGCAGCATCTGCTATCGCTGCTCAGTGTCTCACCTGCAGTTGTCTGCTTAGCCTTTGCTGGTTATTAATTATAGGAGGATCCTATGTCATTTTTGGGGGGTTCAGCATTTTAATAGCCAGTAAATGCTAAGTATACAGTTGTGAGCTGATATTTATAGCCTGGGAAGCTCTATCGGTATTACCACCTTTACCCCCAGCCATCGGCTTTCTCTGTTCTGGTTAAGAAAATTACTCGGGAACCCACACTATTTTTTTCAGAAAAATAATCTTTTAATAAGTAAATACATGTACAGTAGGCTGCACACGCACTGTACTAATTATATATGTCACTGACATCTATATATCTATATATTTTATGTGTATATACTGTATGTAATCCATCTATTCTATTCTGTCGGGTCCTGCTGTGATTTTACTGTATGTGGCTGCTGAATTGCCAGCTTTTCAAAAGACATCTGTGTGTAAAATTTGGATAGCACTCGCATGATCCGAGAGCTGTGCGATTTTTTTCTCTCGCACCCATTGGCTTGCATTGGTGAATGCTGCGATTTTACACGCACGCCGAATATGCCTGTGAAAAAAACGCTGATTTGAGCTGCCCCATAGAGTAACACTGAGCCGAGTACTTTGTTATGTACTCGCATAGCACTCGGCCGTATTCTACGGTAGTGTGACTCTGACCTAATTCTCCGACTTTTCCTCAATGTATACTTCAATAGACCGACAAGCAAAGCAAGAAGAATTGCAGCACTCACCCAATCCTTGGTGATAGTTTTCTTTAAGGTACCTTCACACATAACGATATTGTTAACGATATCGTTGCTATTTGTGACGTAGCAACGATATCGTTAATGAAATCGTTATGTGTGACAGCGACCAACGATCAGGCCCCTGCTGGGAGATCGTTGGTCGCTGAATAAAGTCCAGAACTTTATTTCGTCGCTGGACTCCCTGGAGACATCGCTGGATCGGCGTGTGTGACACCGATCCAGCGATGTCTTCACTTGTAACCAGGGTAAACATCGGGTAACTAAGCGCAGGGCCGCGCTTAGTAACCCGATGTTTACCCTGGTTACCATGCTAAAAGTAAAAAAAAACAAACAGTACATACTTACCTACAGCTGTCTGTCCTCCAGCGCTGCGCTCTGCACTCCTCCTGTACTGGCTGTGAGCCGGAAAGCAGAGCGGTGACGTCACCGCTCTGCTTTCCGGCTCCCAGACAGTACAGGAGGAGAGCAGAGAAGCAGAGCGCAGCGCTGGAGGACAGACGGCTGTAGGTAAGTATGTACTGTTTGTTTTTTTTTACTTTTAGCATGGTAACCAGGGTAAACATCGGGTTACTAAGCGCGGCCCTGCGCTTAGTTACCCGATGTTTACCCTGGTTACCGGCATCGTTGGTCGCTGGAGAGCGGTCTGTGTGACAGCTCTCCAGCGACCAAACAGCGACGCTGCAGCGATTCGGATCGTTGTCGGTATCACTGCAGCGTCGCTAAATGTGAAGGGGCCTTTAGTCCATTACATTGATAACATCATAAGGCGCGGTTGTGCATGTGACAGATGAGACAAGAGACCTGAAGAAATAAAGAAATATATCATCAAGGATAGGGTGAGTATCTTCCTTTTCTTTTTTATCTATGTATGATGTAGCAAACTGGGGTGGCTCTCGTCGGGTCTCTAAAGGGTGGGGGGTGGGGGGGAGTTTGGTTTGGGGCTAAATTGTTTCTCAAAAAGTAAAAATACGTATGTTTACTGTTTACCTGTTTACAGTAATGCAATTTCCATGTATTATCCTTATTGATCAATAAAAATATCTGATAAAAAAAAAAAAAAGGATAGGGTGAGTGCTGCAATTCTTCTTGTTCTTGTCGATTTATTCATACATGGTATGACTATGCACCACCCGGAAGAGATCCATTTAAGAGGTATGCGAGGTGTTGGATCCACAGACATGTAAAAAACAATACAATTGGTGTCTGTATTTCTTCTTCTCCAAATATACAATACAGATGAAAAGTTTGAACACGCCTTCTCATTTAAATTTTTTTATGTATTTTCATGACTTTGAAAATTGTATATTCACAATGAAGGCATCAAAACTATGAATTAACATATGTGGAATTATATACTTAACAAAAAAGTGTGAAACAACTAAAATTATGTCTTAAATTCTAGGTTCTTCAAAGTAGCCACCTTTTGCTTTGATGACTGTTTTGCACACTCTTGGCATTCTCTTGATGAGCTTCAAGAGGTAGTCACCGGGAATGGTTTTCAATTCACAGGTGTGCCCTGTCATGTTTAATAAGTGGGATTTCTTGCCTTATAAATGGGGTTGGGACCATCAGTTGTGTTGTGCAGAAGTCTGGTGGATACACAGCTGATAGTCCTACTGAATAGACTGTTAGAATTTGTAATATGGCAAGAAAAAAGCATCTAAGTAAAGAAAAACGAGTGGCCATCATTACTTTAAGAAATGAAGGTCAGTCAGTCCGAAAAATTGGGAAAACGTTGAAAGTGTCCCCAAGTGCAGTGGCAAAAACCATCAAGCACTACAATGAAACTGTCTCACATGAGGACCGTCCCAGGAAAGGAAGACCAAGAGTCACCTCTGCTTCTGAGGATAAGTTTACCCAAGTCACCAGCCTCAGAAATCGCAGGTTAACAGCAGCTCAGATTAGAGACCAGATCAATGCCACACAGAGTTCTAGCAGCAGACACATCTCTACAACAACTGTTAAGAGGAAACTTTGTGCAGCAGGCCTTCATGGTAAAATAGCTGCTAGGAAACCACTGCTAAGGACAGGCAACAATCAGAAAAGACTTGTTTGGGCTAAGGATCACAAGGAATGGACATTAGACCAGTGGAAATCTGTGCTTTGGTCTGATGAGTCCAAATGTGAGATCTTTGGTTCCAACCATTGTGGCTTTGTGCGACACAGGAAAGGTGAACGAATAGACTCTACATGCCCAGTTCCCACCGCGAAGCATGGAGGAGGAGGTGTGATGTTGTGGGGGTGCTTTGCTGGTGACACTGTTGGGGATTTATTCAAAATTGAAGGCATACTGAACCAGCATGGCTACCATAGCATCTTGCAGTGGCATGCTATTCCATCCGGTTTGCGTTTAGTTGGACCATCATTTATTTTTCAACAGGACAATGACCCCAAACACACCTCCAGGCTGTGTAAGGGCTATATGACTAAGAAGGAGAGTTATGAGTTGCTACGCCAGATGACCTGGCCTCTACAGTCACCAGACCTGAACCCAATCGAGATGGTTTGGGGTGAGCTGGACTGCAGAGTGAAGGCAAAAGGACCAACAAGTGCTAAGCATCTCTGGGAACTCCTTCAAGATTGTTGGAAGACCATTCCCGGTGACTACCTCTTGAAGTTCATCAAGAGAATGGCAAGAGTGTGCAAAGCAGTCATCAAAGGAAAAGGTGGCTAATTGAAGAACCTAGAATATAACACATATTTTCAGTTGTTTCACACTTTTTTGTTAAGTATATAATTCCACATGTGTTAATTCATAGTTTTGATGCCTTCAGTGTGAATGTACAATTTTCATAGTCATGAAAATACAGAAAAATCTTTAAATGAGAAGGTGTGTCCAAACTTTTGGTCTTTACTGTACTTCAATAGACAGTTGTAATCTGACGCTTCAGTAAGCTGGCAGTGTGTCTTGTTTCCATCAAGATGGCTTTTAGTAGTTTTTCAGAGTAAATGATGAGCTCAGAAGGCCTATGGGAGAAGATGCAACTGGTCAAGACTGTTTTACATAAAAACAAACTATATTCATAGGGCAAGAATACAATGACCATCAGACACTAAGTATTTGACAACTGCCCTGATTTTGCAAAGACAGTCCTGTAAACTGGATTGCAAAGAGGAGCAGGGTTTAGCAAAATCAACTATACCTAAAAGTGTTTTGAGGGCATTACTGGGTGTGGGGTCCAAATGTCCTGAATTTTGTGTTCTTAAAATATCTAAGTATTCTGGAAATTGCCAGCTCAGGAACCCTCTATAAGCCACTCAGTAAGAGCGCACTTGGTGTTACATGAGTGGCATTACTAGAGATGAAGGGATCAATCGGCAGAGTTTGAGAGGAATTTCCTAAAATCTGCAATTTCAGGCTAAGGTAATTTTGCATTACAGTGCGGGGCTCCCCATGATGCAATGCAGCTATGACATCTCGCAGTTTATCATACCTTGTACAGTGGTGGTCACTACCTGGGACATCATAGATCAAAGGTTCACAGCAGAGCGCAGTTTGTATGGCTGAGTCATTTCCCATCTCCAGAGTTACTGGGTAAGCCTCTCTCTTCCATAGAGTGTGAGCTTATTATTTATTATTACCATGGAATTATTTATTATTGATTATTTATGGTCAGTTGGGTCCTCTCTCTCTCTGCTCTCTCTCTCCTGTAGAGTGTAAGCTCTTATGGTCAGTGAGGTCCTCGCTCTCCTGTAGAGTGTAAGCTCTTATGGTCAGTGAGGTCCTCTCTCTCCTGTAGATTGTAAGCTCTTATGATCAGCGGTGTCCTCTCTCTCTCTCCTGTAGAGTGAAAGCTCTTATGGTCAGCGGGGTCCTCTCTCTCTCTCCTGTAGAGTGTAAGCTCTTATGGTCAGCGGGGTCCTCTCTCTCTCTCCTGTAGAGTGAAAGCTCTTATGGTCAGCGGGGTCCTCTCTCTCTCTCCTGTAGAGCGTAAGCTCTTATGGTCAGTGGGGTCCTCTCTCTCCTGTAGAGTGTAAGCTCTTATGGTCGGCGGGGTCCTCTCTCTCCTGTAGAGTGTAAGCTCCTATAGTCAGTGGGGTCCTCTCTCTCTAGTTCTCCTGTCTAGTGTAAGCTCTTATGGTCAGTGGGGTCCTCTCTCTCTCCTGTAGAGTGTAAGCTCTTATGGTCAGTGAGGTCCTCTCTCTAGCTCTCCTGTAGAGTGTAAGCTCTTATGGTCAGTGGGGTCCTCTCTGTTTCCTGTAGAGTGTAAGCTCTTATGGTCAGTGGGGTTCTCTCTCTCTAGCTCTCCTGTAGAGTGTAAGCTCTTATGGTCAGTGGGGTCCTCTCTCTCTCCTGTAGAGTGTAAGCTCTTATGGTCAGTGGGGTCCTCTCTCTCTAGCTCTCCTGTAGAGTGTAAGCTCTTATGGTCAGTGGGGTCCTCTCTCTCTCCTGTAGAGTGTAAGCTCTTATGGTCAGTGGGGTCCTCTCTGTCTCCTGTAGAGTGTAAGCTCTTATGGTCAGTGGGGTCCTCTCTCTCTAGCTCTCCTGTAGAGTGTAAGCTCTTATGATCAGTGGGGTCCTCTCTCTCTCTCCTGTAGAGTGTAAGTTCTTATGGTCAGTGAGGTCCTCTCTCTCTAGCTCTCCTGTAGAGTGTAAGCTCTTATGGTCAGTGAGGTCCTCTCTCTCTCCTGTAGAGTGTAAGCTCTTATGGTCAGTGGGGTCCTCTCTCTCTAGCTCTCCTGTAGAGTGTAAGCTCTTATGGTCAGTGGGGTCCTTTCTCTCTCTCTCTCCCCTGTAGAGTGTAAGCTCTTATGGTCAGTGAGGTCCTCTCTCTCTCCTGTAGAGTGTAAGCTCTTATGGTCAGTGGGGTCCTCTCTCTCTAGCTCTCCTGTAGAGTGTAAGCTCTTATGGTCAGTGGGGTCCTTTCTCTCTCTCTCTTTCCTGTAGAGTGTAAGCTCTTATGGTCAGTGAGGTCCTCTCTCTCCTGTAGAGTGTAAGCTCTTATGGTCAGTGGGGTCCTCTCTCTCTAGCTCTCCTGTAGAGTGTAAGCTCTTATGGTCAGTGGGGTCCTCTCTCTCTCTCTCTCCCCTGTAGAGTGTAAGCTCTTATGGTCAGTGAGGTCCTCTCTCTCCTGTAGAGTGTAAGCTCTTATGGTCAGTGGGGTCCTCTCTCTCTCTCCTGTAGAGTGTAAGCTCTTATGGTCAGTGGGGTCCTCTCTCTCCTGTAGAGTGTAAGCCCTTATGATTAGTGGGGTTATTTCTTTCTCTCTTCTGAGGAGTTTAACCTCTTATGGTCAGCCAGGCTCTCTCCTCTCCCCATGTGTATTTTCTGAGGAATTAGAAGCTTTCCAGTATTTTGACTCAGCATTTTTTGGGAAAATTCGGTGAATTCTGTGAATTCGAATTTAAGAAGATCTGCTCTTTTCTGAAGATTATCTGGATGCTTTAGTAGATAAATATCACATAAATAATATGACAGGAGATTTGGAGCATTTTTTCATTTCTGAACTTGTTTTGTTATTTTTTGCATGGCAATGATCGTCTATGGTAATGAATTGGTAGTTAATTTGGCATTAAAGCAATTACGTTAGAATCATGTACCCGATTGAGGTCTACTGAAGCTTGGCCCTTGTATACAAATCCTATCCAAATCTATACACCAGTGACATTGTGATTCGTAGTCATCCTGGCAGCACAACATTGAATCTTCTGTTTGCGTTGGGAGTGAGTTCAGTTTAATGTCATCACTTATAAATAGAAGAGACATACATGCTGCATAATGAAGGGCTGTAATTGGTGGCAAGGGGCCCTTCATTTAATTTTCTCATCTGTCGGCTGGAATTATTGCAAAAAATCCAGTACTGCTATGAATGTGGTTTGGATTTGGAGCCTGGGAGAGTTTGAACGATGTCGCTGTTCCAGGATAAGCTGTGATTATTGTTATGGCTATGTTACCATTCAGATCTTAGAATTAATGAACCATCAGGGGGCACACATATTTCAATTTGATCAAAAGAAAAAAAGATGGGAAAAATATTAATAAGGTGGAAAGTAATTAAATAAATAAGCATAAAAATAAAGATTGTATTTTATTTAGCATTTCAGGTTTCTTTTTCATTGTATAGCGTCCGACTCCTCGACCCCCAATTTATAACATCCAGCACCATTGCCAAACCTAAAACTTCCCACCCTCACCTGTGAGTGATATTATTGAGAAGTTGAAAGAACCGCAGCAACTCAGCCACAAAGTAGAGACCCTGTATTGTTACAGAGTGGGGGGTGTTGAGGGCTGAGGGCAGAAAAGTCACCACCGCACCGCTCTGCTGACTCCATATCTGGAGTTTCCAAACCTCCTTTGGTATTAACATCAGCACAAATCCTGCACCCCCGTCAGGAGCTTCATGGCCAAGCAGCTGCATGCAGCCATACATCACCAATCACAATGCCAAATGTCAGATGGAGTGGTGTGAAGCCACTACCACTGGATTCTAATGCATTGAAAACATGTTCTGTGGAGTGATGGTTCACACTTCTCTATCTGGCGCCTGATGAACAAGTTGAGATTTGGCGAATGCCAGGAGAATGTTGCTCACCTAACTTCATTGCGCCTGTGTAGGAAGGAGAACCAAGTTGATGGTCTCTCCTGCAACTGTATCTGGGCCGGAACCATCGAGGTTGTCACCAGTGTTGCAGGGGGAAGAGATTGCTGACCGCAGCAGTACAGGGCATCTGACTGATGGGGCGGGTCGGACTTAAATTGCAGTTTGAGCGGGAAGCCAGGACACTTGGTGGGGACCGAGCTTGTGAATAGTAAGTAACTCCCTCTTCACGGACCATGCCCGTTAGCTGTGCCTATACCCCCAGCTAGCCAGACTGCCGACGCTTCCTACCCTCAGCCCAGAGAGACTTCCTCACCGGGTAATGACCAGGATAGAATACAGACCTTCGCTCCGCTCACCACCGCGGACGCACCATTTAGTCCCATCCTTGCGGTGCCTGCTGAGGACCGTCCGGTACCTGTGGCTGTGTCCACTGGACTGTGTGCTCCTACTGTGGCCTTGCTCACTGAACTCTCTGCTTCTTCTGTGCCGCCGACCATCACCTCTGCCTCACTGTGTGCATGGATCAGGAGATTGCGTGCAGAAGAACTCGGAGGATTCGTTGTCGCAAGGAGAAACTGCATCTCTCATCTGTGGGACCAGATCGGAGACATCTCGCGCCACCTACGGCGCCGCCGTGGGATCTTCCAGCCGCCTTCCTCCAGCGCACAGAGACTAATAAGTTAACCTGTTACAATCTATTGCATTTGATTTTCCCCCTATCCTCTAATCACATTCCTTACCCCCCTGCTTGTACCATTACTGTTCCTATACATAAAGAACATGTTAACCCTTGTTCTGCAACCTGTGTGTCACTGCATCCTACGCACCTGCTAGCATCCTAAAACTGTGGAAGTTTGGTTGGCTTATTTTTAGGGGTCAGATTTGGTCCTTAGCTCTAGTGAAGGAAAATCTTAATAATTCAGCATAACAAGATGTGGAGACACAGGAGACGTCAGTGGGTGCTCTACTCCGCAGGCCCAAGACCACATGGACCAGGGCTCATCTCACTGAACGCCTGCTCTGTTTTTTACCGTGGGCATAATACTACTCAGACAACACAGAGTGAGGGTGAAGAAGTGTGGCAATACTTTATTGAACCACAAAACAGACAACAACATCTAGAACAGTCCTAGCAAAATACCCAAGATTATGCAAAATTACAGAATCTCACCCTTCCGCTGACTCGCCAGGATTAGAGCAGCTGTGAATCCAGGACTTCCAGTGACGACTACCCCCACCTGTGGAACACAAAGGGAGGAGGTAACAACCAGCTTAGGAAGCTGACAGTCCATTTAAGCACATGGCCAGGTGACCAGGTGGTCACAACCTGGCTTCTCTGAACGTCTCCAGGGAGCCAGGTGACCAGTGGGTCCCAATTATGGCTTCCCCAAATATATCCATGGGGCTCAGGTGACCAGTGAGTCCAAAATCTAGCTTCCCCAAACATATCCATGGTTCAGTGATGGTCAATAGAGCAGATCTGTGTTCCTCCAGCTGGTTCCGTGGTCCCCTAACCTGACATCCTGTAGAATGTTCCTGGCTGTGATTTTGTAAAGTATCTGATTCTGTTGTTACAGAGGCATATCCCCCTTATATAGTTCACAATTGTTGTATTTCAATCTGTCATCCAGACGTCAAGGGGAAGGTGTGATGTGATTAACTGGTATTGTTTGAACATTTAATCAATCTGCATAGTTCGTCCTCCTCTGTTTTGCAGGTCAACAAGGCACAGGACCCACTAAATGGTCAATCAACATATTTCACAAACATCCATTGTTTAATGACCCTACATCCCTGCCTTGCAAAGATATCGTAGTAGAGAGCAAGACGTGCACTCTCGCTATTTGTGGTGCAGACTGAACATGGAGGAATCCTCCAGAATATAGTCCTGGACAACAACAGTCGCACTCAAAAATGAAGTCTTTTAAATTTCTTAGCCAAACAAACGTGGTTTTTTATTGTGAGCAAACACCAAATTTAGAGATATCACCGCAGTATTTCAAAGTTTCAGGGTAACGTTTCGACCCACCGGGTCTTTCTCAAACCCCACTGAAACAAGAATAAAACATATACAACATCACAAAACATGAAAACATAACCGAAAAAACATAAATGAAATATACATTTTTAGAGAGATCAATAATAAAAGTCCCTATATGTTGAAAATTGCGAAAAGTCGCCACAACAATGGAAACGGCGACAGTAAGGCAGGACCCATTGAGATCATGGAAAGGTACGATGGTACGTAACATCAGGGTTCTTGTCAGACGTACGCTGGCTAGGTAGTAGAGAACTTCTGGAGAATGCGTATAACACAAGGGCAGAGCGTACTGTGAAAGCAGTGTCCCAGGGGACAAAAAATATAGTGGAATACACCACTATCATTGTAAATACATAATAGTCCTGTGTGATAGCCGTATTACATCAAGAAAAAAGCATGATACATGCAGAATCAACCACTATCATTGTAAATACATAATGGCCCTGTGTCATAGCAGTATTACACAAAGAAAAAAGCAGGATACAAGCAGAAACAGTATAAAGCAAACATAACCTCTAGATGTAAATAAAGAGAACCGGCTACCCAGGTGGTGGATGCTAGTAGAGGCTGCGGACTGACCTTTAACAAGTAGAAACCGAGAAGGGCACAGATCCCTGGAGAGATGCAGGAGTCCCGTTAGGGGCTATAGGAAAGAAAGCCAGAAGGGTAAGTATGCTAGCTAGAAAGGTGCGAGTCCAGAGCAGAAGGAGGAAAACGGACAGGCAAGATTACCTGAAATATGGCTGTAGCCGGTGTCTGCGGTGGTGGTGTGTGTTGTCCTTGCCTGTCCGTTTCTCTCCTATAGCCCCTATCGGGACTCCTGCATCTCTCCAGGGATCTGTGCCCTTCTCGGTTTCTACTTGTTAAAGGTCAGTCCGCAGCCTCTACTAGCATCCACCACCTGGGTAGCCGGTTCTCTTTATTTACATCTAGAGGTTATGTTTGCTTTATACTGTTTCTGCATGTATCCTGCTTTTTTCTTTGTGTAATACTGCTATGACACAGGGCCATTATGTATTTACAATGATAGTGGTTGATTCTGCATGTATCATGCTTTTTTCTTTATGTAATACGGCTATCACACAGGACTATTATGTATTTACAATGATAGTGGTGTATTCCACTATATTTTTTGCCCCCTGGGACACTGCTTTCACAGTGCGCTCTGCCATTGTGTTATACGCATTCTCCAGAAATTCTCTACTACCTAGCCAGCGTACGTCTGACAAGAACCCAGATGTTACGTACCATCGTACCTTTCCATGATCTCAATGGGTCCTGCCTTACTGTCGCCGTTTGCATTGTTGTGGCGACTTTTCGCAATATTCAACATACTGTATAGGGACTTTTATTATTGATCTCTGTAAAAATGTATATTTCATTTATGTTTTTTTGGTTATGTTTTCATGTTTTGTGATGTTGTATATGTTTTATTCTTGTTTCAGTGGGGTTTGAGAAAGACCCGGTGGGTCGAAACGTTACCCTGAAACTTTGAAATACTGCGGTGATATCTCTAAATTTGGTGTTTGCTCACAATAAAAAACCACGTTTGTTTGGCAAAGAAATTTAAAAGACTTCGTTTTTGAGTGCGACTGTTGTTGTCCAGTGCCTTACAAAGATGGCAGACAATAAATTACAACAAACATCAACTCAAAAGTAAATGTTAGAGGCTCATATGAATAATAGTCTATACTTCTTGACCAACCAAAGAAAGAAACATAAATTCAAAAATCAACATAAACATAATAAGGTATGTCTCTGGGCCTACTGAATTTATGTCTGGATAATAAAGCATTTTAGACAATTGTAGCTTCAAAATTTGTGGGAACAGTTTGGGGAAGGTTCTTTTCTGTTCCCCATGACTGCCCAGTCCATAAGGTCCATAAAGACATGGTTTGGGAGAGTTTGGTGTGAAAGAACACAACAGACTACACAGAAACTGGGCCCAAGTCCCATCCAACACCTTTTTGGATGAACTAGAACACAGATTGTGAACTTTCCTGAAACATCTATGCATCCAGAAAAAGGGGAGACTTTCTCGACTCCTAGAGGAGTTGAAAATTCTCCTGGGAACCTCCTGTTATGTGGCAGTCCATGAAGATTTTCCATTGCATGGGTTAGAGATTCCTTGTCTTAAGACTGAGCTAATGCATCCAGACACACATGTAGGAGGATAAGGAGACCTACTGTCTCCTTCCCCATAATCCTGTAGAATGTAAGCCCGCAAGGGCAGGGTCCTCGCCCCTCTGTATCAGTCCATCATTGTTAGTTTGTTTACTGTATGTGATATTTGTAACTTGTATGTAACCCCTTCTCATGTACAGCACCATGGAATCAATGGTGCTATATAAATAAATAATAATAATAATAATAATGGAAAGGAACATGGCTGCAGGTACGAGAGTAACTTTGGACACCTGATTGCATGTGTTCACCGATTCATGCTGCTTGGCCCAAATGCTGACCCCCCCTATCAGCATGGTGCAACAGACATTTGGATTTTTCTTAACAGGCCAAATTTTTCTACTCCTCATTGCTCCACTTCTGCCCTTTTTTGTCCACAGTTCAGTTTACCAATGGATCAAAACAGACACTGATGGTCTACAGGTCCATCAGTAGGGTCCATCTGGCCTGCTAGTAATTGGCACATTTCTAGATTGCACCTGTCAGATACCAAAACCTGCTGTTATAACATCTTTCTAATTTTCCATTATGTGCCGTGTTAGAATATTTCAGTGTTCCACACCGTAGGATAATGCCATAATGGCAATCTAATTACTCTGTAACATAATCTGGAAAACTACAGCTTAGCTAAAGCAGAAAAAAAATATGTAAAATATTTCCCAGGACGTATGCGTAATCCACCATTTAAAGGCTTACGTATTTGTCCACAGAGATTTGTTCATAACAGAAAAAAAACACATTCGTGTGACTGCTGACCATTACCAGGACTGGCCTATGAAGCAGCATGAGAGATCTAATTAAAAGGGTAATTCTAGGAATACTGCACTCGGGATTTCAGACTGTAAATCTTTAATTACATAAGTACTGTAAATGTGTTCCAAATTGCCCTATTAAGCCACTTATTTCAGTAGTTTGAGATCAGAATATGCAGACCTACATTTTTTTTTAAGGATCGCATCTAAAGCTTCAAAACACCATTTAAAAGTGATCTGTCACCATTCCTGACATGTCTGTGATAGTAATACTTGCATTCCACATGAACTATGGTGAAGCATCTTTTCTTAGAACTCTGCTTCGTGACATTGTCGTATTACCACCTAGAAATGTATGAGTAAACTGACACGGTCTACAAGTATTTACCAAAGCCGACATCATGACCCACCTTCAGATCTCCTATGCCGCACCCATTGTGTAGGGCTCACTGCCCTGGATTACTAAACCTGCTCCAAACATTCCATGTTTTACGTTTGCCTTGAGAATTCTTTATATATTGAGGCCTATGTTACATAATTTTATTTAAAGTATTAATTTTATAGTGTAGGGGATAATTTATCAATTGCTTAGACACCCAGCGATTTCGGAATCGAGACACTTCCTGTATTCTTGGGACCAGAATCGACACCGGTATGTTTTGAAAGGAGTGGAGGTGAGCATGCTCAACTACTGCTCCATTTATTGTTCATGGGACTGCCAGAGAAAAGTTGTGCACAGTGCTCAATTTTCTCCATTCTGGACAGAGTCTGGTTCCCAGGTTCCAGAAGGAACCCAAATCTTAGAACGCTGGGAATCCGAGTGGTGGGAAGGCTTGGGCTGGTCCACAGGAGAACAGGAGAACTCTCTGGTGGGCCATCACCCTCCTACATGAGCAGTACTTGGCACAATAGACATGACTCACTATGTACGGACACAGGCAGCATCTTATTCATTTCTCAATCTACCCAGTTCATTGTTATATACGTTTGTGGTTGAGGATAATGTCACATTTGCACGTAGTTGAAAAGTGGGGCCCTGGAGTTTTCTACTGGTAGGCCCTTGGTACCCCAGTCCAACACCGATGGTGGGAATAAACTTCTATTTTGGGAATAACTCTTAAAACTGCAACCACATACAACTTAACCTCATCACAGATAACTCCTACACTCTGACCAGTTAGAAAAGTCCTTTAACGACAAGCAACATTCAGGAAATGTGTGCAGAGTGCAAATCTTGGAGGTTTTGTTTAGTTTTACTTGGGTCCAAGAAAATTGCCAACTTGTTCTGGAGGTCTCCCCTTTTCCCTGGAGCTTCCCAGTTTGGGAAAGTATGCAACTTTTCACTAAGCTAATCACAAAGTGTCCCTCTGACAGGTTTCCAATGGTCGATGTGATCTGTTTGGCAACCTAGCAGCAGCTGTTCAAATTTCCCTGCAGTGCCCCCACAGGGTAAATTAGGCATCACACAGAGCTCATTCATCAATATGATTCTTTTTTTTCTAAACGAAAGAACTACTTTACCAACTGAATGCCACTTTTACAATCTCCACTGCCACTAATTCCCTGGAACTAACATCAATTACCACCCTCTCTGCCTTCACCTAGGCCAATATCCCATTCCTAATATACACATACAATTGAAAATGTGAGCTCTTCTCAGGACAGGGACAGATTAGCTCTAACCAACCCCCTGCTCTGCTGGTAACTTCGGCAGATCAAACGCTACTTCGGACTTGCCGCCTGTTGGAGACCTGCATCACACAGGGTACATTGGATGGCATAATTACATAACAGCATAGTCCATCCCTCGTCCACTGTTACACAAGATATAAGATGAAATGGACACTCCAGGGATGGGCAGACTGGATTAGATGAATATATATATTTTTTATTTTTCCTATATTATTTGGCCTGGGAATAGGATGGTTGGGTACCATACTGTATATAGAGGTCTGTAGGGACATTATAATGTGTATAGGAATCTGTGGGGAATATCATACTCTATGGGTGTTTTTAGTGAGCATTATACTGTATGGAGGGTTGTGGTGTTCATTATACTTTATATAGGAAGCTGTGGGGTACATTATACTATGTATAGGACTTTGGGAGACATTATGCTGCATGGTGGCTGTGAGGGGCCATAACACTGTGTGGGAGGCTATGGAAAACATTATACTGTATATGGGGGACTGTGGGGAACATCATACTGTACATTTAACTATGTATCGAGGGCTATGGTGGCCATCATACTTTATGAAGGGGCTCAGGTGGGCTTCTTTCTTTATAGGAGCTGTGATGGCCATCATACTATGTATGGGCAGTTGTGGGGGCAATCATAGTGTATGCTGTGCTGTGAGGTATATAATATATGTGTGTAAAGGGCTATGGGGGACATCATACTGTGTGTGGGCTATTATACTGTATGGGGGGCTGTAGTGGCCTCATACTGTATGTGGGGCTGTTGTAGACATTATACTGTGTGGAGGGCTGTGGTGACCACTATACTGTGTGTAGAGGGCAATATGTGGAAGGGACACAGTTTTGAGATGGAAGCATGATGGCCAGTATCAGGGCATAATGTGAAGAGGGGACAGTATGGATATGAAGACAGGACAGAGTAAAATTGGAATATGGTTTGGAGAGAAGTTAGCATGGCAGGGAACAATGTGGAGATAGAGAGAGAGTGAAAGGGAAAGCAGTAGAGAGGAGACAGCCATGGTATAGGCCATGATTCATAAAGATGGATATTGTTGCGGTTATACCTCATAAGGACAGACAATGTGGAGGCCATGAACCATAAGAGGCTTATTTAGGGCACAGCATGGGCAGATATTTTTATGCATAGTGAATTATAATAACACTCTTGCCAAAGAAGAGGCAAGTTTGTGGAGATGAGCAGTGGCTGTAAAAGGTCATCGTGGCTTCTGCACCAAATGGAGATGAAAGAGATAAGAATGACTCCAATGAGAGAACATATCATCTGTAAGGTACCTGGATATAAATGATTATCTGTGTATGGTCCACAGTCTGATGATTGCTGGTAACAACAACTCCCTGCCTCACATTACCATTGTTAAGGACTTACTGGGAGTTGTAGGTGCATGCAATACACATGTAGAGTTGCGTGAAAAACTGTTTGCCCCCTTCCTGATTTCTTATTCCTTTGCATGTTTACCTCACTTAAATGTATAAGATCGCCAAACAAATTTAAAAATTAGCCAAAGATAGCACAATTAAACACAAAATGCAGTTTTTAAATGAAAGTCTTTATTATTAATGGGACAAGAAATCCAAACCTATAGGTGTTAGGGGTCGAGTTCCTGCCTCTGCACAGGGGGCCATCTCCGCTGCGGTCTCCCATTCTTCTCCTGCTGCAGTGGAGCTTGCTCAGCGGAGACGTCGATCCCAGCGTCTCGCTCAGTCTGACTCTGTGCTTAGAGTTACTGCTGCGTTTCCTGCTTCTCCCATTGAAGTCAGTGCTGGGCAGCGGCGAGCGGACGCTTCTGGGGCTAATGTCATGATCCCAATGGCAGGGGATCACAAAAGGACAAGCACAAAAAACAAGCTCTAGGGTGATGGAAACTGAGCTGACCGCGATCCTGAACCTAAACACACAACTAGCTGTAGCCGGGGAACGTGCCTACGATGATTCCTAGACGTCTCGCACCAGCCGAAGGACTAACTTCCCCTATTAGAAGAAACACAGACCTCTCTTGCCTCCAGAGAAACACCCCACAGAAATAGCAGCCCTCCACATGTAATGACGGTGAAATGAGAGGAAAGCTAGATAGCAGAGGATACAAAAGTGAACTGCGCGGTCAGCGAAAAACCCTACAAAAAACCATCCTGAAATTACTTGAACTCATGTGCCAACTCATGGAACATGAGGAGTAATATCAGCCCACTAGAGCAACCAGCAAAAAGGAATCACATATCTGCAAGCTGGACTAAGACAAAAATTAAGCAAAAACGTGGAACAGGAAAATCAAAAACTTAGCTTGTCCTGAAGATTACAGAAGCGGGAAGCAGAGGTAACAAGACACACTGATTAGATTGATAGCCGGCGAGGAAATGACAAGAAAGCCAGGTTAAATAGGAAACTCCCATATCCTGATAGAACAGGTGGACACCAGAGACCGCAGAAAACACAAGTCACCCAGTACCATCTGTAACCACCAGAGGGAGCACAAAAACAGAATCCACAACAGTACCCCCCCCTTGAGGAGGGGTCACCGAGCCCTCACGAGAACCACCAGGGCGACCAGGATGAGCCCTATGAAATGCACGGACCAAATCAGCAGCATGAACATCAGAGGCAACCACCCAAGAATTATCCTCCTGACCATAACCCTTCCACTTGACCAAATATTGGAGTTTCCGTCTGGAAACACGAGAATCCAAGATCTTCTCCACAACATACTCCAATTCTCCCTCCACCAGCACCGGAGCAGGAGGTTCAAGCGAAGGAACAACAGGTACCTCATACTTCCGCAACAACGACCGATGGAACACATTATGAATAGCAAACGATGCTGGGAGATCCAAACGAAACGACACAGGGTTAAGAATTTCCAAGATCCTATAGGGACCGATGAACCGAGGCTTGAACTTAGGAGAAGAGACCTTCATAGGAACAAAACGAGAAGACAACCACACCAAGTCCCCAACACGAAGTCGAGGACCCACGCGGCGACGGCGATTAGCAAACTGCTGAGCCCTCTCCTGGGACAACTTCAAATTGTCCACCACATGACTCCAAATCTGATGCAACCTATCCACCACCATGTCCACTCCAGGACAATCAGAAGGCTCCACCTGACCAGAGGAAAAACGAGGATGAAACCCCGAATTACAAAAGAAAGGAGAAACCAAGGTAGCAGAACTAGCCCGATTATTAAGGGCAAATTCGGCAAGCGGCAAAAAGGTAACCCAGTCATCTTGATCAGCAGAAACAAAACACCTTAAATAAGTTTCCAAGGTCTGATTAGTTCGTTCCGTCTGGCCATTCGTCTGAGGATGGAATGCAGACGAAAAGGACAAATCAATGCCCATCTTAGCACAGAACGTCCGCCAAAATCTAGACACAAACTGGGATCCCCTGTCAGAAACGATGTTCTCCGGAATCCCATGCAAACGAACCACGTTCTGAAAAAACAGAGGGACCAACTCAGAGGAGGAAGGTAACTTAGGCTAGGGTACCAGATGAACCATCTTAGAAAAGCGGTCACACACAACCCAGATGACGGACATTTTTTGAGAGACAGGGAGATCCGAAATAAAGTCCATGGAAATGTGCGTCCAAGGCCTCTTCGGGATAGGCAAAGGTGACAACAATCCACTGGCGCGAGAACAGCAAGGCTTAGCCCGAGCGCAAACTTCACAAGACTGCACAAAAGAACGCACATCCCTCGACAAGGAAGGCCACCAAAAAGACCTGGCCACCAAGTCTCTAGTACCAAATATTCCAGGATGACCTGCCAACGCAGAAGAATGGACCTCGGAGATGACTCTACTGGTCCAATTATCCGGAACAAACAGTCTTTCAGGCGGACAACGATCAGGTTTATCCGCCTGAAACTCCTGCAAAGCACGTCGCAAGTCTGGGGAGACAGCCGACAAAATCACCCCATCCCTAAGGATACCAGTGGGCTCAGAATTTCCAGGGGAGTCAGGCACAAAACTCCTAGAAAGAGCATCCGCCTTCACATTCTTTGAACCTGGCAGGTATGAAACCACAAAATCGAAACGGGAGAAAAACAGTGACCAACGAGCCTGTCTAGGATTCAGACGCTTGGCAGACTCAAGGTAAATCAGATTTTTGTGATCAGTCAAGACCACCACACGATGTCTAGCACCCTCAAGCCAATGACACCACTCCTCAAATGCCCACTTCATGGCCAAAAGCTCCCGATTACCAACATCATAATTCCGCTCAGTGGGCGAAAACTTTCTAGAAAAGAACGCACATGGCTTCATCACTGAGCAATCGGAGCTTCTCTGCGACAAAACTGCCCCCGCTCCAATCTCGGAAGCATCAACCTCAACCTGAAAAGGAAGCGAAACATCTGGCTGACGCAACACAGGAGCAGAAGAAAACCGGCGCTTAAGTTCCTGAAAGGCCTCCACAGCCGCAGGAGACCAATCAGCAACATCAGCACCCTTCTTAGTCAAATCCGTCAAAGGCTTAACAACACTAGAAAAATTAGTTATGAAACGACGATAAAAATTAGCAAAGCCCAAGAACTTCTGTAGACTCTTAAGAGATGTAGGCTGCGTCCAGTCACAAATAGCCTGAACCTTGACGGGATCCATCTCAATAGTAGAAGGGGAAAAAATATACCCCAAAAAAGAAATCTTCTGGACTCCAAAGAGACACTTTGAACCTTTTACAAACAAAGAATTGGCCCGCAGGACCTGAAACACCTTCCTGACCTGCTGAACATGGGACTCCCAGTCATCAGAAAAAAACAAAACATCATCCAAATACACAATCATAAATTTATCCAGATATTCACGGAAAATATCGTGCATAAAGGACTGGAAGACAGAAGGAGCATTAGAAAGTCCAAAAGGCATCACCAAATACTCAAAATGGCCCTCAGGCGTATTAAATGCGGTTTTCCACTCATCACCCTGCTTTATCCGCACAAGATTATACGCACCCCGAAGATCAATCTTAGTGAACCATTTAGCCCCCTTAATGCGAGTGAACAAATCAGTCAACAATGGCAAAGGATACTGATATTTGACTGTAATCTTATTCAAAAGACGGTAATCTATACAAGGCCTCAAGGAACCATCTTTTTTGGCCACGAAAAAAAAACCTGCTCCCAAAGGGGACGAAGATGGACGGATATGTCCCTTTTCCAAGGACTCCTTAACATAATCCCGCATAGCAGTATGCTCTGGCACTGACAGATTGAACAAACGTCCTTTAGGAAATTTACTGCCAGGAATCAAATCTATAGCACAATCGCAATCCCTGTGAGGAGGAAGCGAATTGAGCTTAGGCTCCTCAAAAACATCCCGATAATCAGACAAAAATACAGGAACCTCAGAAGGAGTAGATGAAGCGATAGAAATCGGAGGTGCATCATCATGAACCCCCTGACATCCCCAGCTTAACACAGACATCGTTTTCCAGTCCAAGACTGGGTTATGAGTTTGTAACCATGGCAGACCAAGCACTAAGACATCATGTAAATTATACAGTACCAGGAAGCGAATCACCTCCTGATGAACGGGAGTCATACGCATGGTCACTTGTGTCCAGTACTGAGGTTTGTTCATAGCCAAAGGTGTAGAGTCAATTCCTTTCAAAGGAATAGGGACTTCCAGAGGCTCCAGACTAAACCCACAGCGGTTGGCAAATGACCAATCCATAAGACCCAGGGCAGCGCCTGAATCCACATAGGCATCGACGGAAATGGCTGATAATGAACAAATCAGAGTCACAGACAGAATGAACTTAGACTGTAAAGTACTAATGGCAACAGACTTATCAACCTTTTTTGTGCGTTTAGAGCATGCTGATATAACATGAGCTGAATCACCACAATAAAAACACAACCCATTTTTCCGCCTATAGTTTTGCCGTTCACTTCTGGACTGAATTCTATCACATTGCATTGTCTCAGGTGCCTGTTCAGAAGACACCGCCAAATGGTGCACAGGTTTGCGCTCCCGTAAACGCCGATCAATCTGAATAGCCATAGTCATAGACTCATTCAGACCTGTAGGCGCAGGGAACCCCACCATAACATCTTTAATGGCCTCAGAAAGGCCATCTCTGAATCTTGCAGCCAGGGCGCACTCATTCCACTGAATAAGTACCGACCATTTCCGAAATTTCTGACAATATATTTCTGCTTCATCTTGCCCCTGAGAGAGAGCCAATAAAGCTTTTTCAGCCTGAATCTCTAGGTTAGGTTCCTCATAGAGCAAACCCAATGCCAGAAAAAACGCATCCACATTGAGCAACGCAGGATCCCCTGGTGCCAATGCAAATGCCCAATTCTGAGGGTCACCCCGCAGGAAAGATATAACAATCTTGACCTGCTGAGCAGGGTCTCCAGAGGAGCGAGATTTCAAAGAAAGAAACAACTTGCAATTGTTCCTAAAATTCAGAAAACTAGATCTATCTCCAGAAAAAAACTCTGGGATAGGAATTCTAGGTTCAGACACAGGAGCATGTACAACAAAATCTTGTATATTTTGAACCTTAGCAGCAAGATTACTCAGGCTGGAAGCCAAACTCTGGACGTCCATGATAAACAGCTGAGGTCAGAGCCATTCAAGGATTAAGAGGAGGTAAGACGCAGCCAGGCTGCAATTAAGGCTAGGCAGCAAACTCTGAGGGGAGAAAAAAAAAAAAACTTCCTCAGACTACTTTTCCTCCTACTTCAGCCAATACGATTACCACTTTAGGCCGGCTATACTGTCATGATCCCAATGGCAGGGGATCACAAAAGGACAAGCACAAAAAACAAAACAAGCTCTAGGGTGATGGAAACTGAGCTGACCGCGATCCTGAACCTAAACACACAACTAGCTGTAGCCGGGGAACGTGCCTACGATGATTCCTAGACGTCTCGCACCAGCCGAAGGACTAACTTCCCCTATTAGAAGAAACACAGACCTCTCTTGCCTCCAGAGAAACACCCCACAGAAATAGCAGCCCCCCACATGTAATGACGGTGAAATGAGAGGAAAGCACATACGTAGTTATGAAAACAGATTCAGCAAAATGAGGCCCGCTAAAGCTAGATAGCAGAGGATACAAAAGTGAACTGCGCGGTCAGCGAAAAACCCTACAAAAAACCATCCTGAAATTACTTGAACTCATGTGCCAACTCATGGAACATGAGGAGTAATATCAGCCCACTAGAGCAACCAGCAAAAAGGAATCACATATCTGCAAGCTGGACTAAGACAAAAATTAAGCAAAAACGTGGAACAGGAAAATCAAAAACTTAGCTTGTCCTGAAGATTACAGAAGCGGGAAGCAGAGGTAACAAGACACACTGATTAGATTGATAGCCGGCGAGGAAATGACAAGAAAGCCAGGTTAAATAGGAAACTCCCATATCCTGATAGAACAGGTGGACACCAGAGACCGCAGAAAACACAAGTCACCCAGTACCATCTGTAACCACCAGAGGGAGCCCAAAAACAGAATCCACAACAGGCTAAGTCCTGCTTTTCACATTCTGAGCATGCCCAGAGTAAGATCTCTCAGTGGAGATCGAGGGTCACATGATCAGATACTGCAGCTAAGGTCCGTGTAGCTGCTAGGACTAAATCCTACTTTGCACTCTGAGCATGCCCAGGCGAGATCTCTCAGTGGAGATCCAGGGTCACATGCTCAGGTGCTGCAGCACTCCATTGGTCCTTCTTTGGAAGGTCCTAAACATGCTGCAGCTCTTTAAGCCTCGCATGGCTGCACGGCCATGCGCTAGTATTGTCTTTTGTAAATGTGTGTGTGTTGTGAGTGAAAGTCGTTCTTTAAAATCCCCTCCCTACTGTATGACTGCTTGCGGAAGGTGGGTGATTGCTACCTAGCGCCCGACTTAGCCATCAGCACGGTACACACATTACAGCGTCTTATTGCTGTGACCGCCAGTGCGGCGCCGTGCGCTTTCTCTGCGCTTTCCTAACCCAAGCCTGGGTGGTTAGTGGCGTCCGCCAGTGCGGCACCGCACGCACTCTCGTGCCTCTAAATATATTCTCTTGGTGCGGTACCGTGGCCCTGTGACTCAATAGGGTTCGCTTCCTTCACACTGGGTGAAGTTAACCCAAGTGTGTATTCATATTGTACCGCCATCTCGTCCGTCTCTACTAGCAGCAGGGTTTTCACCTGCATGGTGGACCTCGGACGGCGAACGCACCTAATACCATTACACCTTATACTTGGTGCGTTCCGCCAGTCCTAACAATAGGGCCATGTGTGAAGAAGTGATTGCTCCCCCTACACACACACTTAAAACATAAATTAACTGTAGTTTATCACATCTTTGAGAAGCTGAGTTCAAATTCCCTGGCCACACCCATGCCTGATTACTGACACACCTGTTCTCAATCAAGAAATCACTTAAATAGGACCTGTCTGACAAAGTGAAGTAGACCAAAAGATTCTCAAAAGCTAGATATCATGCTGAGAGCCAAAGAAATTCTAGAACAAAAGAGAAGCAACGTAATTGAGATCCATCAGTCTGGAAAAGATTATAAATCCATTTCTAAAGCCTTGGGACTCCAGCGAACCACAGTGAGAGCCATTATCCACAAATGGCAAAAACATGGAACAGTTGTGAACCTTCCCAGGAGTGGCTGGCAGACCAAAATTACCCCAACAGCACAGTGACGACTCATCCAAGAGATCACAAAAGACCCCACAACAACATCCAAAGACCTGCAGGCCTCACTTGCCTCAGTTAAGGTCAGTGTTCATGACTCCAACATAAGAAAAGGACTGGGCAAAAATGGCCTGCATGGCAGTTCCAAGACAAAAAACACTGGTGAGAGATAAGAATATAAAGGCTTGTCTCATTTGAAAACTGAAATATGCCATTTCAGAAAAGGAACATCATACCAATAGTAAAATATAGTGATCGTAGTGTGATGTCCTGGGGCTGTTTTGCTACTTCAGGACCTGGAAGACTTGCAGCAGTACATTGAACCATGAATTCTTCTGACTACCAAAAAATCCTGAAGGAGAATATCCGGCCATCTGTTCGTGACCTTAAGCTGAAGCGCAGTTGGGTTTTGAGGGAGGACAATTATCCAAAATACACCAGCAATTCCACCTCTGAATGTATTAAGAAAAACAAAATTAAGACTTTGGAGTGGCCTAGTCAAAGTCTTGACCTTAAGCCGATTGAGATGCTGTGGCATGACCTTAAAAATGTGGTTAATGCTTGGAAACCCTCCAATGTGTCTGAATTACAACAATTCTGCAACAATGAGTGGACCAAAACTTCTCTAGAGCGCTGTAAAAGACTCATTGCCACTTTTAGCAAACTCTTGATTGCAGTTGTTGCTTCTAAGCATGGCACAACCAGTTATTAGGTTTAGGGGGCAATCACTTTTTTTTACCCAGGGCCCTGTAGGTTTGGATTTCCTTTTCCCTTATGTGATGCAGTGGCCCCTGTTACAGGTAGGGGGTGCTGTTTGGAGGCGTATTGAGGCTGTTAGAGTGCATGGCAGTTGCACGCATAAATATGATGGTGAGACAAAGTCCGGCATTGTCGTGAATGTCTGGTATGTGTGTCACAGAGGAAATTACTCTGCACTGCCAGCTTAAAGTAATGTTGCTGTTCTGGGACCTGTAGTCCCACAAGTATAGTTGTTGGTATAAGTATGAAGAGAGGCTGGCAGGGCTAGTTATGAGAGATGGGCGGGTCGAACTAGCCACACACTCCCATCTAGGGGAGTAGTTACAACCATATAATGTGACAGGTCTGGTCACATGGTCTCTGAGCGTGGAACTGAATGGTTCATGTACTGAAGGTCCTGTAGAGCCTATATGTTGGGAGTGCTATCTCCCTGAACAGCACATGGTGGGGCTTTGGACCTGGTGGCCTGGGGTGTTGGACAAACATTCTGAATAGCACCCGGACAGGCCACATGCCTGTGTGTTGGATGGTCCCAGGTGGAATGGACATCCTGAATAGCGCACAGTGATACCATGGTCCAGGACGGTCTGTGTTGGAAGCTCCTGTGAGTGGAGTTCTCCTGGAGCACCTGAGAGACCGTGGACCTGGACGGTCTGTGTTGGGTAAGCTACCGTCCTCTGGTGGGTCTGGACTGACTGAGGTGTGCCTGCCAGGCAAGTTGGTGATCCCCGTGAGGCAGCTTTCCTAGGAGAGAGGACTGACAAGGAGTCAGCGTGAGGAGCGGAGCTCCTGGAAGGTAACCCCGGAAAAGTGGATTGTCATAAACTGTAATATACGGCATAGAAGTGTATCTGCCATATTAACTGTGCGGTCACCCACGTCAACTGGTCAGATAAGGATCAGCGTGTTTAGTGATGCAAGCTAATGATGTAAACCTATACGTGATGAAGTAATGGACTGTGTGTAAGCCGGTGATGTGCAACCTGGTTTACGGAGCAGTTTATGATGTTTAAATAAACCGTATGGTCTGTTTTATGTGAGAAAATCTTGCCTGTGTGCTTGAATCCCATGCCAAGCGAGTATTCCCCTACCCGTTAGTGAACGCTATCTCACACTTTATAATAAAAACCTTCATTTAAAAACTGTGTTTTGTGTTTACTTGTGCTATCTTTGTCTAATATTAAAATTTGTTTGGTGATCTGAAACATTTAAGTGTGACAAATATTCAAAAGAATAGAAAATCAAGGAGGCAAACACTCTTTCACACAACTGTATATAGCGCTAACCTGACATGGAATTGATCACTGTACTAAGCTTTGTTCTTGTAGTCAAGTACTGATGTAGTTCTGGTGCTGTATTTATGTACTGATGAGGATTCTGGCACTGGAAACATCATCACTACATGAAAATATCATCAGAACCATCATCACTACATGAATACTTCAACAGAACTACCACCAGTATATGAATACAGCACCAGAGCCATTACCAGTACAGGAATATAACACAAAAACCATCATAAGTTTTTTCACAAACGTATTAGTCGCATGACAAACACCATCAGATGTATCTCTTTAACTACAAAGTGGTCTGTTTGGTTTCCATTAGGGTACCCATCAAATGCTGGACGCCTTGACTGAAACAAAAGGGACCGCCATTATATTTCAGCTATATTAGCTTACATGACTCTCCTTGGGCTGGACATAAAAATATAGTAGGTCAGGGATGAATATCGCTATTTGTCCCTGATATCATTGGACAAATGGTCCACAAACAATGAGTGATTCTATATCTAACTGCAAAATAGACCCCTTGTTAAGCCTCACTCCTAAAGTACACCACTTTTTTTTTTACTTTACTTTTATTTTTTGGTGAAAACGGTAACAATTCTAGTGGAAGTGGTCAGCAGTGCTTGCTACCTGACCAATCAGAAAAGGGTTGATGTGCTAGGGTTCTCTTTACCTTACTTTCTGACCCATCCCTTTGCTGGGGGGAAGGGGCGCCATTGGCCTCATCTGCCAAGGGCACCAACACATCTTGTCCTGGCCCTGTATAACATGGTACACAACAAAATTACATAATGTGCCAGTTTGGCAGCCAGGTCTCTGTAATGATTTCCAAAGTCCTTGAACAAGCAGATTGCCCTTACTACACCTTAGTCCATGCATGGAAGAGCTTGCTAATTTTCCATTATCATTTAGCACGCTATAGTAAGCTAAACCCCTCTGGGCATTGTTGATACCACTAGCACAATGAAAGAGCGTAGATTTGTTATCGAGCTGCCACAAGTAATAAAATAACTCAGGCTAATATGGAAAGACAGACGAATTCCAAAACAACCTGCCCACGTATGAGAAGAGAGCCACGGTGTAATGGGCTCAATTGAACTGGAAACATTTATTGACACATGGCGCGGCGCACTCACTTATTTAGTTTCCGAACTCTGCAATTCTATTTCTCTGCACTCTGGGCAGAACACATATCTTTCAGTAAATATGGAGTGCCCCTTTAAAATTATTTTTTTGGGGTGGGAGGTTTCAGGTCATATCATAAATATCATTAAGTGAATGGAGGCATTTAAAGGGATTTTCTTATTTTCAGGAGAACAACCCCTGTTCATTTAAAATATATGAATGTCATATAGACCCCTCTCTGACAGCTAGTCCTTCTCTGCCCGGCCATAAGTTGCATAATTGGACAATTTTTGACTAAAAATCTATTAAATTTAGTTGAAATCACTCAGGGCCCCAACAACTCCCATTAATTAACACCACTCTATGCGCACAGAACAATTGTTAATACGATCTTACTGTGAACATAGAATGCCGTCGTTATCGGCAGCACATTTCCTGCTTACACCTGGCGATGTGCTGCCGATAACTATCATTTTAACCCCGGCTTTAATGATCCAATCGCCAGGCGAATTAGCGTTTTTCTCTTTCATCAGATTTTTGACCGCATGTTTACACAAGCTGATAATGGGCAATGGAGCATTCTAAGGAGCGCTCATTCACAATTGTTGGCTTTTTGGAATGTAATCAGAGATAGTAAGGGCCTTGGTCTCGCTCTATTAACTCCTTCCTTCTTTCGAATGTACTGTTATGTCCTATTACGTCCTAATTGCAGTCTTCTTACCACTGTAGGAAGCTGACTGTCTATTCCCCTATGAGGGGGCTGCACTGTACCCTATGATGGGGGCTGCATTGTACCCTATGATGGGGGCTGCATTGTACCCTATGATTGGAGCTGCATTATAGCCTATGAGGGGGCTACATTATATTCTGTGGGGGGGCTGTATTGTACTCTGAGTGGGCTACATTATATTCTGTGGGGCTACATTATACTATATGAGGGGGCTTTATTATACTCTATGAGGGGGCTACATTATATTTTATGGGTGGCTGCATTATACCTTATGAGGGGGTTACATTATACTCTGAGGGGGCTACATTATATTCTGTGGGGGGCTGCATTATACCCTTTGAGGGCGCTGAGTTGTACCCTATGAGGGGGGCTGCATTGTACCCTATGATGGGGACTGCATTATACCCTATGATTGGGCTACATTATATTTTATGGTGGGGCTGCATTATACCTTATGAGGGGGTTGCATTATACTCTGAGGGGGCTACATTATATTCTATATGGGGACTGCATTATACCCTATGAGGGGGATACATTATATTCTATGAGGGGGCTGCATTATACCTTATGAGGGGGTTACATTATACTCTGAGGGGGATACATTATATTCTATATTGGGGCTGCATTATACCCTATGAGGGAGGCTGAATTATGCCCTATAAAGGGGGCTGCATTGTACCCTGTAATGGGGGCTGCATTATACCCTATGATGAGGACTGCATTATACCCTATGATGGGGGCTGCATTACACCCTATGATGGAGCTACATTATATTCTATGGGGGGCTTCATTATACCTTATGAGGGGGTTGCATTATACTCTAAGGGGGCTACATTATATTCTATATGGGGGACTGCATTATACCCTATGAGGGGGATGCATTATATTCTATGAGGGGGCTACATTATATTCTATGGGTGGGCTGCTTTATACCTTATGAGGGGGTTGCATTATACTCTGAGGGGGTTACATTATATTCTGTGGGGGGCTGCTTTATACTATATGAGGGGGTTCCTATGAGGGCCTACATTATATTCTATGGGGGGCTGCATTATATTCTATGAGGGGGGTTCATTATATTCTATGAGGGGGGCTACATTATATTCTATGAGGGGTCTGCATTACACTATATGAAGGCAGCATTACATTCTGGGAGGGGGCTACTTTATATTCTTTGAGGGGGCTGTATTATATTCTATGAGGGGGCTGCCCCAACCCCTGCTACATAATTAAGATGTGTACTACCTTATATTATATCCTGATATTAGCGCATTTTACCACACAATTGATGGTCTTGTATTTATTTCTATGTAGATACATAGTGGGCCCCAAGAATGATTTTCTCTGGTGGGCCCAAGGTGCTCCAGTCCTATGCTAGCTGTATCTACTCTTCTGCTCCCAGTGTATGTTATCATCTGCAGCGCTAATATAATTTCAACAGCACTGCAGCCAATCAGTATGCTCTGCAGCTCTGAGCAACTCTTGCTACCAACTTGGGCAAAGCTGCTGAGCTCACTGATTGGCTGCAACATTGTAATGTCATGTCAGCACTGCAGACAATCACAGACATCGGGTGCAGTGGCTGTAATCAGTGCCGGGCCTGGGGAGAATGAGTAAAGCTCAGTTTGTTTGTTTTTTTTTAAAACAAATTGCAGCAGGGGGCTAAAGGTTTTTCTGAATCCAGAAAACCCCTCTAATTTCTAAAAGTAAAATTATTCCGAATCTGCAGATATATTTAAAATCTGCAGGTATGAACCAGCCTTACAAAATCAAGTGTTTGCCTTACCAATAATCTGAGCTCGCTCTCATAAATATGTCACTTTTGTGAATAATCGGAATATTTGAAGAATTTCAAGAGTGTTTTCTAATGTAAATGTCATGTGTATGACTTTTCATGTCGTAAAAACCAAATGGTGACAGTTCCTCTCGGATTACAATCAGATATAGGAAGATTTATGTTACCTAGAATACGATGTCGCCTTGTACTGGGAACAGAGGACACCATTGTCATCGCCAGTAACGTGATCCCTCTGGCATGTAGAATCTGTTTGTATAAGGTAATTATCCTAATAACTACAGCCCCAAATTAAATCCTTGATTTGTTCTTTCATCTTGCGTTTGGTTTCTTTGATGAGCGGCAGAATAATCGGACTCAATTTCTGTATTCTTAACCAGAAACGAACGAACTAGAGATGACCTACAAGGAAAACATCTTTAGCTGCTGAGCCAGCGTGTGATCCCATCCTTACTGGAAACTGATTATCCTTCTTATTGTTTTGTCTTTGATTCTTTAATACACTTTGCTAATCTGAGCTCTTGGCCATTTCATGGTGAGTTTCCATCCATGAGTCCACTCGAAGCATCTGCTGGGAATGAACAGTTCTACACTTGTACTTGTGATTAATGGGATAGGGGCTCCCTGAATTATGACTTTCAAGCTTTACCTGAAAATATAATTTACAGATTTTCCGCTCTTATGAGAATCCCTAATTTTGGGTGAACTGACACAGAAGATGTGCATAGAAATCAGGGTGCCTCGTAGAGGTCTTCAAAAAATAATATTTGACTAGGTCAAAGTAGTCATTCTCATACTGCGGCCCCTTAATATTCCCATGCATTAAGATACCCATGTCAAGGCTCCCATAAAAGTATGACGCCAACAAACGTGATCTCCAAACATAGTATGATACCCCCACAGTGAATTCCTCAACAGTATATTCCACATGTAGAGTATGATGACCCTACTCTACCCTCCACAAAGTTTGATACTCCAACACAGTATGATGCCCACACAGTGAAATCCTCAACAGTATCCTCCACACGTAGAGTTTGATACCACCATAGTGACACCAACACAGTATGATGCCCCCACAGTGACCCCAAAACAGCCTTCCATACAGTATACTGGCCCTCGATACAGCATAATGACCCCCACATCCCTCTACACAGTATGATTGCCCCCACACAATCCTCCACACAATCCTCCACACATTATAGTGGCCCCACACACAACCCTTCAAACAGTGTGATGGCCCCAACACAACGCTCCACACAATATAAAGGCCCCCCACTAGCCCTCAAAGCAGTAAACTTGCCCCCATATAATCCTGCAAACAGTATAATGGCCCACTACATAGCCCTCCAAACAGTATACTTGCTCTCTCAAAACATTCCAAACAGTATAATGACCCCACATAGCCCTGCAAACAGTATAATGACCCCCCACATAGCCTTGCAAACAGTATAATGAGTCCCCACATAGCCCTAAAAACAGAATAATGGCCCCCACATAGCCCTCCAAACAACATACTTGCCCTCTCAAAGCACTCCAAACAGTATAATGGCCCCACATAGCCGTGCAAATAGTATAATGACCCCCCACATAGCCCTGTAACTAGTATAATGACCCTCCACATAGCCCTGCAAACAGTATAATGGCCCTCACATATCCCTGCAAACAGTATAATGAGCCCCCACATAGCCCTGTAAATAGTATAATGGCCCTCACATATCCCTGCAAACAGTATAATGACCCCCACATAGCCCTGTAAATAGTATAATGACCCCCACATAGCCCTGAAAACAGTATAATGGCCCCCACATAGCCCTGCAAACAGTATAATGGCCCTATTCACTACTGAGACGGCTAGAATGTATGGGCTGCAGGGAGCCCATACATTCTAGCTACAGCCGAGCAGGAGCTGCGCAGCCGACTAGGTGAGACAGCCGTGCACAGCTCCAAGAAGGCTCCCGGGCCCCACGCCGACGTGTGCGCTGCAGTGCACAGTATTTTAGTGCATGATGGGGCCCGATCAGTAGAAGCTCAACAGTGGGGCCCCGGATCTGCGGGCCCCTCTGTGTACTGCTGCTGACCGGGCCCCATACAGCAGTAAGGGCTGTAATGCCCTGATGGCGCCCCTGCCTCACATATCCCTGCAAACAGTATAATGGCCCTCACATATCCCTGCAAACAGTATAATGGCCCCCACACAGCCTTGCAAACAGTAAAATGGCCCCCACATAGCCCTGCAAACAGTAAAATGGCCCCCACATAGCCCTGCAAACAGTATAATGGCCCCCACATAGCCCTGCAAACAGTATAATGGTCCCCACAATGTATTCATTGTTTAAAAAAATAAACATAAAATGCTCGCCTATCTTCGTTCCCATGCTGCTTCGATTTGTCTGCAGTGTGTGTTTTGAAGCTCTGAACAGCTCTGCAGAGCGGGTACGATGTAGTGACATCATCGCACCCAATGCACTGAGATGTCAGAGCTCAAACACACAAGGAGAATGATGGAGGAGCGAGCGGACGGCCCCTTGAATCATCATTGCTTCCAACTGTGTCTGCATCCAGTAGGTGCAATGCCAGGTGGAGATTAGCAGGAACCCAATGCCGACACTTGTACTGCCCCCCCTACTTATGGGCCCCATAGCAGCCGTATAGTCTGCGCTGTTAGCAGTATGCCACTGCCTTCCGTTATAACAGGCGCCAAAATATAGAATAATGTGAAAATAATAGGCCATGCACCACAAAAAAGAAAGTTTCACACAGACTTCATATGTATATGGGCGGGGCCCTATTATAAACTGCTCGTAATAGTAAAGGGAATACATAATTCACACATTGGATGAATAAATGATTCATGCTGAAATTATTTATTGATATAAATTGTGAAATTCGTTATCAACTAAACCAAAATGATCAATCAATTGAGGACTGGATTCCAAACTGTGCCAAAAATAAGCAGTAAAAAGTTGAAATTGCTGAAAGATCCAATTAGTATGAATTTTATCATGGCAACTCATGATGTGGCTTCGTAGTGTGTACGCCATATTAATCTCTTGACCCAACTTGAAGAGGTTGTACAATGAAATCAAGTTTTCACCTATTCATAGGTGGGCAGCACGGTGGCTCAGTGGTTAGCATTGCAGCGCTGAAGTCGTGGGTTCAAATCCCACCAAGGACAATGTCAAAAAGGAGTCTGTATGTCCTCCCTGTGTTTGCGTGGGTTTCCTCCCGGTTCTCCAGTTTCTTCCCACATTCCAAAGACATACTGATAGTGAATATAGATTGTGAGCCCCATCATGGACAGAGATGATAATGTGTGCAAAAACTGTAAAGAACTGCAAAATATGATAGCGCTATATAAAAATAAAGATTATTATTATTTATTATTATTGATAACTTGCAGATTGGGGGTGTCCAACCACTGAGACACGCACCGATTTGCAGAACAGGGAATTTTTATTCCTGAAGGTGAACTTTTTACAAAATGGAGCATCAGGTTGGATGTTTGATAGCCACTACATTCATTCTCTATGGGGCTGCTGAAAACATCAGAGCCTAGCTCTAGGCTGTCCCATAGGGAATGAACGGGACAGCGGTCGAGCATGTGAAGCGATGGGCGGGGGACCACCATGGTGCAGGAAGACTACCGTACACAAGATGATGTGCAAACAACAAAGGGTAGATTTATTGAAAGGCAAGGAATGAAGTGGATGAGGAAGATGCAAACAGGGGTATGCAATGGCAAAACATAATTTACAAGAGTTATATTCTTTAGCTTGTCCGTAAAATAGCACAGTGCTCCAACTGTTACAGAATCAACATACATCACACAAGTAAATGCAAATAATAAACAAATAATGATGCTACTCTACATATAACCTCCCTGGCCTTTACTAAGCAGGCCTCACGGCTGCCGTGTTCTGGCTACTGAAGCCTACACTAGGCCCTAACAGGTGCACCAAACAGGAACAGACTCACGGTGATGTTGGGGACTCAGATCCAGTCCAGGGGGGCCCCCCACATTCTAGTACGGTGGTGCTCACGGCTTTCTGCCAGCTCCGTGAAACGTGGTCTTCTCCTTGCTTCTGTGTCCTGGAAGTGCTTTTGGAAACTGTAAATCCCTTTCTCGGTATCTTCGTGGCTTCTCAAACTCACACAGGACAGCCACTCTCACTGCACCCGGAAAAGTCTGTCAAATCTCACAAGTCCACTCTGTTACAGGCTGTGGGTCCTCTCTTGCAGAAATCAGCACAAAGTTCTCTCTGCAGCAGCTTCAGCTCACACACGCTGTTCAGGCTCCACCCCCACCCTCTGCACAGTCCAGCTCATTCACACAGCCTCTTGCAGGAGAGAAGCAGGACATTCCATCACACCAGACAAGGGGATGCAGTCTCTTAAAGTGACAGCGTGTTCCTTACTGTCCATAACAGCACCACCCTCTTACACATGTGCACTGTTGATCCATTCGAACAGGGAAAAGGTTCCCCATTCTACTGATCGGTGGAGGGCCCAGTGGTCTGAGCACCCACCGATCTTTATGTCCTTTGGATAGGTGATAACTTGGTTTTATCGGACAACTCCTTTAAATACCCTCATGGTCAAATGAGTGAAATCTAATGACTTGGTGTTGCAGAGATTTAGGAGACTTCTTGAAGAAGTGCAGCAGTATCAGACAGGCTAGTAATGAGGCCAATTAAAAGACATCAAGGTGCAAAGCAAATATACCTGGTTAAGGTGACTGAAAAGGTCCGAAAAATCGCCCTCCAAAATAACCCGAGAAAGGATTCCCATGTGGAAGGGGGCCCAATTAGGACTTTTGCTTTGGGGCCCTGTGATTTCGATGTATGCCAAATATTGATGGTTGGCTCTGGGATACTGAGTTGGTATCTGACTACCATGTGAATGGACTTTGTATGTTCTCCCCATGTTTGCTGAGATTTCCTTTTTGGTTTCTTTCAACACTCCAAATACATACAATTTTTGGCTTTCTATGAAAATAATAAAAGTTATCGTAGATTGTGAGCGCCATTAGGAACAGGGATATGAATAATGACTGTTATATGAGAAACCAATGAGTAGAATAGAGGTTTCCTGACCAGTCCGTAAAGGGACTCATTGGCGGTCAAGCACAGACAAATAATGAATGAGGACGTGGTCACATTTGTATAGTTCTCTCGTTTTTTGTCTATGGTAACCCCTTATTGGTGAGGGTCCTAGAGGTTGGACCTGCACCTATCATATAGTTGGGAGAACCTCTTTATTTATACTAATATTAGAACATGAATATTCTTCAACAATGTGACATTATATTGGTTAATTAAAACATAACTTTGCAACTATTGTATGAATTTTGGAAAAATGCATGCCAAGTGTATAATGAATTTAAAGGGAACCTGTCATCTGAATTTGGCGGGACTGGTTTTGGGTCATATGGGCGGAGTTTTTGGGTGCTTGATTCACCCTTTCCTTACCCGCTGGCTGCATGCTGGCTGCAATATTGGATTGAAGTTCATTCTCTGTCCTCCATAGTACACGCCTGCGCTGTGCAAGATTGCTTTGCGCAGGCGTGTACTATGGAGGACAGAGAATGAACTTTAATCCAATATTGCAGCCAGCATGCAGTCAACGGGTAAGGAAAGGGTGAATCAAACACCCAAAAACTCCGCCCATATGACCCAAAACCAGTCCCGCCAAATTCAGGTGACAGAGTCCCTTTAAAAATGATGACTGCCAATTTCCATTGATCGTTCCAATAGAACATTATAAATTATGCGGGCAGACAAAACACAGAGATTACATCAGGATTCTGTAACATCCACATGGTTTGCTCTTCTCTATGTAATTACTCAGGAATTCGATGAACCAAAACAATTCAGGAATAAAAATAACATCAATTCATGGAATTCACGTCTCCATCAATAAACATTTTGCGGTTCTGTATCATGTCCTGTATCTTACCTGACTGAAATATGAAAACATAGATGAGAGCCGATTTTAAATCATCTGCATAGACAAAACCTGAAATAATTATTAGTTATGGTACATTTGTAGGAACTTTTGGTGTGCATCAAACCAGTCTTTGCTCCATGACCTGAACTGTTGAGCTGCCTTTTGAACATCATGTGTATATATATATCTGTCTGAGTGTGTTTCTATAAGCAAACCTTGTGTCTGAGTGTATATGGAGCGCCCGCCGGGGCCTAGGGTACTCGGTACCGGTTATGGTGGTCATTAAAGGGGAAGTCACGGTGGCAGTGACCCGGTCTGTGGCCCTGGGTGTCCAAATTAAAGGGAAGGACTTTAAAAGGTTTTTTTGAATAAAGTTTGTTTGCGATGCCACCTGGTATTCGGTCAGGGATGGCCGACGCTGCTTAAGGGGGTATACTGGGGTGATGTTATGGCAGCAGGGATGGTATGGCTTCCCACAGGTGAAGCTGGATCCCCTTGGCTCCCGGTATATTTGGCAAAGATGGTGTGGTGCCAGAAATAAACAGAGGACATTAGGTTGCAGTCTCTTTGCCTTTTTACTGTAGTGTTCAGGCAGCCGCAGTCCAGGGTACCAGATCACAGGTACTGGTATGGCCCAGCCGGCTTGTAAGCAAATCAGTAATCCCCCCTAACCAGGAGGGGTTGGAAGCCTTCCTTCTAGCGCTGTGTTGTAGTCCCTTGCTGCCTTAGGCCTCACACAAGGTCCTCACGTTCTCTCTGTCCCCCTTTAGGTAGGACACTACCCGCATGACAGATAACTTGAGCCTTTTTACAGGGCCTCTCAGATGACGCCGGGCTCTATCTGCTACTGTATCTTCGGGTGTTAATGGTGGACAGGTGACTTAAAATCCAGCTGTCTGACGGTTTCTGCTGTGGGGCATAGAGTTACCCCCACAACCTCAGTCTTCCGGCTACCGGTATTATGCGTTTCAGAGTGGAGGAAGCTCAGTCGCAGCTTCCCTCCAGCTCTTTGCTCTCTTGCGCTCCACTTCCCCTCTCAGTCTCCTACAGACTGCTCTGTTCTCGTTCCTTCCAGGAGCTGCAGCACCTCACTTGGCTGCACGGCCCCAGCTTTCCTCTCAGACTCTCTCCATCCGCTTCCACTCTGCTCTGTCAGACTCCTCTGCTCTGTCAGACTAACTCCTCCCCCAGGCCATCTAGGGAAGCTCCCCTGAAACCGGGTTCAGAGCTCCCCCGTCTGGCCTGGAGTCAGAACAGTGTTGCATGTACTGCATACCTGTTAAAGGGTTCCTTCCTCGCTTCCAAGCATTACATCACTCCTCCCGTGAGGAAAGCAATGCCAACCGGTATGTTACATATATGTACAGTGGATAAAATAAGTATTTGATACACTGACGATTTTGCAAGTTTTCCCACCTACAAACAACGGAGAGGTCTGTCATTTTCATCATAGGTACACTTCAAATGTGAGAGACAGAATATTAAAATTAAAAAAAAAGAAATTCACATTGTATGATTTTTAAATAATTTTAAATAGCATTTTATTACATGAAATAAGTATTTGATCACCGACCAACCAGCAAGAATTCTGGCTCTCACAGACCTGTTAGATTTTCTTTAAGAAGCCCTTCTACTCCGTACTCATTACCTGTATTAGCGAAAAGACAGCAACTGATGGCACAATTATTAGAAAATGGAAGAAACACAAGATGACTGGCAATCTTCCTCGGCCTTGCATGGGGCTTCATGCAAGATCTCATCTCGTGTGGTAAGGATGATTCTGAGAAAGGTCAGTAATCAGAACAGAACTACATAGGAGGTCCTGGTCAATGACCTGAAGAGATCTGGGACCACAGTCTAAAACATTACCGTTAGTAACACACTACGCCATGATGAATCCCTAAAGGCACGCAAGGTCCCACTGCTTACGCCAACACATGTCCAGACCCATTTGAAGTTCGTCAATGACCATCTGGATGATCCAGAGGAGGCATGGGAGAAGGTCATGTGGTCAGATGATGATCCAGAGGAGGCATGGGAGAAGGTCATGTGGTCAGATGAGACTAAAATAGAGCGTTTTTGTGTCAACTCCATTTGCGGTGTTTGGAGGAAGAAGTGTTATGGCTGGCAATCAGGCAACACAGCGTGCAGTAATCAGCGCACATACAGAGATCTGGCAATAACCAAAAACAATAGGACGAGCTCTGAGACGTGGAATCTCTGTAGACTGCAGTACCTGATCTATCCTCACACAACTATAAGCAGCAGTGGATTGCGCCTATCAACTACCTATGCAACTCGGCACTGCCTGAGGAGCTGACTAGCCTGAAGATAGAAATACAAGCCTGACTTACCTCAGAGAAATACCCCAAAGGAATAGGCAGCCCCCCACATATAATGACTGTTAGCAAGATGAAAAGACAAACGTAGGAATGAAATAGATTCAGCAAAGTGAGGCCCGATATTCTAGACAGAGCGAGGATAGCAAAGAGAACTATGCAGTCTACAAAAAACCCTAAAACGAAAACCACGCAAAGGGGCAAAAAGACCCACCGTGCCGAACTAACAGCACGGCGGTGCACCCCTTTGCTTCTCAGAGCTTCCAGCAAAAGTTAATAGCAAGCTGGACAGAAAAAACAGAAAACAAACTAGAAGCACTTATCTAGCAGAGCAGCAGGCCCAAGGAAAGATGCAGTAGCTCAGATCCAACACTGGAACATTGACAAGGAGCAAGGAAGACAGACTCAGGTGGAGCTAAATAGCAAGGCAGCCAACGAGCTCACCAAAACACCTGAGGGAGGAAGCCCAGAGACTGCAATACCACTTGTGACCACAGAAGTGAACTCAGCCACAGAAATCACAACAAAGAAGGATGTGTACAACCCAAGAATATCATCCCAATCGTGAAGCACGGTAGGGGAAACATTATACTTTGGGGATGCTTTTCTGCAAAGGGGACAGAACGACTGCATTGTATTGTAGAGAGGATGGATGGGGTCTTGTATCTTGAGATTTTGACAAATAATTTCCTTCCCTCAGTAATAGCATTGAAGAGGGGTCAGGACTGGGTCTTCCAGCATGACAATGACCCGAAACACACAGCCAACTAAGACAGCTAAGAATTGACTCTGTAAGAAGCATTTCAAGTCCTGGGTCTTGGAGTGGCCTAGTTAGTCTCCAGACCTGAACCCAATAGAAAATCTTTGGAGAGAGCTGAAACTCCATGTTACCCAGCGATAGCCTGGAAACCTGAAAGATCTGGAGTAGATCTGTATGGAGGAAAGGGTCAAATTCCCCACTGCAGTGTGTGGAAACTTGGTCAAGAACTATAGAAAATGCCTGACCGCTGTATTTGCAAACAAAGGTTTTTGCATTAAGTTTTGTTTTTCTATAGGGTCAAATACTAATTTAATGCAAAAAATACAAATTATATAAATATCATACAATGTGATGCTCTGGATTTTTTTTATATTCTGTCTCTCACAGTTGAGGTGTACTAACGCTAAAAAATACAAACTCTTTGTAGGTGGGAAAACTTGCAAAATCAGCAATGTATCAAATACTTATATGTAAAGCCACACCTGTGTATGTGGATAGTATAAGAGTGTCTGTGTGTGTAAAGCATGTGTGAGAGTGAGTATGTACAGTATGTGTAATGCGTGTGTAAGAGTTTGTATGTATGTGCATACATTTGTAAAACCTGTGTAAGAGTGTTTATGCATGTGTGCATATGCAAAGCATGTCTATATATTTTAGCACTGCTACTCACTTGGTAGCAATACGAGGTATCACAGGAACTGTTTTAAAGTCTGGCTGGTTTATTGCAGTCCTCATAAACCACATCATGAGAAACTCAAATCCAGCCCTTGTACAGTTCAAAGTAAAGCAAAAAGTTCATAAAATTGTGCCAGTTAGCCTGCATGACTTAGAGCCCAGCTTCTTTGTCCATTAGGAAAGGCACTCAATTCAGGAGATCTGCACGCCTCCATACACACAGCCATGTCTGAGACAGACAGGTCTCAAGTTACAAAGTGAGCCACACCCAGGGGTGGAGATATGGTGAGCAGCTGTCTCTCCCAACTTTTCAGCAGCTCATAATCAAACTATCATGACCAATTAACCCCTTTTGGTCCTATATATGCTATAGCATTTCTCCATGTTTATCTCCTATCGACTAGGTGTCCTACAGCCACCTTACAGTATGTGTAAAGCATGTGTAAGAGTGTGCCTTGCTCACATATAGTCCTCCCACTTTGTTTTATCTTCACAAACAGCAGTACGCATGCGCCACCCCTGACACGAGTGCTACCGGCACTTACAGACGGAACCTCAGCTTTTTGTGGCAAACTTCAGCACGCGCATGCGCAGATCACCGGACCACACACCGACCACTGTGACTCCAGAAGCACCTTTGATTACTTCCACCCCAGGCACATAAGAATGTGAGCGCACACCGGACAGTACCAGCGCACATGTGGACTTTCCATTTTGTCACTAGGGGACCTTGAACCTAGACACGTCTTCTTTTGGAAACTTTTTGCTGAAACACATGCCTTTTCTTGGAAAATGTTCCACTCCGGTTAGTGGTTGGTGAAGCCATTTATTGTCAAACTACTGTGTTTTCTCTTTTTAAATCATAATAACAACCCAAAAAATCCAAATGATCCTGATCAAAAGTTCACATACCCTGGTGATTTTGGCCTGATAACATTCATAGAAGTTGACACAAATCGGTTTGAATGGCTACTAAAGGTAAGGAAAATTGTTCGGGATGCAAAGAAAACCCCACAAATAACATCGGCTGAAATACAGTACAGGACTCTCTGAAAACTAGTGGTGTGGCTGTTTCAAGATGCAAAATAAGGAGGCGCTTGAAGAAAAATGGGCTGCATGGTCGAGTCGCCAGAAGAAAGCCATTACTGCACAAATGCCACAAAGTATCTCACTTATATTACGCAAATTAGCACAGTGACAAGCCTCAAAACTTCTTGAACAAGGTAATTTTGGAGTGATGACTGAGACAAAAATTGAACTTTTTGGCCACAACCATAAACGTTACATTTGGTCAACAATGCCTATGATGAAGGGAACATCATTCCTATTGTAAAGCACGGGGGTGGATTGCTGATATTTTGGGGATGTGTGAGCTACAAAGGAACAGGAAACTTTGTCAAACTTGAAGGAAAGATGAATGCAGCACGTTATCAGCAAATACTGGAGGCAAATTTGCACTCATCAGCCAGGTTGCTGCACATGGGACGTACTTGGATGTTCCAACATGACAGCAATCCAAAACACAACGTCAAGTCGACCTGTCCTTGGCTACAGCAGAACAAAGTGAAGGCTCTGGAGTGGCCATCTCAGTCTCCTGACCTCAATATCATTGAGTCACTCTGGGGAGATCTCAAGCACGCAGTTCATGCTAGACAGCCCAGGAATTTACAGGAACTGGAGGTTTTTTACCAAGAAGAGTGGACAGCTTTACTATCTGAGAAAATAAAGAACCTCATCCCCACTACCACAAAAGACTTCAAGCTGTCATTGATGTTAGGGGGGGGGCAATACACGGTGTTAAGAAATCGGGTATGAGAACTTTTGATCAGGGTTATTTGGATGTTTTGGGTTGTTATTATGGTTTAACCTTCGTCCGGCTGAGTAGGTACAATTGTAACCATTCTGTTTTAAAATTGCAATAACTTTTTTTTTCGAAAAGCCGTAGAGGGCTGAAATTTCGTGACATCTCTGCAGTTTTGGTCTAGAATATATTGGCTAAATTTCAATAAAATATATATGAAGGTACAATTGTACCTCTGCAGCCTGTTAACGTTGTAAAATTATGCAGCCTGACGAAGGTTAAAGAGAGAAAACACAGTAGTTTGACAATAAATGGCTTCACAAACCACTAACCATGAGTGGAGAAAAAGTTTGGTGTTATCATTCATATTCTCTGAAAAAAGGTCAAGAAAGCAAAAATGGTGCCATGGTATGTAAACGTTTAAGCACACCTGCATGTGGTTTATTCACTTCTGGTATATATTTATGTTTGTGGTTTGTTCTGTGCTGGTATATATTAATGTATATGGTTTATTCTCTGCTGGTATCTAATTATATATGTGGTTTATTCACTGCTGGCATATATTTATAAATGTAGTTTATTCACTGCTGATGGTTTATCCACTGCTGGTACATATTAATATGTGCATAGATAGCAGTGGTGGGAGGATGAGGCGTCGACAAGAATTCTGTGTTAAATACCTTTGTAGGCTGATAAATTGTCTTGGAGTCTAGAGGCAAAATAAACCAACACCACCCCAACAGATCCTCATTACCCATGTGCATCACTGTTCTGGGTTCTTACACCGTGAGTAGATGTAGTGTTCCCAGCCATGCATGTCTTGATGTTGCCAAATGACAGGATCACATCTCCCGCCAACCCAGGAGATGAAGAGGATCCAGGAACGAGGTGTAGTAGATATGTGAATCGGTGCAAAGTATTTTATGTTTATGTTTATCTTTTTGCTGAGAGACTGAATTAGTCTTGAAATCACTGCCCTTAACCTCACCAGTTTTAATAATTCATCCACCGCAAAAAGGCCACTCTCAGTTTTGCTGTGACCCACCACTCGAATATCACAGTGTCAAGGGCTCACCCAGGTTGACATCTCTGCCTCTGGTCCATGTATAGTTCTGCTCCTGCTAAAACCCCACCAATTTCCTAGAACAAAGGAGCCACTATTATTCGAATCTTCCTTTCTCAGACATTGTGTGACCACCTATACTCTCTCTAAACTCTTTCTCAATGGTGGCTTTTACGCTTCGGGACAGGGTCTTTTATTTCAAATCTGAAGCAGCAGCCACTGAAGTTTATATGCTGTGATCCGTCTCACTTTCCTGGAAATGCAAGGTTAGGGGAATTGCCCTTTTTGTAGGCTTGAATTCCCTCGTCATACAATTCATAAACCTCCATAAATCTGCAAGGAAAACATATAAAGCTTGCAATTCAGATGTGTAGTGCCCAGATGAGAGCGGTAAATAATGTTAATTTCTAACACTTTGCAGAAATGCTGCTCCAATGTAAAGGACCAGTGTTCACCATCCATTTCTAAGTGAATTGGATTTCTTCACCTTGGAATTTGGCAAACGAACCTATCTGCTTTCATGGGGCCTTTCCTGTCACCTCTAAATATTTGAAATTGATTTTTTATTAACTCTTTTTTGTAAATGCGCATAGGCTCCCTCTATGTATTCGTACAGACCAGATGTTATATTTGCTTAGGTGCAGATACCAGTAGGTTGCATAATTACAAATTCAGGCTCCAAATCCACAGCAAATCAAGTGGTTTTATTTAGAGTTGAACAAAATAATTTGCAGGACCATAGTCAGCAGCAACGTCAGTAGTCCTTGACTGCCGGACCAGAGCCCTGTGAGCCTCCTCTTACTGGCCGACATCCTTGTGCCTCTTCTGATGAGAAAGCCGGGAAGGACGTCATGCATGTATCATAGTGATCATACTAATCAGAAGAGACACCCAGATGCGTAATCAGAAGAGGCGGCGGGTTGCTTTATGGGAAGTCTAGGTTTGCAAGGCTCTTGCCCGATGGCACTCAACTACTGATGTGACCGCTGGACCAGGGTCCTACAAATCTTTTTGTTGAACTATGGTTCCATTAGGAAATTATTGTTAAAGAACAGCGATACCACATACACCTGATGGACAAGTATGATGCTAATCTTCGGAAGAAAGCAGACATGTTTTTTTAATGTTACTTTTCAAACCAAACAATTGGATCCTCTAATCTGCAAGGCTAACGAATATCACCGTTCTTCAAGATTTTCAGGTTTTGCTTAGTCAAAAATGTAAAATTTTAATAAGCTTCCTGTACCCTTGTGAAGCCTAGCTTAATAACAACTAAGAAACTAAGAATGAAGAACATGAATTACAGGCATCACCAAAGTGGTAGTGGAAAAAACAAAAAGACTGTACCAACTGATAGGCACTACTCTAACCAGATCCAACAATTGAACAATCCAGGTCCCCAACTGCATACCTCTATCTCAGAAAAAAAGTAAAACGTTCACCAGAAACTCCAAGAAGGTAATTAATTTAATGGAGATCTGACATATACAGTGGATGTAAAAAGTCTACGCACCCTTGTTAATATGCCAGGTTTTTGTTATGTAAATAAATCACACCAAGAAGAATCATTTCAGCACGTTTTCCACCTTTAATGTAACATACATAGTAACATAGTAACATAGTTAGTAAGGCCGAAAAAAGACATTTGTCCATCCAGTTCAGCCTATATTCCATTATAATAAATCCCCAGATCTACGTCCTTCTACAGAACCTAATAATTGTATGATACAATATTGTTCTGCTCCAGGAAGACATCCAGGCCTCTCTTGAACCCCTCGACTGAGTTCGCCATCACCACCTCCTCAGGCAAGCAATTCCAGATTCTCACTGCCCTAACAGTAAAGAATCCTCTTCTATGTTGGTGGAAAAACCTTCTCTCCTCCAGACGCAAAGAATGCCCCCTTGTGCCCGTCACCTTCCTTGGTATAAACAGATCCTCAGCGAGATATTTGTATTGTCCCCTTATATACTTATACATGGTTATTAGATCGCCCCTCAGTCGTCTTTTTTCTAGACTAAATAATCCTAATTTCGCTAATCTATCTGGGTATTGTAGTTCTCCCATCCCCTTTATTAATTTTGTTGCCCTCCTTTGTACTCTCTCTAGTTCCATTATATCCTTCCTGAGCACCGGAGCCCAGAACTGGACACAGTACTCCATGTGCGGTCTAACTAGGGATTTGTACAGAGGCAGTATAATGCTCTCATCATGTGTATCCAGACCTCTTTTAATGCACCCCATGATCCTGTTTGCCTTGGCACCTGCTGCCTGGCACTGGCTGCTCCAGGTAAGTTTATCATTAACTAGGATCCCCAAGTCCTTCTCCCTGTCAGATTTACCCAATGGTTTCCCGTTCAGTGTGTAATGGTGATATTGATTCCTTCTTCCCATGTGTATAACCTTACATTTATCATTGTTAAACCTCATCTGCCACCTTTCAGCCCAAGTTTCCAACTTATCCAGATCCATCTGTAGCAGAATACTATCTTCTCTTGTATTAACTGCTTTACATAGTTTTGTATCATCTGCAAATATCGATATTTTACTGTGTAAACCTTCTACCAGATCATTAATGAATATGTTGAAGAGAACAGGTCCCAATACTGACCCCTGCGGTACCCCACTGGTCACAGCGACCCAGTTAGAGACTATACCATTTATAACCACCCTCTGCTTTCTATCACTAAGCCAGTTACTAACCCATTTACACACATTTTCCCCCAGACCAAGCATTCTCATTTTGTGTACCAACCTCTTGTGCGGCACGGTATCAAACGCTTTGGAAAAATCGAGATATACCACGTCCAATGACTCACCGTGGTCCAGCCTATAGCTTACCTCTTCATAAAAACTGATTAGATTGGTTTGACAGGAGCGATTTCTCATAAACCCATGCTGATATGGAGTTAAACAGTTATTCTCATTGAGATAATCCAGAATAACATCCCTCAGAAACCCTTCAAATATTTTACCAACAATAGAGGTTAGACTTACTGGCCTATAATTTCCAGGTTCACTTTTAGAGCCCTTTTTGAATATTGGCACCACATTTGCTATGCGCCAGTCCTGCGGAACAGACCCTGTCGCTATAGAGTCCCTAAAAATAAGAAATAATGGTTTATCTATTACATTACTTAGTTCTCTTAGTACTCGTGGGTGTATGCCATCCGGACCCGGAGATTTATCTATTTTAATCTTATTTAGCCAGTTTCGCACCTCTTCTTGGGTTAGATTGGTGACCCTTAATATAGGGTTTTCATTGTTTCTTGGGATTTCACCTAGCATTTCATTTTCCACCGTGAATACCGTGGAGAAGAAGGTGTTTAATATGTTAGCTTTTTCCTCGTCATCTACAACCATTCTTTCCTCACTATTTTTTAAGGGGCCTACATTTTCAGTTTTTATTCTTTTACTATTGATATAGTTGAAGAACAGTTTGGAATTAGTTTTAATCTCCTTAGCAATGTGCTTCTCTGTTTCCTTTTTGGCAGCTTTAATTAGTTTTTAAGATAAAGTATTTTTCTCCCTATAGTTTTTTAGAGCTTCAATGGTGCCATCCTGCTTTAGTAGTGCAAATGCTTTCTTTTTACTGTTAATTGCCTGTCTTACTTCTTTGTTTAGCCACATTGGGTTTTTCCTATTTCTAGTCCTTTTATTCCCACAAGGTATAAACCGCTTGCACTGCCTATTTAGGATGTTCTTAAACATTTCCCATTTATTATCTGTATTCTTATTTCTGAGGATATTGTCCCAGTCTACCAGATTAAGGGCATCTCTAAGCTGGTCAAACTTTGCCTTCCTAAAGTTCAGTGTTTTTGTGACTCCCTGACAAGTCCCCCTAGTGAAAGACAGGTGAAACTGCACAATATTGTGGTCGCTATTTCCTAGATGCCCAACCACCTGCAGATTTGTTATTCTGTCAGGTCTATTAGATAGTATTAGGTCTAAAAGTGCTGCTCCTCTGGTTGGATTCTGCACCAATTGTGAAAGATAATTTTTCTTGGTTATTAGCAGAAACCTGTTGCCTTTATGGGTTTCACAGGTTTCTGTTTCCCAGTTAATATCCGGGTAGTTAAAGTCCCCCATAACCAGGACCTCATTATGGGTTGCAGCTTCATCTATCTGCTTTAGAAGTAGACTTTCCATGGTTTCTGTTATATTTGGGGGTTTGTAACAGACCCCAATGAGAATTTTGTTACCATTTTTCCCTCCATGAATTTCGACCCATATGGACTCGACATCCTCATTTCCTTCGCTAATATCCTCCCTTAAAGTGGACTTTAGACAAGACTTTACATAGAGACAAACCCCTCCTCCTCTCCGATTTTTACGATCCTTTCTAAACAGACTGTAACCCTGTAAGTTAACTGCCCAGTCATAGCTTTCATCTAACCATGTCTCGGTTATTCCCACTATGTCAAAGTTACCTGTAGATATTTCTGCTTCTAGTTCTTCCATCTTGTTTGTCAGGCTTCTGGCGTTTGCGAGCATGCAGTTTAGAGGATTTTGTTTTGTTCCAATCTCCTCGCTGTGGATTGTTTTAGAAATGTTCTTACCTCCCATCTGAGTATGTTTTCCTGGGTCTTCTTTGTTCAAGTCTAATGTTTTTCTTCCCGTCATCCATAATGTGTGAAATTCAACAGAAAAATAAATTGAAATCTTTTCATGTTGAAAAAGAAACATAAAGAACTAAAATAACGTGGTTGCATAAATATGCAAACTCTTACACTGATACTTTGTTGATGTTGCCTTTGAATTTATGACAGCATTCTGTCTTTTTGGGTAGGAGTCTGTCAGCATGGCAAATCTAGAATTGGCAATCTTTTGTGCCCACTCTTCCTTGCAGTAGCTACACATCTGTCAGGCAGTGAGGGTATCTCCTGTGTACTGCGCCCTCTTCAAGTCACCCACAGATTTTCAATTGAATTCATGTTTGAGCCGTGGGTCGACCATTCCAAACTTTGATCTTCTGCTCGTGAAGCCATTATTTTGTTGATTTGGAGGTTGCTTAGGGTCATTATCGCTCTAAATGGTAAAATTCCTCTTCGTCTTCAGCTTTTTTTAGCAGGTCAGAAGATTTAGTTGCAAAATTGACTGATATTTTAAACTTTTCTTAACTCCCTCCACCTTTCCTAAAGCCCTAGTTCCAACTGCCAAAAAACAGCCCCAAAAGCATAATGCTGCCTCCACCATGCTTCACTGTTCTTATGATATTCTTTTGGTGATGCACAGTGGTAGTTTTGTACTAAACATACCTTTTGGTATTATAACCTAAAAGTTATATTTTGGTCTATCAGACCATAATACGTTTTCCCACAAGTTTTTGGCAAACTTGATGTAGGTTTTTGCAAAACATAGTCATGCTTGGGTGTTTTGCACAAAATACCGAGGACAAAAAAAAACAAGCTGTGTGCAAAACGCTAAAAAAAAAAAGTGTTCTTCACTTATGCAACACATTATATTAGCTCTTTATTTTTTTTTTTTGCATCTGAAATTATTTCAGTTTGTTTCCAAATGGATTTGCACAGATTATGGGTGACATTAACCCCGTCAAGACTGGAGGTATTTTTGGTTTTGCGTTTTTGTTTTTTGCTACCCTTCTTCCCAGAGCCATAACTTTTTTATTATTTCATCAATATGGCAATGTGAGGACTTGTTTTTTGTGGGACAAGTTGAACTTTTGAACAATGCCAATGGTTTCAACATGTCTTGTCCTGCAAAATGGAAAAAAAATTCAAAGTGCGGCGAAATTGCAAAAAATAGTGCAATCCCACAGTTGTTTTTTGTTTTGCTGTTTTACTAGGTTCACTAAATGCTAAAACTGACCTGCACTTATGATTTTCCAGATCATTATCAGCTCATAGACACCAAACATGTCTTGGTTCTTTTTTATTTAAGTGGTGAAAAAAAAAATCTAAACTTTGTTAAAAGAAAAAAAAATTGCCCCATTTTCCGATACCCGTAGCGTCTCCATTTTTTGTGATCTTGGGTCGGTTGATGGCTTTTTTTGTGTGCCGAGCTGATGTATTTAATGATACCATTATGGTGCCGATACAATCTTTTGATCACCCGCTATTGCATTTTAATGCACTGTCGCGGCGACCAAAAAAGCGTAATTTTGGAGTTTTGACCTTTCCTCTTGCTACGTCGTTTAGCGATCAGGTCAAGCCTTTTTTTATTGATAGATCGGGCAATTCTGAACACGGCAATACCAAATATGTAATTCTGAACACGGCAATACCAAATACCAAATATGTGTATGTTTGAATTTTTTTATTTTATTTTGAATGAGGCGAAAAAAGGGTGATTTGAACTTTTATATTTTTTTAACAAAACATATTTTTTTTTCTTTTGGCATGCTTCAAAAGTTTCCATGGGAGACTAGAAGCTGACATAACCTGATCGGCTCTGCTACATGCAGGCGATGATCAGAACGCCTGCATGTAGCAGAATACCTCACTTGCTATGAGCGCTGACTACTGGGTGGCGCTCATAGCAATCTGGCAGTAACAACCATAGAGGTCTCCAGGAGATCTCTGGTTGTCATGCCAACCCATCTGTGACCCACGATCACCAATGGGCAGATTTCCGGCACAATTGCCGTAAATGCATGTTAAATGCCATTATTTCTCCCGCAGCTCTTAGCGGCATATGTCAGCTGTTCAAAACAGCTGACATATGCCAGTAAAGCTGTGGGCTCAACGCCGGAGCCCACACCAAACAGGGGGAGGCGTCCAATGACGGATAAATCCATCGATGGTAGTTAAGGAGCTAAAAGTGGAAAAAGTTTTGAAATTATTTTTCTTGGTATGATTTTTCTTGCATAACAAAAATTTGCCATTTTAACAGGGGTGTGTAGACATGTTATATCTACTGTACATACAACATGTATCAGCTTACACAGAGGCCTTTCTCAAGAGGCTAAAGAAGAAAGAAAATGACCTGATCACTGATGGCACAGCTACTGTATTCTAGTGACTAGCTGTTCTGGAGCCCATGAGAACTGTAAAAGAATGTAAATTGGTAGTCACCCAGCTTTTACGGAATTATATATAATGGCTGAATGGAATTTTCAACTTCCTAAAGACTCAACCTTAGGGTGATTTCAATGTTGAACTGATATTAACTTTACTTTATGATGTTATGGAATGGACTGATTTGATTTGTGTGTGATTTTATATTTGCCCGAGGCTCATCTTATTTTCTGCTTCTCCTCACACCTTTTAAAAATTCTCGTTTACGGAAATGTGTACATAATGAAGTGTGAGTGGTGATTCATGAGGTCTTGTCAGTTCCGAGGAACACATTAGTTATGCTTTGTAACTTAGGGCCATTGTTCCCACAAACATGTTAACTTCAGATTTTTTATTCATATCTGTATCGGCAAAACTCACACTATCACTGGTTTCCGTGTAGAAGGGTAATGATATCTTTACGTGATCATTTGCACGAACACAAATTTCCAGTAAAGTGTCATGATATTGGAAAAAAGACAAGGTAGAGTTTTTTCAAAGCTTTTATTATTATTATTATTTAGTTATATAGCACCATTAATTCCATGGTGCTGTACATGAGAAGGGGTTACATACAAAGTTATAGATATTGTTTACAGTAAACAAATTTACAATAACAGACTGGTACAGAGGGGAGAGGACCCTGTCCTTGCGGACTTACATTCTACGGGGTAAAGAGGAAGAGACAGAAGGTCGGGGGTGCGGCAGCTCTGGAGGTGGTGAGGCGGCAGCTCGGGTGGTGGTGAGGTGGCAGCTTGGGTGGTGGTGAGGCAGCAGAATGGTTATTGCAGGCTGTAGGCTTTCCTGAAGAGATGGGTTTTCAGGTTCTGTCTGAAGGATCCGAGGATGGTGGATAATTGAACGTGTTGAGGCGTGGAATTCCAAAGGACGAGGGATATTCGGGAGAAATCTTGGAGGCAGTTGTGTGAGGAACAGATAAGTGTGGAGGAAAGTAGGAGGTCTTGGGAGGATCGAAGATTACGTGAGGGAAGATAGTGGGAGATTAGTTCAGAGATATAGGGAGGGGACAGGTTGTGGATGGCTTTGTAGATCAGTGTTAGTAGTTTGAACTGGATTCGTTGGGGAATTTGGAGGGGATTTGCAGAGGGGAGAAACAGGGGAGTAGCTAGGAGAGAGTTGGATTAGCCGGGCAGCAGAGTTGAGGACAGACTGGAGTGGTGCAAAAGAGTTAGTGGGGAGGCCACAGAGGAGGGTGTTGCAGTAATCGAGGCAGGAGATGATGAGAGCATGCACAAGAGTTTTAGTAGATTGTGGGCTTAGAAGGTATGGTTTCTGGCAATATTTTTGAGTTGGAGGCGACAGGAGGTGGCAAGAGTTTGGACGTGTGGTTTGAAGGATAGGGCAGTCGAGAGTTACCCCGAGGCAGCAGATTTCAAGTGCGGGAGAGAGCATGATGCCATTTACCATAATAGACAGATCAGGTATGGGGATACGCGAGATGGGGGAAAGATGATGAGTTCAGTTTTGTCTACATTGAGTTTTAGGAAGCGAGAGGTGAAGAAGGAGGATATGGCTGATTTACACTCTGGGATTCTGGACAGCAGAGAGGTGACATCTGGGCCAGAATGGTAGATCTGATTTTCATCCACATACAGGTGGTACTGAAAGCCATGGGACTTTATGAGTTGTCCTAGGCCAAGAGTATAGATGGAAAAAAGTAGGGGCCCTAGGACGGAGCCTTGAGGGACTCCAACAGAGAGAGGGCGGGATGAGGAGGTATTGTGGGTGTGGGAAACAGTAAATGTGCAGTAGTACTATGGTAAATGTGCTGTAGCAGTAGACAGTGGTCGACTGTGTCGAGGGCAGAGGACAGGTCGAGAAGGAGGAGGATGGAGACCTGTCTGTTAGTTTTGGCTGTAAATCATTAGTAATTTTGGTCAGGGCAGTTTTGGTGGAGTGGTGGGGGAGGAAGCCAGTTGGAGGTTGTCGAGGAGAGAGTTAGATGAGAGGTGGGAGGAAAGTTGAGCATGGACATGCTGCTCATGGAGTTTTGAAGTAAACGGGAGCAGTGATATGGGTCGATAGCTGGGCATAGCAGTTGGGTCAAGGTTAGTTTTTTGAGGATGGGTGTGATGGTGCCATGTTTGAAGGCAGAAGGGAAGGTACCAGAAGATAGGAATTGGTTGAAGAGATGGGTTAGGGCTGGAATGAGCATGCTAGTGAGATTGTATGGAAATTTGACAATTCTTGAGGGACTCCAATGTGCATATTGACTTACAATGAGGGTTGCTTGGGTATAGTCTTGGTTTTTGGGCCAACTTTATGGCATAAATAAGATTAAGGTATATTTACATACTAGGATTCTGTCTGATTAGGAAGCATCTCAGCATTACCCATAAGGCACCTTCAGAAAGCCATACTTCCGATGAGATTTATCAAGAGAGTTCTAACCGTAAGCCACCCAAATGTTTCAAATAAGAGTTGGTAAGTATGATTTACCCAAGAAAAGGAATCATGCTAAAGTAAAACTTAAAGATGGACTATCACTAGATCAAAATTGATTAGTTTTTGCCCTTATTTTATTCATTTACATTTATTCCTATTATTACCCTGTGCAAAGGGGGTGTGGCTCACAGGATTCTCTAGGGCATGTCTTTAGGCTGCTCTGTGAGCCACACCTCCCTGGAACCATATGACGGATTCTAAAAAAATAAAAATCAGATTACTCAAGGGAACAGCAGAAATATAATAAGAAAAAAAACTGGCCACTTCTGACCTGGTGAAGGGTCCTCTTTAAAAGACAAATCTATGGAAAATAATCTTCTGCTACGGCATAGATGAGATGTCATTGGTTTCAGAGCATTTATCCCTTGTTTGGGCTTATTTTCAAGTTGCCCTAGAGCCAGGAGAAAAAAGTAATTCCAGTAAAGCAGTACTGCAAGACTGGTGATGTGGGATTTGGGGGAGATTTATGTTAGACAGCTGAATATTATCCTATTATCCTATCACTTTTGTCTGTAGTTCTTCTCCCAGGCTGCACAATTTCTGTAGAGTTCTCTGCACAGAGCCATTACATTATATAGCTGTCAAACGAATGATTGTTCGGCTGACAGCGATTTCTCTCCCAACTCCTGTATACACAGAAACGCTTTACCTGACCAAAGGTTCATGTGTTTCAAAAGTGGAGAGCAGAAGAAGTCACTGACATAGGCTTATCCCCTGCAAAAACAAAAGGGTCAGCATTAAAATTCACATTGCCCGACCCTTATTTACTCCAACATCATCTGTTGGGGAATAATCAGAAGGCTCCAATTCACATTAAACTGTTGGCTGAGCACACCTACAGTGGGGGAAATAAGTATTTGATCCCTTGCTGATTTTGTAAGTTTTCCCACAGACAAAGACACGAACAGTCTATAATTTTAAGGGTAGTTTAATTTTAACATTGAGAGATAGAATATCAAAAATAATATCCAGGAAATCACATTGTATAAATTATATAAATGTATTTGCATTTTGCAGTGAGAAATGAGTATTTGATCCCCTACCAACCATTAAGGCCTCTTTCACATTTCTGTGAGTACGGGTCCATCGCTATGCGTAGGGCCGACGTACCGACGGACATTGTGAAATTTCTGCATGACGTGGGCAGTGGAAGCAGTTTTTCAACGCAGTCCGGGGAGGAGGGACGGAGTTTCGGCCGCACATGCGCAGTAGAAAATGGCGGACGTGACGGACAAAAAAACGTTACATTGAATATTTTTTGTCTGTCGCGTCCGCCAAAACACGACGGATCCGTCACACGACGGACGCGACGTGTGGCCATCTGTCGCGATCCGTTGCTAATACAAGTGTATGGGCAAAAAACGCATCCTACAAGCACAGTTGCAGGATCCGTTTTTTGCCCAAAACGACGGATTGCGACAGAGGACAAAAGATGGAAATGTGAAAGAGGCCTAAGAGTTCTGGCTCCTACAGACCAGTCAGACGCTCCTAATCAACTCCTTACCTGCAGACTCAATTAATCAGTCATACTCTAACCTCTATAACATAGGCAAGACCAAAGAGCTTTCTAAGGATGTCAGGGACAAGATCATAGACCTGCACAAAGCTGGAATGGGCTACAAAACCATAAGTAACACGCTGGGTGAGAAGGAGACAACTGTTGGTGCAATAGTAAGAAAATAACGCCACATCCCTGCTCCCTGGGAGCGTTTCAAAAAACATCCGGCGCCTAGCGGTAACGTGCCATCCACCTTAAGTTCCACCTATGCGTTCCACCGCTTCCCGACACCTGGAAGTGATATCATGTGCCTCACGCATGAATTCCACTGCACACAGGTGTCCGGAACTTCCAGTGCCATGAAGTATTATACCATTTATAAGGGAGATCAAACAAGCGGGCAGACTGTGGAGAACTCTGTTTGGTCATTTTGGAGCTGCTAAGGACAAGGCAGCTATACAGTATATCCTCCCCTGATGAATCTGTGTTGATGAAGCATGACGGGAGATAATCCAGGTCCTGGGTGATCGGTGACTGGACTGAAGCTTTTTTTAAGGATGTCTCTTCTGTCTTCCATCCAGGGGATGACTGGCCCAGGTGGCAAAGAGGCATATACCCCCCGGGCCACTCCCCCAGCAGCTGTTCAGGGCCGGCTGCCTGGTGGTGGCTACAGCCACACAGCAAATTGTGCGCAGCCATGTCCGCTGTACTGCAGCAGACACAGCCGCATCACAGTTAGCGCACATGTCTGTGCTGGGACCAGGAGCTATGCTTGGCGCTCACCTTGATGGCTGCACAGCTTCTGCTCCCTTCATGTTCTCTATACTTCCAGGTTAGGTGTCGAACATGCGCGATGGCATCCTCACGCACGCGCTGACATGTCCCGAAAGCTAGAAGCAGAGAGGTGCTGCAGGGGAGCGACTGGTGAGGTAAGTATGTATGAGGTAAGTATGAAAAACTTTTTTGTTTTCTTTATAAAATAAATTTTATGGTGGGTAACTGCAAGTGATTAAGTGTGGGGGGGTGTAAGGAGACTGCACATGATGGAATTTGGGGGTTAAAGGAGACTGCACATGATGGAGTGAGGGGGTAAGTGGGGCTGCACATGATGAAGGTTGAGTAGGGCTGTACATGATGGAGTGGGGCTGCACATGATGAAGGGGGTGTGGGGCTGGACATGATGGAGTTTAGTGGATAAAGGAGACTGCACATGATGAAGTGGGGAGAGTGGGGCTGTACATGGTGGAATGGGGCCGCACATCATGATGTGGGGGTAAGGGGGATTGGGCATGATGAAGGGAGAGTGGGGCTGCACATGAAGTGGGGAGTAAGGGGGACTGCACATGATGAAGTGGGAGGGAGTAAGGGGGACTGCACGTGATGAAATGGGGGAGTGGGGCTGCAGATGATGAAGTGGGGGTAAGGGGGACTGCACATGATGAAGTGGGGGGTAAGGTGAACTACACATGAAGTGGGGGGTAATGGGGACTGCACATGATAAAGTGAGGGGTAAGATGGACTGCACATGAAGTGGGGGGTAAGGATGACTGCACAAGATGAAGTGATGGGTAAGGGGACTGCACATGATGAAGTGGGTGGGTAATGGGGACTGCACATGAAGTGGGGGGAAGGTGACTGCAAGACTGCACATGATGAAGTGTCTGAGGTGGTACTGCTCATGATTAAATGGAAGGGGGATAGGGGGCTGCAAATGATGAAGGGGCACTGCAGGTGAAGTGAGGGGGTGATAGGGGACTGCAATGATTTAAGTAAGGGGACTTCAAATTAAAGAGGGGGGACTGCAAATGATGAATTCAGTGTGAGGGACAGGGGACAGCAATTTAATTGAAGAGGGGGTGGGGAGAGCAAATGATGATATAGGGGAAGAACAAATAATGAATTTTAGGGGTGGGGGAGTAAATGATGTATTGAATGTGGGGTAGAGCAGTTGATAATGAATAGAGGGTGGGAGAGAAAGACATGACAATGAATTGTGGCGGGAGGGGCATGTAACTATAATGAATCGGTGTTAGGGTTAGAGTGGTAGGCACATAGTGGAGGGCGTTGAGGATGAAGTGACTGGTAATGAATTGGGGAAAGAGTACAGGTGCTAATTAAATTATATATTAAATGGGGAAAGTGGCTATTTATAGTTAGTGGGTGCACAGTGGTGGATTATAATTTATATTTGGAATGGTGGGTTAATAATAATAAATAATAATTATAATTTATTTCTATAGTGCCAACATATTCCGCAACACTTTACATTTTAGAGGGGACTTGTACAGACAATGGACATTAAGCATAACAATAAACACATAGATCAACAGATACCAAAAGGAATGAGGGCCCTTCTTGCAAGCTTACAATCTATGAGGTTGCATAATAACCAATTATATATTGATTGTGGGTGCACCTCTGTATTCAGATGTGTAGTGTAGAAGAAAGGGAAAAAGTGGGGACTGTGCTCTGGAAGCCATGCTCTAGGTAACTGTGTTATTTTGTGCAGAGACGAGTCCTGGCTGGAAGAAGTGATGGCGGTCTGTGCTGGATGAAAATGAAAAGCAAAGATGAAGGACTTCAGCTAGAGACGTCACTAGTGAGTCAGTGTGTTACCTATACACTGACACTATACACTGTATATTATATACAAAGCTCTTGTGTATAATGTCACTGGCAGTGGTGATCACTGTATTACCTGTACACCGACACCTTATACAGATCTCCTGTGTATAATGTCACCAGTGATCACTGTATTATCTTTACACTGACAGTAAATACAGAGTTCTGGTATACAATGGCACTTAGTATTGTGATTTTTTTTTAAATTAATGATCAGTATTGTAGTATACAAGTAGTAAAAGGTGTACACTCCCTGACAGAAGTTATGTCGCTTATCCATGTTATGTAAATAAAAGCTTATAACCTGACGTTAAATTCATCCATTGGTTGTATAAATTATTCTTTTAAAAGTTGAAACCCTCCAAAATGTGGTTTAGGTTAAGAAAATAAATTTGCATCAATGCAGAAATATTGATCAGTTAATGGACACAGAATGGTCAGATTTTAGCAAGACAAAAATTTTGTCGCCTGGTCATATAATGCACCCAATCTTAGTTTACATCCTCACGTGTGCTCAGTAAATGATCGGTTAATTAGTGTGTGTGTATAAAAAGAAACCCAGCACCCCAGACCTTCACTTGAACTGCAACTTAGGCTCTGACAACATGCCAAAAATCCACCCTGCGACCAAAGCCTGGATTATCAAGAGACCAGATCCACTGCAGAGGTGGCGGGCACCTTTAATGTGTCTCAGCGTCAAGTACAAAGAATTAAAAAAAGATTTGAAGAGACTGGAGATGTGTTTGACAAGCCGAGGTCCAGCAGACCCCGCAAGACAACTGCTCAGAAGGAATGTTTTTTGGTTAGAAAATCCAAAGCAAGCCCCTCTTCCAATGCAGCAGAACTCCAACAGGCCTGGTCACTTCAAGTCCCTGTGTCAACTAGAACAGTTTGTATGATTCTGTCTCGAAATGGCCTCGATGGTCGTATCAGTGCCCAGAAGCCAGCACTAAGCAAAAGGTAAATAAAAAGCCGTGTGACATCTGCAAAGCCCCACAGCCTGCTAAACAGATGGACGCTGGAAAAGTGGCAGAAGGTGGATTTCTCTGATGAATCTTCAGTAGAATTACACCACAGCAGCCGCAAATACTGCAGGAGACCTACTGGAGCCCGTATGGATCCAAAATACACCCAGAAAACAGTTAAATTCGGTGGAAACATCATGGCTGGGGTTACATTCAGTATGGGGGTGTGCAAAACATTTGCAAGGTGGAAGGCAATATCAATAGCCTAAAATATCAAGAAGTATTAGCTACTTCTTATATTCCAAATCATAAAAGGGGTCAGATTCTGCAGCAGGATGGTGCTCCATCTCATACATCCATCTCTACAACAAAGTTCCTCCAGGCAAAAAAGATCAAGGTGCTCAAGGACTGGCCAGCCCAGTCACCAGACATGAACATCATTGAGCATGTTTGGGGTAGGATGAAAGATGAAACTTGGAAGACAAAACCAAAGAATCTGGGTGAACTCTGGAAGGCATGTAAGACTGCATTCTTTGCTATTCCTGATGACTTCATTAATAAATTGTATGAATCACTGTTGAACCGCATGGATGCAGTCCTTCAAGCTCATGGAAGTCACACAAAATATTAAATATGACTCTAATAGCACCACAACATCATTCACCAATGTTATGCAACATATATTTGTATTTTAAGTTAATTATTTGTTTGAATATCACATTACTTTCTGTGGGCGGCAAAACTGTTTTCTTTCCAAAATCTGACCATTCTGTGTCCATTAACCCCTTCCCGACCCATGACGCCACGTAGGCGTCATGAAAGTCGGTGCCATTCCGACCCATGACGCCTATGCGGCGTCATGGAAAGATCGCGTCCCTGCAGATCGGGTGAAAGGGTTAACTCCCATTTCACCCGATCTGCAGGGACAGGGGGAGTGGTAGTTTAGCCCAGGGGGGGTGGCTTCACCCCCTCGTGGCTACGATCGCTCTGATTGGCTGTTGAAAGTGAAACTGCCAATCAGAGCGATTTGTAATATTTCACCCATTATAACGGGTGAAATATTACAATCCAGCCATGGCCGATGCTGAAATATCATCGGCCATGGCTGGAAATACTAGTGTGCCCCCACCCCACCCCTCCGATCGCCCCCCCACCCCCCCGATCTGGCCGGTACACTACTCCGGCTCCCCTCCGTCCAGTGCTCCGCTCCCCCCCGTGCTCGTGTCCGCTCCCCCCGTGCTCCAATCACCCCCCCGTGCTCCAATCACCCCCCCTGCACTCCGATCCACCCCCCCCGTGCTCCGTTCAACCCCCCCGTGCTCCATTCCAGCCCCCCCGTGCTCCGTTCCACGCCCCCCGCGCTCCGTTCCACCCCTCCCGCGCTCCGATTCCCCCCCCCGTGCTCCGATCCCCCCCCCGTGGTCCCCCCCCACCCCATCATACTTACCGATCCAGCCGTGGTCCCGTCCGTCTTCTCCCGGGCGCCGCCATCTTCCAAAATGGCGGGCGCATGCGCAGTGCGCCCGCCGAATCTGCCGGCCGGCAGATTCGTTCCAAAGTGCATTTTGATCACTGAGATATAATCTATCTCAGTGATCAAAATAAAAAAAATAATAAATGACCCCCCCCCCCCCCCTTTGTCACCCCCATAGGTAGGGACAATAAAAAAATAAAGAAATTTTTTTTTTTCCACTGTTAGAATAGGGTTAGGGTTAGGGGTAGGGTTAGGGGTAGGGTTAGGGGTAGGGGTAGGGTTAGGGGTAGGGGTAGGGTTAGGGGTAGGGTTAGGGGTAGGGCTAGGGGTAGGGTTAGGGGTAGGGTTAGGGCTAGGGTTAGGGCTAGGGTTAGGGTTTCGGTATGTGCACACGTATTCTGGTCCTCTGCGGATTTTTCCGCTGCGGATTTGATAAATCCGCAGTGCTAAACCGCTGCGGATTTATGGCGGATTTACCGCGTTTTTTTCTGCGCATTTCACTGCGGTTTTACAATTGCGATTTTCTATTGGAGCAGTTGTAAAACCGCTGCGGAATCCGCACAAAGAAGTGACATGCTGCGGAATGTAAACCGCTGCGTTTCCGTGCAGTTTTTCCGCAGCATGTGTACAGCGATTTTTGTTTCCCATAGGTTTACATTGAACTGTACACTCATGGGAAACTGCTGCGGATCCGCAGCGTTTTCCGCAGCGTGTGCACATACCTTTAGAATTAGGCTATGTGCACACGGTGCGGATTTGGCTGCGGATTCGCAGCAGTGTTCCATCAGGTTTACAGTACCATGTAAACATATGAAAAACCAAATCCGCTGTGCCCATGGTGCGGAAAATACCGCGCGGGAACGCTGCGTTGTATTTTCCGCAGCATGTCAATTCTTTGTGCGGATTCCGCAGCGTTTTACACCTGTTCCTCAATAGGAATCCGCAGGTGAAATCCGCACAAAAAACACTGGAAATCCGCGGAAAATCCGCAGGTAAAACACAGTGCCTTTTACCCGCAGATTTTTCAAAAATGGTGCGGAAATATCTCACACGAATCCGCAATGTGGGCACATAGCCTTAGGGTTAGGGTTGGAATTAGGGTTGTGGTTAGGGTTAGGGGTGTGTTGGGGTTAGTGTTGTGGTTAGGGGTGTGTTGGGGTTAGGGTTGTGATTAGGATTATGGCTACAGTTGGGATTAGGGTTAGGGGTGTGTTGGGGTTAGTGTTGGAGGTAGAATTGAGGGGTTACCACTGTTTAGGCACATCAGGGGTCTCCAAACGCAACATGGCGCCACCATTGATTCCAGCCAATCTCGTATTCAAAAAGTCAAATGGTGCTCCCTCACTTCCGAGCCCTGACGTGTGCCCAAACAGTGGTTTACCCCCACATATGGGGTACCAGCATACTCAGGACAAACTGCGCAACAATTACTGGGGTCCAATTTCTCCTGTTACCCTTGTGAATCTAAAAAAATGCTTGCTAAAACATAATTTTTGAGGAAAGAAAAATGATTTTTTATTTTCACGGCTCTGCGTTGTAAACGTCTGTGAAGCACTTGGGGGTTCAAAGTGCTCACCACATATCTAGATAAGTTCCTTGGGGGGTCTAGTTTCTAAAATGGGGTCACTTGTGGGGGGTTTCTACTGTTTAGGCACACCAGGGGCTCTGCAAACGCAACGTGACACCCGCAGACCATTCCATCAAAGTCTGCATTTCAAAAGTCACTACTTCCCTTCTGAGCCCCGACGTGTGCCCAAACAGTGGTTTACCCCCACATATGGGGTATCAGCGTACTCAGGAGAAACTGGACAACAACTTTTGGGGTCCAATTTCTCCTGTAACCCTTGGGAAAATAAAAAATTCTGGGCTAAATAATTATTTTTGAGGAAAGAAAACGTATTTATTATTTTCACGGCTCTGCATTATAAACTTCTATGAAGCACTTGGGGGTTCAAAGTGCTCACCACACATCTAGATAAGTTCCTTTCAGGGTCTAGTTTCCAAAATGGGGTCACTTGTGGGGGGTTTCTACTGTTTAGGCACATCAGGGGCTCTGCAAACGCAACGTGACGCCCGCAGAGCATTCCATCAAAGTCTGCATTTCAAAACGTCACTACTTCAATTCCAAGCCCCGGCATGTGCCCAAACAGTAGTTTACCCCCACATATGGGGTATCACCGTACTCAGGAGAAACTGGACAACAAATATTGGGGTCAAATTTCTCCTGTTACCCTTGGGAAAATTAAAAAATTCTGGGCTAAATAATTATTTTTGAGGAAAGAAAACGTATTTATTATTTTCACGGCTCTGCATTATAAACTTCTATGAAGCACTTGGGGGTTCAAAGTGCTCACCACACATCTAGATAAGTTCCTTTGGGGGTCTAGTTTCCAAAATGGGGTCACTTGTGGGGGGTTTCTACTGTTAAGCCACATCAGGGGCTCTGCAAACGCAACGTGACGCCCAGAGAGCATTCCATCAAAGTCTGCATTTCAAAACGTCACTACTTCACTTCCGAGCCCCGGCATGTGCCCAAACAGTGATTTACCCCCACATATGGGGTATCAGCGTACTCAGGAGAAACTGGACAACAACTTTTGGGGTCAAATTTCTCCTGTTACCCTTGGGAAAATAAAAAATTGCAGGCTAAAAGATCATTTTTGAGAAAATAATTTTTTTTTTTATTTTCATGGCTCTGCGTTATAAACTTCTGTGAAGCACTTGGGGGTTCAAAGTCCTCACCACACATCTAGATTAGTTCCTTTGGGGGTCTAGTTTCTAAAATGGTGTCATTTCTGGGGGATCTCCAATGTTTAGGCACACAGGGGCTCTCCAAACGTGACATGGTGTCCGCTAATGATTGGAGCTAATTTTCCATTTAAAAAGCCAAATGGCGTGCCATCCCTTCCGAGCCCTGCCGTGCGCCCAAACAGTGGTTTACCCCCACATATGGGGTATCAGCGTACTCAGGACAAACTGGACAACAATATTTGGGGTCCAATTTCTCCTATTATCCTTGGCAAAATAGGAAATTCCAGGCTACAAAATCATTTTTGAGGAAAGAAAAATTATTTTTTATTTTCATGGCTCTGCGTTATAAACTTCTGTGAAGCACCTGGGGGTTTAAAGTGCTCAATATGCATCTAGATAAGTTCCTTGGGGGGTCTAGTTTCCAAAATGGGGTCACTTGTGGGGGAGCTCCAATGTTTAGGCACACAGGGGCTCTCCAAACGCGACATGGTGTCCGCTAACAATTGGAGCTAATTTTCCATTCAAAAAGTCAAATGGCGCGCCTTCTCTTCCGAGCCCTGCCGAGTGCCCAAACAGTGGTTTACCCCCACATATGAGGTATCGGCGTACTCGGGAGAAATTGCCCAACAAATTTTATGATCCATTTTATCCTACTGCCCATGTGAAAATGAGAAAATTGAGGCGAAAAGAATTTTTTTGTGAAAAAAAATTACTTTTTCATTTTTACAGATCAATTTGTGAAGCACCTGAGGGTTTAAAGTGCTCACTAGGCATCTAAATTAGTTCCTTGGGGGGTCTAGTTTCCAAAATGGGGTCACTTGTGGGGGAGCGCCAATGTTTAGGCACACAGGAGCTATCCAAACGCGACATGGTGTCCGCTAACGATGGAAATAATTTTTCATTCAAAAAGTCAAATGGCGCTCCTTCCCTTCCGAGCCTTACCATGTGCCCAAACAGTGGTTTACCTCCACATGTGAGGTATTGGTGTACTCAGGAGAAATTGCCCAACACATTTTAGGATCCATTTTATCCTGTTGCCCATGTGAAAATGAAAAAATTGAGGCTAAAAGAATTTTTTTGTGAAAAAAAAGTACTTTTTCATTTTTACGGATCAATTTGTGAAGCACCTGGGGGTTCAAAGTGCTCACTATGCATCTAGATAAGTTCCTTGGGGCGTCTAGTTTCCAAAATGGGGTCATTTGTGGGGGAGCTCCAATTTTTAGGCACACGGGGGCTCTCCAAACGTGACATGGTGTCCGCTAAAGAGTGGAGCCAATTTTTGATTCAAAAAGTCAAATGGCGCTCCTTCCCTTCCAAGCCCTGCCGTGCGCCAAAACAGTGGTTTACCCCCACATATGAGGTATCAGCGTACTCAGGACAAATTGGACAACAACGTTCGTGGTTCAGTTTCTCCTTTTACCATTGGGAAAATAAAAAAATTGTTGCTAAAAGATAATTTTTGTGACTAAAAAGTTAAATGTTCATTTTTTCCTTCCATGTTGCTTCTGCTGCTGTGAAGCACCTGAAGGGTTAATAAACTTCTTGAATGTGGTTTTGAGTACCTTGAGGGGTGCAGTTTTTAGAATGGTGTCACTTTTGGGTATTTTCAGCTATATAGACCCCTCAAACTGACTTCAAATGTGAGGTGGTCCCTAAAAAAAATGGTTTTGTAAATTTCGTTGTAAAAATGACAAATCGCTGGTCGAATTTTAACCCTTATAACTTCCTAACAAAAAAAAATTTTGTTTCCAAAATTGTGCTGATGTAAAGTAAACATGTGGGAAATGTTATTTATTAACTATTTTGTGTCACATATCTCTCTGGTTTAACAGAATAAAAATTCAAAATGTGAAAATTGCGAAATTTTCAAAATTTTCGCCAAATTTCCGTGTTTATCACAAATAAATGCAGAATTTATTGACCTAAATTTACCACTAACATGAAGCCCAATATGTCACGAAAAAACAATCTCAGAACCGCTAGGATCCGTTGAAGCGTTCCTGAGTTATTACCTCATAAAGGGACACTGGTCAGAATTGCAAAAAACGGCAAGGTCTTTAAGGTCAAAATAGGCTGGGTCTTGAAGGGGTTAACTGATCAATATTTCTGCATTGATGACAATTTATTTTCTTAACCTAAACCACATTTCGGAGGGTTTCAGCTTTCAAAAGAATAATTTATACAACCAATGGATGAATTTAATGTCAGGTTAAAAGCTTTTATTTACATAACATGGATAAGCGACATAACTCCTGTCAGGGAGTGTATGGTTGCATCATTGGTCTTTGTATAGAGTGTATTTTCATGTAGAGGTAATGGTGATATTATAATATTATGTATTTGCTGTGTAGTGGTGATAGTACTAGGCGCTGCGTAGCCGTATTGTTGTATGTATGTTTGTAAGTATGCTCCGTTATGGCACCATATCTAAGCAGTAAGCTTGGTGCTGGTACTGTATCAATGTAGTAATCTAGATTATGGTACTGTATGTATGTCGTAATCTCGGTTCTGCTCCAGTTTCTATGTAGCAGGCTTGGTTCCATGTAGTAGACTTATTAAGCTTGGTTCTGCTCCCTTATGTATTTAGTTAGCTCGGTTCTGCTCCCACATCTCTGCAGTAAGCTCGGTTCTGCTCCCATATCTCTGTAGTAAGCTCGGTTCTGAGCCCATATCTCTGCAGTAAGCTCAGTTCTGCTAACATATCTCTGCAGTAAGCTCAGTTCTGCTCCCATATCTTTGTAGTAAGCTCAGTTCTGCTCCCATATCTCTGTAGTAAGCCCAGTTCTGCTCCCATATCTCTGTAGTAAGCTTGGTTCTGCTCCCATATCTCTATAGTAAGCTCTGTTCTGCTCCCATTTCTCTGTAGTAAGCTCTGTTCTGTTCCCATATCTCTGGAGTAAGCTCGGTTCTGCTCCCATATCACTGGAGTAAGCTCGGTTCTGCTCCCATATCTCTGCAGTAAGCTCGGTTCTGCTCCCATATCTCTGCAGTAAGCTCGATTCTGCTCCCATATCTCTATAGTAAGCTCTGTTCTGTTCCCTTATCTCCGGAGTAAGCTCTGTTCTGCTCCCATATCTCTGTAGTAAGCTCTGTTCTGCTCACATATCTCTGTAGTAAGCTCTGTTCTGTTCCCATATCTTTGGAGTAAGCTCGATTCTGCTCCCATATCTCTGGAGTAAGCTTGGTTCTGCTACCATATCTATGCAACAAGCTCCGTTCCGTTCCCATATCTGTGTACCAGCCTGTTTTCAAATCCTATTATCTCTGCTACTTTATTGCAGTGGCCAGATATAAGCAGGGAAAAGGAGGGCCACCGCCTTGTGATTGCCCCCCAGGCTGAAAAGTGCCAGCCAGCCCCTGCTTCCATCCTATATCCCTTTGTGAGGAACCTTTCAGGAACATTTATGGACATTTCTGCACAAGTCTGGTGAGACTGTTCCTATTTTTATAATTGGCAATATGTATCTCCGTGCAGTTTACCATTTCCATAACAGATACATATCATTACAGTAAGGAATGATAGGTGGTATATACTGTGCTTGTTAGAGCACCCATTGTTGCATCATGCAGTTGATACTGAGGTGCCTGCGTATCAATTTTAGTCATTATTTTTGTAAATTGTATGTTTTGTTGGTGGTTAAGGTTCTTATGACTGGGTCTTTGTCTTTTTATGACCTACCATAATAATGGTTAAGTTTTAAACATCACTTGTTGCTACTTTTTTTCTTTCCCAAAAGTTTCTTTGTAGTTTCTTCCCTTGT